>NC_063350.1:6934536-6957276 GCF_021869965.1 Rhincodon typus
TCTGAAGAAGGGTCCAGACCCGAAACGTCAGCTTTCCTGCACCTCTGATGCTGCTTGGCCTGCTGTGTTCATCCAGCTCTACACCTTGTTATCTCAGATTCTCCAGCGTCGGCAGTTCCTACTATCACAGGTTCACTGATCAACATTTTATAATCATTAAATCTTATGCCTAATCAAGTCAAGTGCACATAAGTTTACAAAAGGGAGAGCTAATAGTATTCCAATAGCTCAGAACTCTCAACCCACAGTCTTAGGGGTCTAACTAAACACTTTCGAAGTTACAAAGCAACTCCAAAAAAAGGAAAAGAAAATTTAAGTGACTTTTCCTGACCTTATTTTAATGGCCCGCTAGGCTGCTCTACTGCTTTCTGCTGGATGTCTGTCTCAGAAGAAACTTTTGAAATAGGAAAAGGTGATTAAATCAGGAATCAAACGTCCTGATCTGCCGGTGTACCGAACAGTTTAAATCTTACCCCCTCCAGAAACAAACTCGTTTGGCTCTGCAGCCTCATTTACATTCTTTAATAACCATCCAAATCATCTCATCTGATATCAATGGAAGCTTTGGATGAAGACGTTATGCCTGAATTCTCTCAAAACTACTTTTCTAATGAAGTCCCACGGAGCTGAAACTTCTCCATACTGAAATCGCCTGGGGCACTTTTATCTTTTCATAATCTTGGAAGATTTTGATTAAGTTATCACAGAGCCTCCTTTTGTTTCCAAAGGGTAGCCTCGCCCATTCTGCAGACCCAGAACTATATTAGTTGAATATACAGAATACTTTATATGATAAAGAATGTGATTACTGATAATTACTTTTCCCCAATTAAAACCCACTGTTGATGACGTTTTGTAATAAAGCAGCCTATGTAGACACCAACCCAACTGACAGTAGAATCTTGGGGCATCGTTAAAATGTTGAATCACATTTGTGTATACGTACTGGCCTTGACACCTCTCAAGACCTGAGAAGCCTTGTTGTTGCATCAATTTCAATATTCCCTCCCTTTTAAGTCAATGTTCCTTCTGCAATTCCCATTTTCCTTTGATAACCTTGACTGAAAACATAGGAAATAAATTCCAATTCAGTGGATGCTCACTCCAGGTTCAATTTACATCTTTTTATGTATAATTCGGCTGCAAACCATTCAACAATATACTTAACTTAATTTTGCATTTAACTGTTAATAAGCCTGTCACTAGTGTGATGTGCAAGCTTTGCGCTTGGACTTAATTTGAACAAAATGCAATGCTACCATTGTTCTTTTTCCAAAGAAAAATCATACTGAATTTGAAACACTAACTCTTTCTTTCACCACAAAGGATGTCAGATCTGCTGAGTTTCTGCAGGAGTTTCTGTTTTTATTGCCACAATGCAGTCTCCAGTTCAGAACAGTGGGTGATATTTTTAAAAATTAAAAAAAAATTAAAACTGTTTAAAATCAGAGAAACCTTGGTTGAACGTACTTTCAAACAAGTCATCATAATCAATCCTCTCCACACAGCAGGTGTACATGCGCAGGCCAGCAATCTTAATTTTCTGGAACAAAATAAGTGAAAATGACCACTTTAGAAGAAAATTAATTAGAAAAGCAAGTGCACAAGAGCCTAAACAGAGGAGAAATAAATGACAAAATTAACAAGTATTAAAATGAGAAATTAATAACATGTCAATAACCTTTTACACCATTACTCAATCAAATAAATCTTAATGTTGTGTAACTAATTGATGGTGCATTTGTCACCTTGAACTGTTCCCTCAAGTTGGGGGATGATATATATCAAATGCTCTCACTCATAAACATTACCAGCTATACTTTCCTTCCTTAACAAAGAACAAAACATTCGTTGAAAACCGCTGAGGGGGAGGTGATGGTCTAGTGGTATTATCACTAGACTATTAATGTCCTGGGGACTGGGGTTAAATTCCACCATGGCAGATAGTGGAATTTGAATTTAATTAAAAAGAAAAATTGGGATTAAGAATCTAATGATGACCATAAAGTGTGTTTTTTGTCAGAAAAAAAATCTGGTTCACTACAGGCCTTTAGGGAAGGAAATCTGCCATCCTTACCCAGTCTGGCCGACATGGTTAATTCTGAGCAATTAGAGATGGGCAATAAATACTGGCCTGGCCAGTGATGTCCACATCCCATGAATGAATAAAGAAAAAGGCTTTAGCCAATAAGGGCACAAATCTTGTTGGAAATCCTAAGCAACATTCTACATTTCTGCACATTTTATGGTACGCATCTTTTGTTTTCCAACTTTGTGCAGCAAAACCAAATGCAGTATTTCATACTTTCTTAACGAGCAGTAACACAAAACACTCCCAGAATACAATCTAATTGTAGGATAAAGTTCGTACACATGTAGTAAGAGTAACCAGACTTGCAAAGTTGCGTATTTCTCTCTTGACAGAAACAAAAACAAAGCTGCTGGAAAAGCTCAGCAGGTCTGGCAGCATCTGTGGATGAGAAAACAGAGTTAACGTTTCGGGTCCGGTGACCCTTCCTCTCTTGACAGATGCTGTCAAACCTGCTGAGTTTCTCCAGCACTCTCTCTTTTTGTTTCAGATTTCCAGCATCTGCATTTCTCAGTTTTATAAAAGATCTGGGAATCCTTATTTGAGCAACTGTAAACTGACACTGCTCCATTTCCCAACAGAGACATTACCGTCACAGAACCCATTCCCATTTTCATTAGCTCAAGAGAAAATACCCATTTGCTGTACTTCAGAGGCCCTGTGAATCCCATGGCTTCTATCAGTTTGGTAAAGGGACTCAGTTCTTCCTCCACAGGCTGAGCTGGATTTTTTACATTGGAAACCTGTTATGAAAAGGGAGAACAAAATGTTAGCCACAAAACAAACACTATTGCATACAACAGTGGCAATGTGAAATTATATGTACCTTTAATGTAGCAAAAACTTCCTGAGACACTTCACAGAATCATAGAAGTTACAGCACGGAAGGAGACCATAAGGTCAATCATGCCACAAGCTAGTAGAGACATGGGCATCATTACAGAGTACAAATTTCCTGCTTTTCCACCAAACACCTGCACATTATCTTTATCCAAACAATCATGCAATGCCTTCTTGAATGCTTCAATTTCAGTGATAACAGTGATACATCACTGGAGCATTATTATAAAAAATAGGTGAGGCGAGGGTGACAGCCTTTGGTATCAAGGAGCCCTAGCAAAACTGGAATCAATGGGTATCAGCGAGCAAAAGTGCCGCTGGTTGGAGTCATACTTGACACATAGGAAGATGGTTGTGGTTGTTGGAGGTCAATCATCTCTGCTCCAGGACATCTCTGCAGGAGTTCCTCAGGGTAGTGTCCTATCCCCAATCATCTTCAGCTGCTTCATCAATGACCTTCCCTCCATCCTAAGGTCAGAAATGGGGATGTTCGCCGACGATTGCACAATGTTCAACACAATTTGTGACACTCTTCAGATACTGAAGCAGTCCGTGTTCAAACGCAACAAGATCCGAACAATATCCAGGTTTGTGCTGACAAGTGGCAAGTGACATTTGCACCACACAAATGCCAGGCCATGACCATCACCAAGAGAGACAATCTAGCAACCACCCCTTGACACTCAATGGTGTTACCATCACTGACTCCCCCACTATCAACATCCTGGGGGTTATCATTGACCAGAAACTCAACTGGACTTACCACATAAACACAGTAGCTACAAGAGCAGGTCAGAAGCTAGGAATAATGCAGCAAGTAACTCATCTCCTGACTCCTTGAAGCCTGTCCACCATCTACATGTACAAGTCAGGAGTGTGATGGAATACCCCCACTTGCCTGGATGGGTACAGCTCCAATAGCATTCAAGAAGCTTGACACCATCCAGGACAAAGCAGCCCAGTTGATTGGCACCACATCCACTCCCTCTATCACCGACACTCAGTAGCAGCATTTAGGAGATGCACTGCAGAAGTTCACCAAAGATCCTCAGACAGCACCTTCCAAATCCACGATCACTTCCATCTCGAAGGACAAGGGCTGCAGACATGTGGGAATACCACCACCCTCAAGTTCCCCTCCAAGCCACTCATCATCCTGACTTGGAAATATATCGCTGTTCCTTTACTGACACGGGGTCAAAATCCTGGAATTCCCTCCCTAATGGCATTGTGGGTCAACCCACAGCAGGTGGACTGCAGCGGTTCAAGAAGGCAGCTCACAACCACCTTCTCAAGGGCAACTAGGGATGGGCAATAAATGCTGATCAGCCAGTGACGTCCACATCCCACATCCCACAAATGAATTTTTTAAAAAATCAGCAGGCCAGATGTTAGGTCAAGAAGTTTAAAAGATGAATCAAAAAGCAGAGTTTACAGAGCTCTGGAATGAGGGAAAGAGATGCAGAGGCAGTATTATTTCAGGACGCAGTTCCAGAGGTTAATACCCAGGCAGCTGAAAGCAAGTTTGCTGATGATGGAGAGGTTGAGGCTGTGAGAGAGAATGGAATCAGAGGATTGTAGATTGTAGGTCTGCAAGAGTTACAGAAGGTTACAAAAACAGGGACTGACAAGGCTATGGACAGACTTGAAAGCAAGCATGAGAATTTTAAAACAGCTGAACTGAGAGCCAATGTCAGTCAGCAAGCAATGGATGATGACAGGACATGGTGTAAGGTAGGTCAAGAGAAACAGAGTTTTATACATACTTAAATGATAGGATTAAGGATAGAAGTTACAATGGAAGGTCAATGAAGTGGATAACAGAGCAGGAAAATGGTTTCACATGTGGACAGGCTCTAATGTCAACAGTTACTTGCAACAATAAAGGTGTGATGGATAGAATAGCTAGCTTCTGTGCTGAAATTTGAGGGATTCCATGAGGTTTAAATTTAAAGAAGAGCCCTGTATTTTGTTGAAGACAAAAGCTCCTATCTCTAATACCACTGCTGTCTTCTTTATTAATTTTGTTCAAGTATTTCAGATGGTGAAACGTGTAACTTCAGGGAAGTGGTCGCCTAGTGGTATTATGACTTGGCTGTTAATTTTTTTTCCCTTTATTCGTTCATGGGATGTGGGCATCGCTGGCCAGGCAGCATTTATCACCCATCCCTAATTGCTCAGAGAGCAGTTAAGAGTCATCCACATTGGTGTGGAACTGGAGTCACATGTAGTCCAGACCAGATAAGGATGGCAGTTTCCTTCCCTGAGGGACGTTAGTGAACCAGATGGGTTTTTCCAACAATCGACAATGAATTCATGGTCACCTTTAGATTCTTAATTCCAGATATTTATTGAATTCAAATTTCACCATCTGCCATGGCGGGATTTGAACCCAGGTCCCCAGAACTTTGTCTGGGTCTCTGGATTAACCGTCCAGCGATAATACCACTAGGCCATCACCTCCCCTAGACTCTGAGTTCTGGGTATCTGGCCTCAAATCCTGGCATGGAAAATCGTGGAACTGGAATTAAATTTTAAAAATCTGGAATTCAGAGTCTAATGGTGACCCTGTAATCATTGTCGATTGTTGAAAAAGCCCATCTGATTCACTAATATCCTTTAAGGAAGGAAAATGCCATTCTTACCTGGTCTGGACCACATGTGACCCTAGACCCATAGCAATGTGGTTGACTCTCAACTGCTTTCTGGGATGGGCAAGAAATGCTAGCCTAGCCAATGACACCCTCAGCCCACCAATAAATTAACAAAAAACTTAACACGTACTCAATGCTGAGATTTCAAACTGACAAATCATGGAACAAAGCAATAGTGTCAGTTCAAACTAACAACTGCCACAACCGAAAATCTTAATCATGTAAACAAAGAACAAGTTCATTTTCTTAAAATAAAAACATGAAAATTGAGCCTAACAGGTTTAGGACAGCGGACCATAACTAAAACTGCTTGGTCAGCAGAGCAATAAATTTGAGTAGTTCACCCTAATTCACAAATTATTCGAACCACCTTCTGCTCGCTCGCTCAGTGAATATCCTTCAGACAGTAAATGCTAAGCAGTGTTGAGGAGGTGGGGATGAAGAGATATAAAGGCTTCACCTGGCGTCCACGTGATTTGAACACAGATGATCTCTCCCTGCTTCTATAACTTACATTTGGTGTAACGTGAACGGCTCGACAAGGGAGACCTGGTCTGAGTAAAGTGCGTTGCAGCCCACTGCAGGAGATGAGGCCATTTGGCTTGGAAGCACGAACTCCTATCACCGCACTTCGCCACACAGCACGGAGCTGAAAAAAAGCAAGACGGAACGTGAGATCCAATTGATGTGTGATTATAATAACAAAGTCTGCTCTGTAGATCTGTGGAAGCAAAAACATAGTAGCTTCATTGCACCATTTGTAGTTAGCTACTGTGTCTTCAGTCATGGTCATAAGGCAGCAATATTATCAGTAGTGCTGCTCACAATGTGGTCTCCTCCACACTGGGGAGATGAAATGCAGACTTAGTGATCACTATGCAGAACATCTACCTTTTGTCCATAAAAATGACCCCAAGCTTCCAGTTGCCTGGCGTTTCAACACATCACTGCGTTCTGATGCCAACAACTGTGTCTCAGGCTTGCTGCAGCGCACTAGTGGGGCTCAGCACAAGTTTGAAAAACAGCACCTCATCTTTCACTTGAGCTTGCAGCCTCTAGGACTCAATATCTAGTTCAATAACTTTAGAGTCTGATTCCGTCTTTCCAGGATTTTTACCTACTGCTACATCTTGGTCCTGTCTTGCTTTCCACACAGTTAACCTAGTCTCTCCTATTCTTAGCCCTCATTATTACATAGCTTCTGTTCTGTCCTGGCTTACCACTAATAATACCCTTGTTTGCCTACCCTTTTCAGATCTATCTCTCTCTCGCTGTTTGTGAGGTCGGTCTCCACCTCTCCACTCACCATATCGCTCCACACTCCAACCTCGTCTCCAGCATAAATACCACTTTTTTCAAACTGCTATCAGCTCTGATGAAGAGTCACAGGACTCCAAACATTGAACTCTGCTTTCGGTCCATAGATACTGCCAGACTTGCTGAGTTTCTCCAGCAATTTTTGTTTTTGTTTTTGTTTCAGATTTCCAGCATCAGTTCTTTGTTTTATTTTACTGAATGCCTGATGCTCTGCCTCCAATGCAAGTGTATCCTTCCTTAAAAATTGGGCATAGCAGTCCAGCACTGGTATGGCCAGCAGACCCGACAAAATAGCAGTAAGACTTCTTTGCTCCTATATTCCAATCTGTTTGCAATAAAGGACACCTGCAAATCACTTTCCAAACTGCTTTTAAAAGTTGCAATCAAATTTCTTGAAGCCTCCTCGATCACAAGTCAATGCGGTTATGCATGTGAATAAAAACTGAAAGAACTGTGGTTGCTGCAATTCAGGAACAAAAGTAGAAATCGCTGGAAAAGCTCAGCAGGTCTGGCAGCACTCGTGGGGAGAAATCAGAGTTAACGTTTCGGGTCACTCGAACCAAAACATTAAAATCTGATTTCTCCCCACAGATGCTGCTAGACCTGCTGAGCTTTTCCAGCGATTTCTACTTTTGTTTCTGGTTATGCATGTGGCTTTGCAGAATTCAATACAAAGCTTCAGAAAGAAATAGCCGAAGTTGAACTCCAAATTTCAAATACCAAATGAATTAAATATGTCAGACTTTATGTGGCTTATTCCTCTCCAGTTATGAAGCGAAGTACCTCATGCTCTTTATTTTGATGAATGCAAAGGTCTCACAGAAATATCAATAAAGATTTTAAAATTAGTGGCTTAAAATTATTTATTTCATGATTACAGCAACACAAAATTCACAAAAAAACCCAAATTGAAGGAAATATTCAAAAATATTTTACCACTCATGGCAACAAGGAAATGCTTCTGCAGACTAATCCCATGGAATAATGATTGAAGAGAAAAGAAAGATGGGAATATAGACAAATAATCATTCCCAACGGCAATACCACTGTAACGGATGGGGAAAAAGCACACTGTATTTCTCGAAAATGAACGGACACTCAATTCCGAGGCAAATCCAATTCAGGGGCAAGGTCACATTCGTGAAAAAGGTTGTTAAATGTAAGAGGCACCTGCCTTAAACCTCAGCACTCCATCAGTATTCCACAATACGGTATATTACCAAACAACATACTTCACCAGCCTCATAATTACAATCAAAATTCCAACACTGGACATTTAGGATTTTGAAGCCTTTGCCAGAAGGGGCGCTGGATATAGATCCATAATAAACTTCAAAAGAGAATTGGATGAATTGGCAAAGAGGAAGGTTTTGCCAGATTCTATCAGGAATAGGATCAATTGAATAGCTCTTCTACAGAGCCAGCACAAGCATGATGGGTCAAACGGTCTCCTTCTGTGCTGAGTGATTCTATAAAAGAGGTTCAGGATAGTGTCAGTGTTTATCTTCCCACAAGGAGTGATCCTAATCCTATGTGCCTATTTTACTCTCGTATCTCTTTATTCCCCAATCCTTCAACGCAACTATTTTTCCCACAGTGCTTTATTCACCAGTGCACCCCAAAGCCTCTCATCGCTCAGTGTTTCTCCTGTTATCTGTTCTAAATCTATGGCATTTGATAGTTTCTTCCTTTTTACTGATTCCAGTAGGATGGTCAGCAACCAGTGAAAATAAACGCAAACCCATTGGTCAAAAACTCTGAAGGGAGATGAGAAGATTTTATTAAAAATCTGAGATGCTGAGATCTGGAATGTACTATCTGAAAGGGAGGTGGAAGTTGATTCAATGGTAACTTCCAAGACAACTGGATAGATCCTCGAAGGGGAAAAAGAATGGGAATTGGGACTAATCAGATAACACTTTCAAAGAGCCAGCACAGATATGATGGGCCAAACAGCCTCCTTCTGCACTGTATGTTTTTATATTTTGACCTGATATCAATGACAGATTGTTCTCTAACCATCAGCCACTGGAAAGTGTCTATCTCCTGTGACACAGATATTTCAATACCACTGACGAACTGTAGATCATAGAATCCCTACAGTGTGGAAGCAAGCCATTCAGCCCATTGAGTCCACAGTGGCCCTCTAAAGAGCATCCCACCCAAATGCACCCATTCCCCCCAACCCTTTCCTCGTAACCCTGCATTTCCCATGGCTAATTCACCTAGCCTACACATCTTTGGGCTGTGGCAAGAAACTACACAGACACGGGGGGAATGTGCAAGCTCCACACAGACAGTCGCCTGAGGTTGGAATCAAACCTGGGTCCCTAGCAATGTGAGGCAGTGCTAACCACTGAGCCACCAAGCTGATACCTTGCATTAAGCCTTGCTTGTCTTGTGATTGTTCTACAAGTAATGTTGATTACTGATAGTCCAGGAGTTGCTTTTAATTGTAAACTCTTGCGTTTTACATCCGACATTATCTCAATGCATTAATCCACTCCAGTCTAATGATAAAATCTAACAATAAACTAAGAGTTGCAGGAGACGGATGCAGAAAAGGAAAGTAGTGATAGGATTCAGCTAATACAGGTTGCAGTACACAGTTTGTAAAGTATTACATCTGAACTGTTCTGACTGGTTTCTTGGGTCTTCATTCGTGACAGCCAACGACCCTTCTCATCACTATTTACTGATGTTCCCAGTCTATGGATCCATCACAGGCAAGAGGGCAGTGAGGCTTCTCCCAGCCTCTGCCGATGCTGCACTGGGATAATACACCAGAAGCTCCCCCTCTTCCCTGCAAAGCATTACATCTTCACCAAAACAAAATGGTCATCAACTCCACAGACTGGCTTCTCAATCCTGCATTCTATTCACAACATTGCTCATAAGAATCCAATATTGATGCCAGAACTGCCTGCCTACAACATGTATGATATTTAAAACAGATCTCAAGTTAAAGTCACTTCCTGTTATGAAACACAATGTTCTCCAGCTTTCCCTCTCCACCCAGCTGTACCAAACTGGGCCCAAGAATAAACTCAGTTACCAGAAAGCCAGCTGCCCCGAATAGTGAGAAGAGCAGGTTTACACACTTCAATCATAAGACATAGGAGCAGAATTAGGCCATTCAGCCCATCAAATCTGCTCCACCTTTTGATCATGGCCGATATGTTTCTCAACCCCATTCTCCTGCCTTCCCCCTGTAACCCTTGATCCCCTTACTATACAAGAACCAGTCTCTGCCTTAAAGGCACCCAGCGAGTTGGCATCCACAGCTTTCTGAAGCAATGAGTTCCACAAATTACCAAACCTCTAGCCGAAAGGGTCATCCCTTCAATCTGAGACTGTGACCTCGGTCCTAGTTTCTCCTAACAGCAGAAACATCTTCACATCCACTCTATCCAGGCTTCTTAGTATTCTGTAAGTTTCAATGAGATTCCCCCTCATTCTTTTAAACTCCATCAAGTACAGCCCCAAAGTCCTCGACCACTTCTCACATATCAAGCCCTTCATCTCCGGGATTATTCTTGTAAACCTTCTCTGCACCCCTCCAAGGCCAGCTCATCCTTCCTTAGAATCAGGGCCCAAACTTGATCACAATATTCCAAAAACTTCTCCTGTTTGCTTCAGAAAAGAGGCAGAATTCTGGAAATACAATCATCCCACCAGCTTTGATGAAAACCATGCCGGATTATTTTTTCTCAAAATGAAAACAGAATGTTGTTCATTCAGTCAATGTAAATCTTCAGTCTTTGTACATCCTTAGAATTCCCAAAAATTGCATTAGTATTCTTCTGCAATGATAATACAGTAACTGTGTCGTTTCCAATCAGTACCATTTCCAGTTCTGCTGTTAAATGGCATCTGCATGGCTCTCATTTTACTGAGATCAGGGTGTGCTTGCACAAGTTTAAAACTACAGTGAGCAAAGCGCACCCCAATTTAATCAAAATTCAGCAGGCACTCAACAGCTTTGTTACCCATTCCAATACCTGAAAACTCAACATATTTGTACCAGCACAACAGTTTCTAGCTCACACACTGATGAGAAAATTTGTTTTTTGGTATCTCATCTCTGAATGGGAAAAACGTCAGGATTTCATTTGAAAGTTAGCATTCAACAAGAATCGATTACAGTGAGCTTTAATCAAATGCAGTTTTTTAAAATTACAAACCTCCAGTAAATATCGTGCAGCACTGCCAGAAAAACATTGGCTTGGAACAGCATGTGACTTGAATTTGATATAGCGCCTCATCATATCACTCAAACATCTGAAAGCACTTTGAACCCATCTCTTGCATGAGACATTGAACCAAGGCCCTGTCTACTCTCTCAGCTGGACAATAAAGATCTCGTAACACTGTCTGAAGAGGAGCAGCGGAGTTTGTCCTGGAGTCCTGGCCATTATTTATCTCTTAACAAACATCAAAAACAGATTATGTGCTCATTATCACATTGCCATTTGTGGGTTTTGCTGTGCACAAGCTGCTTTTTTGTGTTGCCTACATTATAACAGTGACTACACTTCAAAATCAATTTGCTGACAGAGTATGAAAGGTGCTAAATAAATGCGAAGTTCTTTTACAGTGTACAATGGATTGCTTTTTGGATTACAGTGCATTTTGTATGCAAAACCTGACAGCAACAGATCACCATCTGTTTCTGCTGCTTTTGGATGAAGCAGGAATGTTGGTCCAGACACTGAAACTCTCTGCTCTTTCCCAGCAGTGCCACAGAATATATTAACACCCACCTGAACTAAGCAGACAGAACCATATCCAAAATGTCAGCACCTCCAGACATGCAACAGTAACTCTGTACTGTGGAGAATAAGCCTTGATTGCGTGTTTGGGGTGGAAGTTGAAATGTAGCACTCTGACTCACAGGTAGAAGTGGTGCCAAATGAGCCCAGCTGCCCAAGTTACAGATTAAGACAATCAGTAGTGGAGAGACAGAATTCACCACTAAAGAAATGTTATCTATGGGACTTCAACTCAATTTAACTACTTCAAGACACACTTACTCCTCCCAGGTGTTGCTGCTTGCTAGCTCAATACCTTTCTGACAGAGATTCAAGAGGCTGACCGACAGTCAGCACTGCATCTGTTCAGACTGAATTCCCTCTCAAAAGCTCCAAGTGGATAGATGGAGAAGAAATGCACATCTTGTTTATATATGTTTCTCATATGTGCCTGGCTATTTCCCCACGCCCCAACCCTAAACATCAAGTTGCCTTGAAATTGGCAAAAGAATCAGAGGCGAGATCAGGGTAAATGTTTTTACGCAGCAAGTTGTTGCAATCTGGAATGCACTGCCTAAAGGGCGGTGGAAACAGATTAAATAGCAACTTTCAAGAGAGAATTGAAGTGGAAACATTCGCAGGACTATGGGAAAAGAGCAAGCAAGTGTATTAATTAGTCAGCTCTTTCAAAGGGTTAGCACAAGCACAATGGCCAAATAAGCTCCTTCTAGCCATGTTGAAATCGATTTTGAAACAAAAGCCTGAGGAAGGACATTAATCTGCTCAGAAAATGCAATTTTTTACACCTAACTGATCAATACTGCTGATTCACAACATCTACTTGACCATTTATTCATCAGCTTAACACCATGGATTTCTTGAGGGCTGGTAACATAGGTTTAGTTTCTGTTGAGAATAGAAAATGGAGGAGCGCCTGATCAAGGTTTTATAAAGTTTAATGGATAATTTATCTAGGCAAAAACTATTTTCTCTGAAGGAAATCAGGAATGACAGAATACATATTAAAATAAGAGCTAGGCTATATAGGTAGGAAATCATCGAGCACTTTTTCACACAAAGGGTAGTGGGAATCTGAAACCCTGTCAGGCATTTGTGAATAATTGGGAAGGGATTTAATTTGAGCATTCAGTATCCCAACTGATAAGTTTTTAATGCGCAAGAATATCAGGGAAATGGAGTTAAGGCAGATAAGTAGGACTAAAGTACAGACCACGCATGTTCTTAAAATGACAAAGTGGTCTCAAGGGGATAAAAGGCTGCCTTGTCTTCTTTGGTTGAGCAGTGCTGCTCAGTAACATATGTTAAAGAGCTAACTTCACCAGTTAGCGTTTCAGCACGCCCCTGTCTGCATCAAGGGTGCCGAGGTGGAGATGGTCAAAGGTGTCAAGTTCCTGGGAGTGATGACCACCAACGTGTACTGGTCCACCCATGTTGACATGACAGTCAAGAAAGCACAACAACGCCTCTACTTCCTCAGGAGGCTAAGGAAATTCAGCATATCCACAAAGACTCTTTGTTTATAGGTGCACCATTCTATCTGGATGCACCACAGCCTGATATGGCAACTGCTCTTCCCAAAACTGTAAGAAACCACAGAGAGCCGTGAACACAGCCCAGTCCATCATACAAACCAGCCTTCCATCCACTGACTCCATCTATACTTCCCACCTGCCTCGGAAAAGCAATCGACATAATCAAAGATCCCTCCCACCCCAGTTATACTCTCCTTCATCATGTAGAAGATTTAAAAGTTTGAACACACTTACGAACAGTTTCAAGAACAGCTTCTTCCCTGCTGTTATCAGACTTTTGAACGGACCTCTCAACGTTAATTCTGATCTCTCTCTCTACACACCTTCTCTGTGGCTGTAACACTGTATTCTGCACTCTGTTCTGCTACCCCGATACACTTTGGTATGATCTGCCTGTGTGGCATGCAAAACAACACTTAACACTGCACCTCGGTACATGTGGCAACAATAAATCAAACTCAAATCAAAATGCAAGTTTCAATCAGAAACAATTTTGGTCTCTCACTGTAAGAAAAGAAGATCAAAAGCACAAGAAGCCACTAAGTTTTCAACAATATGTTATATACCTATGTGGAGTGCAGCCAATAACAGGTCTGTACATCCTAATATTCCTCTACAGTTTCTAATTCAGAAGGTTTATTCCAGGCACAATCCATATTATACAGAAGGCAAAGTAATCAACATTAATGTTCTGGAGATAGCAGGAACTGCAGATGCTGGAGAATCTGAGATAACAAGGTGTAGAGCTGGATGAACACAGCAGACCAAGCAGCATCAGAGGAGCAGGAAGGCTGACGTTTCGGGCCTAGACCCTTCTTCAGAAAATTAATTCATTAATGTTCTGCTGCCTATTTTGCTCAATCAGAACAAAAGAATGAAAATGTTAGTTATTACTGGTTGAATTCAGTGTTGACACCACGCTGTAAATGATACACGACACTGAGACCTGCAACTACCGACACTTTGTTATCAGCTGCTCTTTTCATTTGTAGATTTTCTCACTGGTAAAATGGTTACTATAAATGTTATAATATACTATAAATAGTCATACATTGTAACGTTCTGAGTGGAATGGAGAGTTCTTTACCCAGCATTCATAGCAACAGAGAAAGTGCTCTATCCCAAACACAGAGCCATACCAAGACTCAATCCCATAGATGGAGGAGTTTCTATGCTGCTATGCTTGTTGAGTAAAGAATCCCTTCCCATTCTACATAAGTCGTTCCTTTTACAAAAAGCTGCGGCAGTTTTGCACCGACTGGGATACACTGATCTTGTGGGAAAGAAGTAGGAAGGAGAAGATGGCAAGTACAACTCAGCTGTGCCTCAGCTGTATTTGTAGAAGGTCTTGGCGTATCGAAGGCCACACGCAATGTGTAACTAAAGTGTCTATGGTTACCCAGTACCGCTTGCATGATTTACCATGCAGGTTATTTGGATCATTTGACTGTAAATTTTTGTTCTTTGTGGGTCCCCAGTTAAAAAGGGTTCACTACAGTTCCCCTCCCACAGAATTTGGTGATGGTTCAGGTCCAAAGTGTCTGGTCAGCACTCCCATCCCAGTGAAGGCACTGATGTCATGGCTCAAGTGGTACTGTGGCAGCTGTCTCTCTCTTTCCTAAATGGGAGGTTCAGGCCTAGCTGGCAGGTTGTCGTTAATGCAGTTGCATGCCTTTATGCTTTGTGTGGCTGGATGTGATGGGTCACTTGTATTTTTTTGTGAAATGTGAATCATAAATCAAGAAATTCAGGGGTTATTGTTTTTTAAAAGGTAGAATGCAACGATGTTTGTGGAATGTGATGAGCCAACCAATTAGGAAAGCAAAAAAGAAACTAGTTAGAAAATGACTAATTCGGAAGCTGGAAGTAACTAGTCAAAAACATGTGAGGTAACTAATGCATAGACACAAGGGTTGAACATATTTTCCCAACAAAAAGGGACAATCTCAGGTTCCATCCTTCAGCAGTTAATAGCTTAATCAGTTTTGGGGAGAATGGAGAAGTTGAGATTGTTGTCCTTAAAATAAAGAGGGATGGTGCAGGTGTTAAAAATCATGAGGTGTTTAAGGGTAAGCAAGCAGAAACTGTTTCCTACTGGTTAGAAGGTTGGCAACCAGAGAACATCCTTTTAAGATGACTAACAAAAAAAAGAGGAATTTAGAATGCAGCAAGTTATGTTAATCTAGAATGCACTGCCAGAAAGTTTGAGTAGTAATTTTCAAAATCCAGTACTTCAAGAGAGGAAATAATTACTGGGCTATTGGGGAAGATCAGGGAGCTAGGACTGTACCCAGATTGCAATTTCAAACAGCTGGTGCCCTCACCGAGCTGAACAGTCTCCTGTGTTGAATTATACTCTGGTTTAGGCAGCACATCATTCACAGCTTTCAAAGTTTTTTGCACAAAATGAATTGCTTCAAAGCAAGATCTCCCAAAAACATGAGACAAGAATGTTAGCCAGGGATAGGCAGAATTCCCTGCCCTTCCTCAGGTACTGCCCTGCAACTTTCAATGTCAAGCTGAATCAGGGACAGGTTTGATAGCATCAGAATGACAAAGCACAGCACAGTTCAAGCAACCATTACTACAGATTGGAGAAATGATCCCATTCACTATTCACCTTCAGGAAAAATCTTCCAAGGAAATAATTCTGGAATAACCAAAGCCTGTGCCAATTCTGAAAAAGAAAGGCAATATTCTGTTGGGCAAGTTGACTAAAGAATGACATACGGTGGCAAATGGCATCTCATTTCCTAGGCAGCCTTTTCCACTGAATCAGCAATAAGGATTTTCAGGAAATTACTGCCATGAACAATTTCCCTCTCTACAGAAGCACTTGCAACTTATTTCATACTTTGTCAATAGCTTTTCTTCCTGAACTACAATCTAGCTGTTGAATCATCATTTGTCTTCCTTTGAAAACTCTGCACTTTGCAAACTCACCAGGGTACAGCACAAGCCCCACTATTCCCCTGCATCATTGCAATTGTGCAAATGTGATGAAAAGACTAAATTGAGCTCAAGGTTAAAAGAGGTTCTTCCATTATCAACAATTTATTTCAACCAAACTGTCTTTTTTTCCCAACTACCCCTCGAAAGATGACTCCATAACTTAAACTCTTCCCCTAATGAAATTCCTGTACAAATCTATACAAAAAGAGACAAGACAATACAAGATACAAGTATCATTGGTGGGGAAGGATGAAGAAGAGTCAGCGAAGCACAGCTCTGGTACCAGTTTGGATCACAGACGTCGATAACTGGTTTCCTTTCTTCTGTTAGGTCTCACTGGGCAGTTTGCCAAAAATCAAGCTCTGCTATTTCCAGAGTAATTACAAAAATTGAAGACTTTACCAAAGTATGCATAATTTCCCAATTTACCTGTCCGTCTGAAGCTAAGCAACCAGAAAACATGGACCAGGTTTTAGTACTTAACAAGAATTACTATTTATGAAAATCAATAGATTCTAGCTACAGTTAAACAATTATGAATCATTGTAAACACCCCCAATACACACAACAAAAAAAAAAATTGTGTTATGGATGAAGGGGAAAAAAGTAGGGAAGCAGTTCAATAGCTATTGTCCACAGGATTCACCGAGATGATCCTTTTGCTTGTCAAGACTTGCTGGGTCCTTCAAATTTTCTTTTCCTGGTTCATTTTACTTCCTTGCAGGAGGTATGTGCGACTGCCTCATAAATGATAAAGTTTCTATCATATTGGTTGAATGCAACAGCTTACAGCAATTGGTGTGAGACAATAGCTGGCTTTCACATCCACAAGCTAATCAGCCACCCACACAGCCCTTGACAGGCTGATGGCTTATGTCATCGACAACTGGTCCCACTCCACAAACCAATCAGCTACTTGTTGCCGGCTGCATACTCCCCAGGAGTTAGCCTGTGTGCAACCGGCCGCCAACCCACTAGCAGCAGTGTAAGCACTATTTACATTCAATTTCATCAGCTTGTTATAAAAAATTGTGCCAATCCCTTCCATAGTCCTTCATTTTAAAATATTCTTGTTGCCATTTTAGATTGCAATCAAAAAGACAGAAAAATAGAACGATAAGCGGTTGTGGATACACTGATTCCCGGTCTTTCAATCACTGCTTGACAGATTCACCCTTTCCTTGTCTCTGAAGGTGGTTTTTCTCTTTTTTCTTTTCATAGGAGATTTATAGAAAGAACAGTTTACAGGGAAATGGTTACTTCTCCACTAAGGATGACGAGAGAGAGAGATTCAGTTGATTCCTCTTCATGGGCTGGATGTTTCTGCTTATTGTCCAAACACAAAGCTGTAGCCACCTGCCCACGAACCAATCACAAAGTTATTACGACACTGAATTCTCTTGAACACAGACAACTAGGCCTGATTGTGTCTGGGCAAAACAATCCTGATCACATACAGTGCCAGTGCGTCTAGCATTCTCTTCCACAGCTTGAATAAGGCAACATGACTGGGAGATCTCAATGAATTCGAGATTTATTTTTAAAGCTACAACATCCTTTTCCACAGTTTGCTTGTCCTTTAGTTTTACTTATGTTGCTTTAGTCAGGTGCTCACGCCTTATTTGTGGTTTACGGCCTCTTTTAGATATCCACTTGTCTGCCAGCAATAAACTGCTCCTTGCAAGGCCAGTGGGGAATTTTACCAACTGTACCATTGCACACATTGTTCAGAATCACCCTAATCCCATAGACTAGGAAACACATTGGTCTCTCTGTCAAGATCATTCAATCCACACCGAAATTCCTTTCTTGCTGAGTTCTAACATGAAATGGGTTCAGATCAGTCTGGAGTCAGCTCCTACTAGTCATTGAGATCAGTGACACAAACTCCCTTCTCTTAACTGATGCACCACATTAATAGCGACGAATACAAATGTGGAATTCTCTCATAGATGCAGATGCTCCTCAGAGGTTGGCGTATACAGGGAGCTTTGCTTTGCTCTTAATTGAGCTAAACTCCAGCCAGACACAAACATCAAAATAAAAGAGATCTGTTTCCTAATTTCACCAGAGGGAAGAGAATTTATTAGGACAAAATGAGAAGTTCAAAAATTAGGTGAGCTACATCAATCTGGAATTGAGATAGTGCAACTAACTTTGTTTTGGCAAATTTATTTACATTATGTACGCATGATTGACTGTACATAGGGAGCAAATTCAGCTCCTTTACCTCATGCTTATTACAGAGAATAAATTGTGAAACTGTTGGTTTTGTCAATGCCTGAAATTCTTCACATTTTTTGCATTTACATGGTTTATGTGAGAAAATGGATGAATGTAGCTTCAACATATCTCATGTTTGATAAATACAACTTTTACTTTTAATGTATCCTTCCTTTCTTATTGCTATTTAAGCACGGATCAACAGAAAGAACTAGCTTTAAAATTAATAATGGACCTCACCCCCTTGCTATCTCTGCAGCCCTCCTCTAGCCTGGAAATCCCTCATGACATCTGCACTCGTCAAACTCTGGCCTCTGATTTGAATTGCTTCACCAACAGTGGCTGTGTGCTTTTAATTACCTAGATCCCAAACTCTGAAATTCTTCCTTAAACTTCAACCTCTTTCCTCCTTCAAGATGCTCCTTAAAACCCAACTCTTTCTCTTCATATTTCTTGATGCAATGCAGAGTCAGGTATTGATTAATAACAGTCCTGTGAGACACTGTATTGCATATTATTCTGAGATTGTCGCTTCTGGTCCTAAACTCTCCCATGAGGGAAACAACATTTCCACTTCCAAGTCCCCAAAGAATCTTGTATGTTTCACTGTTTCAAAATCCAGAAAGTACAGGCCCAACCTACTCAACCTCTCCTCATAAGACAGTCACTCCATACTCAGTATCAGCCTAGTGAAACTTCTCTAGATGGCCTCCAATAGCCATATATCCTTCCTTAAATAAGAAGCCGAGAACTGTTCATCATGTTCCAGCTGTAGTTTGACTAGTGCCTTCTATAGTTCTAGCAAGACATTCCTATTTTTATACTCCATTCACTTTGAAATGAAGGCCAATATTCCATGTGCATTCCCTGTTATCTGTGGAACTTAGATGCTAGCCTTTTTGTGATTAATGCCCAAAATCCTCTGTTCTGTGATTTTCTACAGTCTTTCTCCATTTAATATTCAGCTCCTGTATTCTTTCTGGCAAAGTGCGCAACATCATATTTCCTCACATTATAGACTGTCTGCCAAGGCTTTGCCCATTCACTTGACTGGTCTATATCCCTCTGTATAGTATTAGTGTATCCAGCTCCCCACTCATCTTCCCATCTATTTTGTGTCATCTGCAAACCTGGCTATTACACATTCACTTTTTTGTTTATTCAAGTCACTAATTTATACTGTAAATATTCTAGCCCCAGCACGGATTTCCTATGGCACTCCATTAGTTATAGGATGCCATCCTGAAAATGCCCCCTTGCCCAGCCTCTCCATTTTTTTATTAGTTGGCCAGTCCTCTATCCATGCCAATATACTATCTTCAACAACACAGGCTCTTGTCGTCTTAAGAAGTCTGATGTGTGGTTTTATCAAACGTCTTCTGACAATCCAAATATATTAGATCCGCTGTTGCCACTTTATCCATTCTGCTTGTTACCTCCTCAAAGAATTCTAATAAATTTGTCAGGCACGATTTCTCCTTCACAAAGCAACATTGACTCTCCTTGTTCATATTATGTACTTCCAAATGCTCCTATCTAAATACTACATTCTTTATTATTGACTCTGACACTTACCGAATAACAGATGGTAAACTAACCGGCTGAAAGTTGGCTATTTTGTATAAATAATTCTGTTTAAATAACATTAGCAAAGGAGTGGAAAATGCCAATGTTCCAGAATTTAAAGGATTCTTGGAAAATTACTACAGCATCCCATGAGGTCCAGGGGACTTACGAGCCTACAGCCCCATTAATTTCTCTAGCTTTATTTTTCTAGTGATAGCTATTGAATTTATTTCCTCTCCTCCTTTTGCACCCTGATTATTCAGTAATTTTAGAAAGTTATTAGTGTCTTCTATTGTGAAGACTGATGGAAAGCGTTTTTGTTTTTTTTATTCATTCACGGGAAGATGGCGTCACTGGCTAGGCAGCATTTATTGCCCATCCCTAATTGCCCAGAGGGCAGTTAAGAGTCAACCACATTGTTGCGGGTCTGGAATCACAAGGAGGCCAGACCAGGTAAGGATGGCAGTTTCCTTCCCTAAAGGACATTAGCAAACCAAACGGGTTTTTCCAACAATCGACAATGGATTCAGTCATCATTAGATTCTTAATTCTAGATATTTTATTGAATTCAAATTCCACCATTCTACCATCTTGCTGTCTGATTTGATATGACTCAAAATTTATTTGTATGTTGGATCCAACCATCTTTAGCAGCTTCCTCAACGACCACCCCTCCATGAAAAGTTCAGAAGTGGGAACGCTGACTGATTATTTCACAATTTTCAGTAGCATTTGCAAGTTCTCGGATACTGCATCCATATGCAACAGCATATGGAAAACATCGGCACGGTGGCTCAGTGGTTAGCATTGCTGCCGCACCAGGGACCAGGTTTAAATTACATCCTCGAGTGACTGTGTGGAATTTACACATTCTCTCAATATCTGCGTGGGTTTTCTCCGGGTGCTTCAGTTTCCTCCCACAGTCCGAAAATATGCAGGTTTGGTGGATTGGCCGCGTGAAATGCAGGTTACCGGGTGAGGGTGGGGTCAGGGTGGAATGCTCTTCAGAGGGTTGGTGTGGACTTGATGGGCTGAATGGCCAGCTTCACGCTGTTGGGATTCTATGATTCAGGTTTGGGCTGATAACTGGGAAGCAACATTCAAGTCTCAATTGCCAGGCAATGATCATTTCCAGCAAGAGAGTATCTAACCCTTCCTCCACAACATTCGACAATTTCTCGACAGTGAATGCGCCCAGAACCAGGGGTCACAGTCTGGGGATTCGGGGTAGACCATTTCGGGCCGAGATGAGGAGACATTTCTTCACCCTAAGGAGTGGTGAGCCCATGGAATTCACTACCACAGGAAGTAGTTGATGCCAAAACATTGAATGTATTCAAGAGGCAGCTAGATATAGCACTTGGGGCGAATGGGATCAAAGGTGATGGGGAGGAAGCAGGATTAGGCTGTTGAGTTGGATGATCAGCCATGATCGTGAAGAATGGCAGAGCAGGCTTAAAGGGCAGAATGGCCTCCTCCTGCTCCTATCTTCTATGTTTCTATATTACCATTACCTAATACCCCACTATCAACATCCTGAGAGTTTTTATTTACCAAAAACTATGCTGGATCAACTATATAAATGCAATACCCAGGAAAGCAGGTCAGAGTCAGAGAATTCTGAGAAGTGTAACATTCCCAAAGCCTGTCTAGCATTGACAATGTACAAGTCAGAAGCGTGATGGAATAGACCTCTGTCTCCAACAAAACACAAAAAAAATTGACATCACGCACAATAAAGCAGTCCACTTGAATGGCAATCCACCCACTATCCACATTCACTCCTTTCATCACTGACACACAGGAGAAGCAACATGTAGAACATGCAGGATGTACTGCAGACACTCATTATGGTTACTTCAAACTACATTCCATATCTGCAAACTTGATCAGCTAGGAAAAAAAAGCATACATAGGAACACCACCTGCTGCAAGTCCTGTTCCAAATCACACACCAGTTTACATTGGAAATATGGTGTCATTTCTTCACTGTTGTTGAGTGAAAATCTTGGAGCTTTCATCCCAACAGTGCCTGCACAAGGTGGACTGCAATGGATTAAGACAGCAGCTAAGTAACACATTACCAAGGGCAATAAGGCCTAGCCGTTGATGCACATGTGTCATGAAGTAACCACCAAAAATAGCATTAAAGAAAACAAAAGTTCCACAGCCTGGAGAGACTGTTCTCAATGGGAAAACTCACCAAGTAATATGAAATACTAAAAATTCCATAAAAATAAAAATTGAATATTTTACCACCCCTGAGATCAATACTGAAAGACAACATAGGTACAGGTTAAACTTTGGGAAACGTGACTGTGGATGCAAAACGTATCTGCAAAAATAAATTACCCCACATTTAAATATATTTGTCGTCTTGTCAACCTCCGACAAAGACAATAATGGCTCATGTTCTGTCTTGGATGTGATTCCCTTTTTTTTCCCTATTTCCATCCTTTCCTTTTTCTTACACATCCTACTTTTTTTCCACCCAGCCTGCTCTCCTCTACACCTCCTTCCTCACGGCTCCCTTTAACTGACTTGCTTTACCATTCACTCTCCCGTTTCAGTGACTCACTCAACATCACGTTCCCACCTTTTCCTTCCATTCTATGCCCTCAACCACTTTGTCCTCCTCTCCCATTCTGCTTCCCCCTCCACGCTCTCTTGTCCTCTTCACTCACTCCAACACTTTACCTCACACACTCTCTCACCCACTTCACTCCCCTCCTTCCAAACTACCTTCCCCCATCCCCAAACCCACTCTCTCCCTCACCGTCACTCCCACCCCACTC
>NC_063350.1:6957776-6984216 GCF_021869965.1 Rhincodon typus
GATGTGATGGGTCAGATCAACTAACAGGTTGTGGGCACCCATGATAGCCTGGGATGCTGTTTGGACATCTACAAGCCATCCCAGCCTGATTGGGTAGGTATACAACAAAAGACTACATCATAGATGGGCTCCATATCACACCAAAAGCAGTCGAGAGCACACCTTCTTGTGATGCACTCTTCTGGTTTCCTTTGTAGTTGGATGCTATGCTAGAAGCCCTCCAAATGAACTTCTAGCTGAGAGCCTGAACTCTGTCCTTTAATGACTTGGCATTTGTGCAGCGTGAATGCTAAGCAATGCCATCTCCAACATGAAATAATCTAACCTTTGCCACTCAACATCCAGTGGCATTACCATCACCAACCACCCCCCCCCCGGGATTAAAATATTGGGGGTTACCACTGTCCAGCGAATGAACTGCACCAGCTATACAACTGCTGTAGCTGCAGGAGCAGGTCTGAGGCTGAGAATTATGTGGCAAGTAATTGACCTTCGGACTCTAGGCATATTTCACCATTGCCTTAGAGTACTGCAACAGTTTACCTCAAGAAGGATATAGTTGCATTGGGAGATTTCTGGGCTGCTTTCTAGGAGGAAGTGATTGTCTTATGAGGAAAAGATGAGCAGGCTGGGCCTATATTCATTGGAGTTTAAGATAATGAGCACTGATGCTATTTAAAACATATCAGGTTCTGAGGAGAGCTTAAAAGGGGAAGATACTGAGAGATTTCTCCTTTTATGGGGGAATTTAGAACTAGGGCCACAGTTTAGAAATAGAAGAATTTCTTCTGTCAAAGGTTCACTAGTCTTTCTTCTCTTTGTAGAAGAGAATTCCAAAGTTCAACCAGTGAATATATTCACGGCAAGTTACAGATTTTTGATTGACAAGGGTGTTAAGGGGACAGGCAGAACAGTGAAGTTAAGGCTAAAATGGTAAGTAGGCTCAGTCGGCCAAATGGTCTGTTCCAGTTCTATTTCTATGATCTGATGACCTTAAGAAAAGGGAATATGACTTTTTTTTTAATACTCTGGCAGACAAAGGATTGATTTTACTTCATTCAAGGGACAATGATTGTGATGTGCTCCTTCTACAATGAATACTTGGAATTTAGTTTTCCAGAACTGCGTAGTTTCTCTTCCTCTTTTGCAGTTTGAAACTTCAATGACTTTGTCAAGTGATTTCTCAATGTTGATCATAATGTTCCCCAAACAGTTCCACTTCTGACCTCTGCCCTGGATCATAATCCAAGTTTCAACGAGCTGAATCAGAGTCAACTGATTTGTATGTTGTCATAATTCATTTGTGCTAAACCAGAGACCTTGGAAAAGCTGATTCAAGCGCCAACAGCTGTTGCCTCACCAACAAATAAGGAGGAACTGGCACTTATACAGTCACAAACTCAGGATAATGATTAAATTTCCATTGTATTTCACTGTTGTAATCCAGGAAGTGTAGCAGTCACATTATGCACATTAAGCTCCAACAGTCAGCCATAAGACTTTTAGTTGTGTTGCTTGAAGTATAAGTGCTTCCCAAATACCAAGGAAAAGTCAACCACTTTTAATTATAAAAGTGCTATTCAGTCTTTCATGCTAACTTAACAGGGGTCTTGATTAACGTTTCATCTGAAAGACTGTGCACCAACGGAAGTGTTAGCCTGCATCTTTGATTTGATTAGTTTCAATTGTGTAACTTTTGTTAGGAAATCTCAAACTTCCCCCTAAAGTTGGAGAATTTGTAATCAGTGCTTCATCATGCAGACAAGATCTGGAATTTCATCAACAAGCTCCAAGTTAAATACTAATTTGAATTGTCTTGATTCTTGTGAAATTGGACAGTGAATGTTCACAGTCTGTAAGGCTTCCTATTTCCTCAGCCCTACTGGCCAAGCTCGTGCAGACAGGCTGTGTCACCAAATTTGACATTGGTGTTGACCTATGCATGTCTGTGCATTTAACAAAAGAACTGGTGGTTGGCACATTGGCCTACTTCCATGCTGTACCATTCTATGATTAACCTATTCAAGCAATCCAAGCACTGAGATTCCTATGGTTTAGCTGTCTCTATTATATTCAGGACATCACATTATACAGAGAGTAGCAGCAGGAAATTCAGCAGTCCCCTCTAAAATTGTCCTACAAACCTCCCAGTCAACGTACTATGAAGAACACAGCAATTCTGTATACTGAATCTCCAGAATCAGCTGGGTTATATACAAGCTGTAAAGGAACAGACAGGTGTGAGAGCCCTGCTATCTTCATTTATTGTACACAGTAAGCATGTGCTCAAACAATACTGCTGATGAGTAAAATAATTTTGCAAGTTTTAGTTCCTTCTCAGCTAAACCGCTGTCATTCATAATATTTTGCAAGGTGGCAACTTTTTTGCTGAATAATTGAAAATGTTCTTTTAGTTGGGTCACCCAGGCCTTTTGACTGTATCTTTCCCAATCAGTGTGTATTTCTGTTTCTGTTCCTGTTCCTGTTCCATTGTATGGATTTTGCTGTAAGCATAATGGTGAACGTCATTAACATCCCATGACACACAAGTGGTACCACAATTTCAGGCAAGGGCCAGACAAGCAATTAAATTATTAACACTTTGTCTGTCTGGAAGGCATTACTCTGCTGTCATGTGACACTGATACAGAATCTCTCGCCTTTCCTCATTATTGAAATATATTGAATAGCAGGCAGTTACTATGTTTGAGTAGGTATGCATTAGATTCTCAAAAGAAAATTTTTAAGGTATTTTTAAATCGACCTGTTCAGTGATGTTATTACACACCACTGAGCCAGGAGGCCTGAGTTCAAGTCCTGCCTGCTACAGAGGTAAGGATATTAACACTACCACAAGAGTATCTTGTCATTACAAGTACAAGTGTCCATTTAATGACAGTATATGTTAATTATTGCCAAATGCCCTCTGGCACTGAAAATTAACTATCATAATTGGTGAATTTCATTTGTTTAGATTTCATTTGCAGCTTTAACTCAAAAATGTCACGATTTAAATGGAAAAAAAAATCTTTCATTTCTCTTGATTCTTTCTTTCTCTTTAATTAAATTATTTCTCCTTTTTTTGTTTCTGTCCCTGATTTTGATGTTGATTTTAATCTCTAGAATGGTTAAAGTACAGGAAGAGGCCATTTAGTCCATTTGAGGCTACGCCCGTACTCTAGTCCAGCTTTTTCCCCATGTCCCAGCAAATTTCCTTTTTCCCTTTTGGATGTTTTATCTAATTTCTTTTTAAGTACCTTGCCTTTACCACACACCTGGGCAGAGTTTTCCAGATCCTAGCCATGATACATAAATATGTAAACGAGGAAAAATCTATTAATCAATTACCTCTTTAATTTGCTGTCCTCCGATTCATGATCTTTCTTTCTGCCAATAACAACAGTTTCTCCCCATTAGGTCTACTCAATCCCTCGTGCATTTGAAAACCTCCTATCAAATCTCCCCTTAACCTTCTCTATTCTCAGGGCAACCGCCTCAGCTTTTCCAATCTAGCCCTACAACTGAATTCTTTCACCCTGGAATCACTCCAATGCACCCCTTGCACCATCTCCAATGCCTGAAATGAGGTGTTCAGAATGAGAGTTGAGATGTCAGGTGCAGTTGGACCCATCATTTTGTTTTAACTTTCATGCTTTGGTGATACATCATAGAATCCCTACAGTGTGGAAACAGGCCCTTCGGCCCAACAAGTCCACACCAAACCTCAGAGCGACCCACCCAGACCCATCCCCCTCTAACTCACCTAATCTACACCTCCCTGAACACTACAGGCAATTTAGCGTGGCCAATCAACCTAACCTGTACATCTTTGGACTGTGGGAGGAAACCCACGCAAACACGGGGAGAATGTGCAAACTCCACACAGACAGTCGCCCAAGGCTGGAATCGAACCCAGGTCCCTGGCGTAGTGAGGCAGCAGTGCTAACCACTGTGCCACCATGCTGCCCTAATTCCATTACTTATGAATGCTAGGATCCTACATGCTTTTTAAACTACCTTCCCAAATTGCTCTGCCACTTGCAAAGATTTGTGCACGTATACTCCCAGACCTTTTTTTTTGTTGCTGCACCTTTTAGTATTGTACTGTTACCAGGGGGTCCATTAAAGGAGGGATCCTGCTGCCCCCCAGCAGGTCATATGGGGAGACCTGCCAGACTGGCTTCTTGTCATAGACCTTTCCAGAAACTGGTTAAAAACCTAGCAGTGGTGAAAGGAGATTATTTTGTGGGAATTAATGGCACATTTAGCAGCTGACTGTCTGATGCCACCACTGCCAGTAAAATTTGTGGTGGAGTCAGGAGACGTGTGAGTAGGTGGCCCACTGAATATACCAAGCCTACTCCCTCAACTCAAAACCACCAGCAGGATAGAAACCAATCATAGAAAAACTGCACAGTTATGGCCCCCACTGCATTGATAGAACAATTAAAATGCCTTCAAAAGGTTTTTGGAAATGACAAATCCAATCTTGCAGTTTCAGAAGTGAGACTGGGGTTGCTTAAAGGTTAACACTAAAAAGCCTCATGACATATGCTGAAAGTCTGTGACAACTCAGTCATACCTGATGTTACCAGGAATAAATCCTGCAGGTGGTTTGATTTCCCATTCAATTAAAGACACCTGATTAAGATCAACACATTGGTCTGGGCATGTAACCGTCAACTCCTGATAAACAGAACCACAATCTAAACTCAAAAGGAAGCCAAGCAGAGCATTCATTTGGAAACTTGCCTGGGCAATGATTGCAACCTACCTTGACAAATATTCCTGAATTAAATATGTGCAGTCACATTCCTTGCACACTAAATGACTTGGGTGGTAAGAGTTTAGAACTCTCTCTTCCTCAAAAGGCAATTTCAGTTTGATCAATTTAACTAAAATTCACTTTTAATCTGAAATTAATAGATTTTCAATAACCAAAGGTATTAAGGATTGTGGGGCAAAGGTTAGATCACAGATTAGCCATTATCTCATTGCATTGACAGAATAGGGTCAAGGGGCTCATTTGGTGCACCTTGCTCTTGTACTTGTTAGTTATCACATTCGTTGATCGTTCTCACATTTCCTTTCCTTTCTTCTTCACCCTAATCTTTTTGTCTTTCCCTGTTTTATCAATGCTGTTCTGATCAATAATCACCTGGACTTTGCTGCCTTGGTCCTGTTAAGTTCCAAATGCATCAGCCTACATGTTCCCTCCAAGCACTGTCACTGTTTTTAAAATTAAGACAAGAACACCTTAATTTTCATGGTGCTCAATCCACCTGGCATCTAAGTATCGACCATGGCTCAGGGTGCAGAGCTCCTACATCTTGATCAGATGGTGTGGGGTCAACACTCAACGGTGGCTGCAGGCTGCTACCCCAGTGCAGTATTGAAGGACTAAAGTGGGAGACACACTCCAAGTGTAAACTGTACATTTCCCACTCCATGCCTCAGTAACACTAGATGATGATGCAGCAGTTTTCAGTCCTCTCTAGTAGCACTGAATTCTTTCTTGTTTCCTTTCTTAGCATGTGCAACTGACAAATTGCAAATCCAGAGTTTGCTGGAGCAGGCACTTAAGATATTCACTTTAAGGCTCCCCTTCCCAAGTCCCCTTAGGAACATACAGGGATTAGTAAATAAGTGAAGCACACTTACATGCTGCAACAACATCAATGACACAATCTTCAAGGATCAATTGGCTTTTTAAAGTGCTTATATCACATTTTGTGTTGTGAAAATGTTTTGTTTTGAGGTTCCCTTCTTGCACTTTGCAATTTGTCCATCTGTTTCTTTCTCCAGAAGACCAGAGGAAGTAGGAACAGGAGAAGGATGATCAGCTCTTGGAACCTCTTCCACCATTATGGCTAATCCAACATTCCTTATGTCTACTTCCTGCCTGTCTCACTGTAACAACACATTGCATTTTCCCCCACCCCATTTCAGCTTATCAACTGCTGAAACCTTCATGTTTATTTCCTTCCAACCAATTCTCACATTGTGCAAATCCTCAGCTTCCAGGGTCAGCATGTTTTCAATTTGCTCCCCAAGCCTCTTGCACTCATCACCATTGGTTCCTCTATGCGTCTAGAAACCTCATCCCTACAACCAAACTGCTGTGCCAAAATCTCTAACTATCCCATGGTCAATTTTTGATTGATCGTGTTCTCATGAAAGGCTATGGGGTATTCTGCTGAACTGAAAGTGACATATAAATGCAGAATGATGTAAATGTCAATTCTGAAACTTACTTTCCTTTCTCATGAATAAAATTATGTCTTGTTTGATTTTTCTTTGGGGAGTCTTAACAAGGTCTATCTTAATTTCAGTTCAAATTATTTAGGACTGCAGCTCAGATCAGTAGGTCAACTAATAAATGTGACTTAAGTTTTAAAACTACATGCAACCTCTTCCTATCCACTGAAATGCCTTCAGTATTATTGGTTCTCGGACAAGACCAGTCAACACATTCCTTACTCCCTGCACTGTGTGGAATCTGGGACAAATGTTTGATCATGGCACACTGAGTAGCTCTCTGTACAGACGAGTGAGATACTGAGCAGGTATCTGTACAGTGAAATACTAATGACTATCTGCAAAGTCCAGTGAGATACTCCATGGGTGTCATCAACATTTGGTGAGATGCTGAATTGGTATCTGCACTGCCAGATGAGATGCAGAATGGCTATTTGCACTATCCAGTGTGGCAGAGATGGAAGGGCGATTATGTGTTGATCCACAGTCCATGTTGCATTGGCTGAATTTGAACAATTTTCAAAGAATCAGAACCAGAAGCAGATAGTTCAGCCTATTGCTTCCTGTCAGCTGGTAAGGGGCCGTTTTCTGGTTATTGTGTGGTTTTGTAGTTTATGGCATGACATAACATTGCGGAAAGAAGTAGCGAAATAGTTAATCAAAAAAACCAAGAGAGTTTGTTTTTTTTTAATTGAAAGTAGGTCATAACCTGCAACTGAATCAATTAACGGGACCCCTTCCAAATATTACCAGAATAATATTAGCTATACATGAGAAGAAGCTCAACCTCCACTTGCAAAAATAATTGCTAATGAGGATAATTTGTTTTGCTAAACTGGGAATGACCTGTGATTATCTTCTGAAATAATCTTTGAGTCATAACAGCAAACATAGGCGCCAGGACTTCAAAACCTGGTAGTACTGTAGAGACAGTGATTTACAAGCTGATATCCCAGTGATCCCACAGATTTTTACACGGTGATGACTGTAGGTGAAAAAGACGTAAACCACAGCTAAACTCTTCAACAGAAAAAGATGCACATCCACGGACTGAGAATAGAGACACAGACATGTTTAAAATGCAAAGACACATAGTCAAACATGTTTACACAGACTAGGAGATAGCAAGAACTGCAGATGCTGGAGTCAGAGTCAATGCAGTGTGAAGCTGGAGAGAAACAGCAGCTCAGGAAGCATCAGAGGAGCATGAAAGTCAATGTTTCGGGTTTACACCCTTTGTCAGGACTCATGATGAGGGTGTCCTGATGAAGGTGTAAACCCAAAACATCAACTTTCCAACTCCTCTGATGCTGCCTGACCTGCTGTCTTCCTCTAGTTCCACACTGTATTGGCTTGACATAAACTGGGGTTATAGACACACATACATAGAGGTTTAGTTGGAACATTCATAAAGGCGTTAGATAATCAAATAAAAAATATATGCAAGGACATGGACAGAAGTGGGTAGAATGGCACTAAGTTCATAATGCTGTTTGAATAGTTGATGCAGATAGAAAGAGCCGAATGGCCTCCTCTTGCACCCATAGCACTTCCATGACGCCATCAAAAATAAATCCACCTGAATACACACAGCCATGAATATTCAATACAAATGCAAGCAGATATATACACATACTAGATACTACAGTTAGAGGTACATACAAGGTTGGATCACTTGGAATACAGGGAGAACTAATCATCTGATAGAACTGGCTTGAGGGTAGAAGACAGAGGGTGGAGGTGGAGGGTTGCTTTTCAGATTGGAGATTTGTCACCAGCGGTGTGCTACTAGGATAGGTGCTGGTTCCACCACTTTTTGTCATTTATATAAATGATTTGAATGTGAACACGGGAGGTATGGTTAGTAAGTTTGTAGATGATACCAAAATTGGAGGTGTAGTGGACAGCGAAGAAGGTTACCTCAGAGTACAACAGGACCTTGATCAGGTGGGCCAGCGGGCCGAGGAGTGGCAGATGGAGTTTAATTTAGATAAATGTGAAGCGCTGCCTTTTGGAAAGGCAAATCAGAGCAGGATACACACACGTAATTGTAAGGTCCTGGGGAGTGTTGCTAAACAAACAGACCTTGGAGTGCAGGTTCATAGTTCCTTGAAAGTGGAGTGCCAGGTAGACATAATAGTGAAGAAGGTGTTTGGTATGCTTGCCTTTATTGGTAGTGCATTAGGTAAAGGAGTTGGGAGGCCATGTTGCAGCTGTACGAGACATTGGTTCCACCACTTTTGGAGTATTGTGGGCAATTCTGGTCTCTCGTCTATAGGGTTTTGTGAAACTAGAAAGGGTTCAGAAAAGATTTATGAGAATGTTACCAGGATTGGATGGTTTGAGCAACAGGGAGAGACTCAGTCAGCTGGGGCTATTTTCCCTGGAGCTTCAGAGGCTGAGAGGTGACCTTATGGAGGTTTATAAAATCATGAGGGGCATGGATAGGGTGAATAGACAATGTCTTTTCCCTGGGGTGGGGGAGTCCAAAACTAGAGGGCATAGGTTTAAGGTGAGCAGGGAAAGATATAGAAGGAACCTAAGGGGTAGCTTTTTCATACAGAGGGTGGTGTGTGTATGGAATGAGCTGCCACAGGAAGTGGTGGAGGCTGGTACAGTTATAACATTTAAAAGGCATCTAGATGGGTATATGAATAGGAAGGGTTTAGAGGGATATGGGCCAAATGCTGGCAAACAGGATTAGATTAATTTAGGATATCTGGTTGGCATGGATGAGTTGGACCAAAGGGTCTGTTTCTGTGTTGAGCAGCTCTATAATTTTATATATGCATAAGTATGCACATGTACACATAAAAATACGTGTATGTGTGATAAGGAAGTTAAATAATTCTGGATTCAGGAAGCAATCCATATTAAAGCACCCTCAGAAACAGAACAGCAGTGTGCATACATAGTTTGTTTCTGTTCCAAGTTCAACATTGATCCTTCCACTTCTATTTAAAAAAACATGTTGTCTGATTGTAACCATGGCAATATAAGTATTACAGTTCAACACTGGGCGGGTTGACTGGGGTAAGGTTCAAAGTGAGATTGCTGTTTTATTTCTGAGGAGAAAAACACTCTTTTCCTTGACTGGGTCCAAGTATTTATTTAGTGTTTGAGGATCAACCACAAGTGAGTCGAAGCAAGAGGGTCTTAACACAACAAGGTATGGTTTATTGCATTAGGTGCAAGATGCATTAGCTAATTAAGCACTACTACTAAGACTGTTGGGAGACAAAGATGAGACATCTGAGCCCTTTGAGATGCAAAACTACTTTCCTGATTTTCCCACCTAAGGTAATGATATCTGATTGATTTAACCGTTTTAGAACCATAACATCATAAAATATCTCCCCACAAGCTTTATTCCCCACAGATAACATTTGTACAATTTATGTATATAATTAACAGAGCAAAGAGCACAGGAACAGGCCCTTCAGCCCACCAAGACTACGCTGGCATATGATGCCTTTCTAAACTAAAAACCTCTTGCTTCTATGCAGTCTGTATCCCTCGATTCTCTGCCAATCGTATATCTGTCAAGAAATTAAATTTACCACTACCCCATTTCCTCCTAAATCTCTGACTTCACAAATTCAGACTTTCAGAATGTATTCTCTTTGGATTTGGAAGATTGGTTTGTCTTTGCCTTGAGGACTTTTGACTTTGATTCTAATCTTGACCTTGTCTAGACTATAAAGTGTTTTTCCACTACAGGATATTTTATCACTTGGATGTCCTTCATGCAAGACGTCATTCCTGATAGTCCAGGTGGTTAGTCTGTTACCATATCTTCTGAATGTCTTCACAGAAGAATTGTACCCTGCTGAATCAGATAATTGCCCAATGAAAACATTTGGGGCAGAAACAAAGTTGCTGGAAAAGCTCAGCAGGTCTGGCAGCATCTGTGAAGGAGAAAACAGAGTTAACATTTCGGGTCCGGTGACCCTCCCTCAGAACTGCCAGATGCTGCCTGACCTGCTGAGCTTTTCCAGCAACTTTGTTTTTGCTCCTGATTTACAGCATCCACAGTTCTTTCGGTTTTTATTTAGTGACAACATTTGGGGCACCTTTAATCTCATGAATTTCCACATTGGAAGACAGTTACTCAGTGGAAACAAATATTTCATTCTTTGCAGTATCCTGAATTCTGAGCCAGATGATTGATTGTGCCTTGAATCTGTAGATGTTGGTCTGGCTTCCATTTGCAGGTTGCCTCCATTTTGTGTTCGCAAACTTTTATTTTCAATCTGCTCATAGGTCAGTGTTGACATACATCGACTCTTTATTTCATCTTGTTGATTAGGTTGAACCTTTATATTTATTCACACGTTCATGGGATGTGGGCGTCGCTGGCTGGGCCAGCATTTATTAGCCATCCCTATCTTGAGAAAGTGATGGTGAGCTACGTTCTTGAACCGCTGCAGTCTATGTGCTGAAGGCAGACACACAATGCCCTTAGGAGTGAATTCCAGGATTTTGACCCAGCGACAGTGAAGGAACAGTGATATATTTCCAAGTCAGGATGGTGAGAGGCTTGGAGGGGAGCTTGCGAGGGGTGGTGTTCCCATGTATCTGCTGTGTTTTCTTCTAGGTGATAGTGTTCAGGGTTTGGAAGGTGCTGTTTAACGATCTTTGGTGAATTTTTGCAGTGCATCTTGTAGACTGTACACTCCACTGCTACTGAGTGTCGGTGATGGAGGGAGTGGATGTTGTGGATGTGATGCTGATCAAACAGGTTGCTTTGACCTCAACGATATCAAACTTGAGTGTTTTTGGAGCTCCACCTTACCTCTGTTGTTGTTGCTGTGGGCACCAGACATTTGCCCATCCTCGGTCATGTTACGGGGGAAATTGTTGCTTATTTAGCATCATGCCTGGCATTGGTACTGATAATTCTGATTTGGAAAATAAAGAATTGAAATGTTTCTCTTGAGCTCACCATCTGATGTCGAATTCAATTCAAATCTGTAATTTTTAATTCTGCATACAGTTTTGTGATCTGAATATCTTCAGTTAAAGGTTTCTCAACAAGCTTGAGTCAGTTGTACTGCTTATTCTTGTTGTCAGTATTTGCTTCTGTTCACAAACTTACTATCCTTTTAAAGGTTCTTCAGTGATGATAGGGATGGAAAACATTTCCACCATTCCTGTATGGCTGCAGTTTTTGTTTCTGTTGACAATATGAAACAATTCTTTTATCTCAACGTAGAATCAATTCTTTATTATTTTTAGTTTCCTTTGATGAGTTTAGGAAGCCCAATGGAATCATCTGCCAGTTGTTCCTCCATTAGTTGGATGATGATAGTTTGTTCCTGAGCCAGTTGTTCTGACTGGTTTCTCTTTGAATATGTTTCTCCCAACCTGCTCTCTGTCTTTTCAAACTCGTTGAACAACTTCAGCGATCTCAATGGTGTTGAGGTTAAGTTGTGCCCAGACTCAGTGAGAAGTCTTGATTGTCAATCCTTTATACGTTTGCAATGCTCTTACTTTTGATGTGTGCACATATATTTGTAGCATACCTCTAAACTTGAGAGTTTGCTACCTGTGCCATATAGTTTCATCCATGTATGCTGTGACTTCCGTTTTGTTAATCATCGTGTTTGATAGGATAAGACTGTGGCATTGGTACTTGTATCAAGCTTAACATTAATGAGATGTCTAATGACGTAAATAAATGCTGTCAAACTGAAGAAGGTTAGATCAGCACTTCCCCAGGAATGCATTGGGCATCTTCTCTCTTGCTGGTGTATCTACCACCTGTTGTACCATTTGGACGTTTTGCTCTTCTGAAACTGCGTCCTACTCTATGCATCCTCTGGAGGACACCTTATAGTTTTACAAATGTAGCATTCTTCTGTCATTGTTGGACATTGCAGAGAAGTGAAGGAGAAATCTAAGATTACAAAGGGATCTTGATCAATTGGGCCAATGGGCTGAGGAGTCGCAGATGAACTTTAATTTGGATAAATGTGAGATAAATGTTGGTTAAGGTGGTGGCAGACTGAGACGGTCCAGCCGGAGCACCTCTGCTCGCCAGCTCCTTTTCCTCTTTCGTTCTTTTCTTCCCTCTGGCTACAGTTTCTCTACCACTCCACCCATCACCCACCAAATTTTAACTTAAAGTACCTTACCTGGAGGGAACGGAGGCCGAGACCAGCCCACCATGGGATACAAGTCGCGACCGGATTGGGAGCAGAGCGATCGCAGGCCGAGTTCTAGAAGTGGGTGACAGGCCACAGCCCAGAGCGGGGAACACCGGCCGAACTGGGAGCTGAGTCACAGCTGCAGCTACAGACAGAGTAGAGCGAGCGCAGGCTGGCTGGTGGAACAAGTCCTGGAGGCAAGTCCTGGATGGAGGCCAGCACATGGAAGCAGCGCACCCTCGTGTTCTAAAGCCAGGCAGGCACGGACTCAGTGAAAAAGGACTATAATTTGTACTTAAGAAACACTTTCTTTGTTCTCATTTTGGAATATTTAAACTCTGTATTCCCATGCTAGCCTTTTTTTTAACTATTTCAATTCTGTAACTACACTCATCTGTACCTAGGTACCCTGTACCTAAGATGGCACTGAGAATCGACATTACAAACCTTTCAGTGCACTCATTCGAGTGCACATGACAATAAAGGCTATTCTATTCAAAAATAGAACCTTGGCAGGACTTATACAATTAATGGTAGAGCCCTGGGTAGTGTTGTCAAACAGAGCGACCTCGGGGGTTCAGGTACATGGTTTTTGTTTGAAAGTTGTGTCGCAGGTAGATAGGGTGGTTAAGAAGGTGTGTAGCATGCTTGTCTTCATTGCTCAAACCATTGAGTAAAGGAGTTAGGATGTCATGTTGAGGCTCTACAGGAAGCTGGTGAGGCCTCTTTTGGAGTACTGTGTACAGTTCAGGTCACCCTGCTACAGGAAGGATATTATTACATTGGAGAAGGTTCAGAAAAGATTTACCAGGATGTTTCCAGGACTGGTGGGGTTTGAGTTATAAGGACAGGCTGGATAGGCTGGGATTTTTTTTGCTGGAGCGTAGGAGGTTGAGCTGTAACCTTACAGAAGTTTATAAAATCATGAGGGGCTGAGATAAGGTGAATTGCAAAGGTCTTTTCCCTAGATGGGGAAGTTCAAAACTAGGAGGCATGTTTCTAAGATGAGGAGAAAGATTTAAAGGGTACCTGAGAGGCAACTTCTTTGCACCGATTTGTATGTGGAACAAACTTCCAGCGGAAGTGATTGACGCAGGTACAGTTACAGCATTTAAAATACATTTGGTCAAGTACTTGAATAAGAAAGGTTTAGAGGGAAATGGGCCAAATGCAGGAAAGAGGTACTAGTTTAGTTTGGGTAACTTGGTCAGAAGAGTCTATTTCCGTGCAATAATACTCTATAAATCAATATGATTTAATAGAGCTTTTCAAAATCATGTTTCTTTTAAAAATGTGGAGTAAATACAGACAATTGTCTCTCAGAGGGAGAAGCGTAGTTGACCTGAAAACACAGAGTTCACATAATTGGCAAAGGACACAGATGATATGAGGAGATCATTTAAGGTCCCAAATTGTGGTGATCTGGGATGCACTACTTGAGAGGGCAGTGGAAGCAGCTTCAGCAATCACTTTCAAAATCGAATTTGATTTAAAAAAAAAACTCACCTCCAAGTATTTAAATCAGAAAGAAGAAGTAGGGAGGGTGTGGGATGATTCGGACACTGACTCATTTAAAGAATTAAATATAGTCACTTTGGGCCAAATGCCTTCGTTCTGTGCTATATCATTCCATGAATAAAACTGTGACCAAAATCCCTGCTCAAAAGGATTGGTTTTTAAGGAGCACCTTAAAGATGAAAAGGGATGTGGAGAAGTTTTGGGATCATGTTCCAGGCCTTAGGCCCTAACACTTCAAGGCTCTGAGTAGTACTTACGAGTATGTGTCCAGGGAGATAATATTTAGTGATTCTGAGAGACAGGGAATTTGTTTGTGTCTCATTGCCATTCACAACCTCTGAGCATGGAACTGGAGATATCTGACCCCTTTGGAACTATCTGTGTGATCACTGCGGGTGTAGATGGAACACAGGAACCACACACATGGAGATGAGGATCAGCTGACTCTACCTGAACTAATACCGTAGCCTTCATGGAAATCAACCTTGATGGTTGAAGAACATTTCACCGAACAAGATTGTACTAACTGGTTCAGTGCGTGTGGGTTGCATTCTCTTGTTTATACTTGATGATACAATTTTTCCTGTATCTGTTTAAAGTGACTACATTTGTCAGTTATCCCATTTGTTTGTACAAAAGGTGAAAGTCCAAAGTCGTCATGGGTTGAACAGCAAGTTGATTTTACTGCTGCTTTGGCAGGAATCCCATTTTGAAATTAAATACTGTTTCTGAGGCTATTGTAGGTATTCTTCCTTTTCTTTGTTTTCAGGGGTTCAGTCATTTTCTCATTTTGAAAGAGTCAGGCTGTACAGTGTAGATCCATTTGTTAGGGATTGGACACTTCCTGTAAAATCCTTGTGTTATATACTGTTCTTTACCAGCTGTTCTTTACCATTTCCAATATTGCAGTTTGTTGTCTGTTGTCATGATGGGCATCAGAAATCTCCAGTTCATTCAGGTAAAAACTCTCCCTGCACTACCCTATCAAGTATTCCATAGTCAGATACAACATTGGATTAGATGCGGATTAAATCTACCCAAATTAATGAACGTGCTCTCTATCTTGACAGTTTTCCAGTTTCTCTCGCTAGATCCTAATGAAAGGCCAATCAATATCACTTACTACAACATCAAGACTATCTTTGAACTGTGCACCTAACTCAGCACAGGCTTGAGATTGTGGTTGGGATCTTCCTGTGCTTCTGGCTCTTTAGCAAAGCAAGTGGTTGATGTTAAATGCCTTAAATGCTTTTAAAAATAAACTGGACATGTACATGAACAAGAGACAACAAGGTGCAGGGCTGGATGAACACAGCAGGCCAAGCCGCATCATAGGAGCAGAGAGGCTGACGTTTCGGGCCTAGACCCTTCATCAGAAAAGGGGGAGGGGAAGGGGGTTCTGAAATAAATAGGGAGAGAGTGGGAGGCGGATAGAAGATGGATAGAGGAGTGGATAGGTGGGATCATGTTTTGTTCCCATCTATCAACTTCATCCCCTCGCAACAAGAATTTCTCCACCTTGTCTTCAAAATATTCAATGGCCCCACCTTCATCACCTTCTGAGGCAGACAGTTCCAATGGCTTGGATGAGGAAGTGGAAGGGTGCGTTAGTAAGTTTGCCAATGACACGAAGGTTGGTGGAGTTGTGGACAGAGCGGAGGGCTGTTGTAGGTTGCAACGGGACATTGACAGGATGCAGAGCTGGGCAAAGAAGTGGCAGATGGAATTCAACCCAGACAAGTGTGAAGTGATTCATTTTGGAAGGTCGAATTTGAATGCAGAATACAGGGTTAATGACAGGATTCTCGGCAGTGTGAAGGAACAGAGAGATCTTGGGGTCCACGTCCATAGATCCCTCAAAGTTGCTTCCCAAGTTGATAGGGCTGTAAATTGAGTTTAAGAGCTGTGAGGTTATGCTGCAGCTCTATAAAACTCTGGTTAGACCACACTTGGAATATTGTGTTCAGTTCTGGTCACCTCATTATAGGAAAGATGTGGAAGCTTTAGAGAGGGTACAGAGGAGATTTACCAGGATGCTGCCTGGACTGGAGGGCAGGTCTTATGAGGAAAGGTTGAGGGAGCTAGGGCTTTTTTCATTGGAGTGAAGAAGGATGAGAGGTGACTTGATAGAGGTGTACAAGATGTTGAGAGGCATAGATAGAGTGGATAGTCAGAGACTTTTTCCCAGGGCGGAAATGACTATTACAAGGGGGCATAATTTTAAGGTGATTGGAGGAAGGTATAGGGGAGATGTCAGGGTAGGTTCTTTACACAGAGAGTGGTGGGTGCGTGGCATGCGCTGCTGGAATGGTAGTGGAGTCAGATACTTTAGAGAATTTTAAGTGACTCTTGGATAGGCACATGGACGATAGTAAAATGTAGGGTATGCAGGGTAGTTTGATCTTAGTAGGATAATAGGTCGGCACAACATCATGGGCCGAAGGGGCTGTTCTGAGCTGTACTGTTCTATGTTCTATGTTCCATGGTAGGACAGACCCAGCAGAGGGGGTGGCACAGTGGTATACAGTTGGGAGGGTGTTGCTCTAGGAGTCCTCAACATTGACGCTGGACCCCATGAAGTCTCATGGCTTCAGGTTAAACATGGGCAAGGAAACCTCCTTCTGATTACCATGTACCGTCCTCCCTCAGCTGATGAATCAGTACTCCTCAATGTCAAATGACACTTACAGGAAGCACTGAGTGGCAAGGGCACAAAATATACTCTGGGTGGGGATTTCAATGTCCACCACCAAGAATGGCTTGGCAGCAGTATTCCTGATTGAGCTGGTCGGGTCCTAAAGGACATAACTACTAGACTGGGCCTGTGGCAGGTGGTGTGGGAACCAACAAGAGGGAAAAACATTTTTGACCTCATCCTTACTAATCTGCCAGCTGCAGTTGCATCTGTCCATGACAGTATTGGTAAGAGTGACCATCGCACAGTCCTTGTGGAGATGAAGTCCCGCCTTCACATTGAGAATAACTTCCGTCGTATTGTGTGGCATTATCACCGTGCTAAATGGGACAGACTTCGAACAGATGTAGCAACTCAGAACTGGGCATCCATGAGGCACTGTAGGCCATCAACGGCAGCAGAATTTAATCCAGCACAATATGTAACCTCATGGCCCGGCATATCCCCCATTCAACCATTACCATCGAGCTAAGGCATCAACCCTTGTTTAATGGAGAGTGCAGGAGGGCATGCCAGGAGCAGCACCAGGCATACCTGAAGATGAGGTATCAACCTGGTGAAGCCACCAAACAGGACTACTTGCATGTCAAACAGCGAAAGCAGTGAGTGACAGACAGAGCTAAGCGTTTCCACAACCAATGGATCAGATCTAAGCTCTGCAGTCCTGCCATATCCAGTCGTGAATGGTGGTGGACAATTAAACAACTCACTGGAGGAGAAGGCTCCACAAATATCTCCATCCTCGATTATGGAAAAGCCCAGCACATCAGTGCAAAAGATAAGGCCAAAGCATTCACAACAATCTTCAGCCAGAAGTGCCGAGTGGATGAACCATCTCGGCCTCCTCCAGTGGTCCCCAGCATTACAGATACCAGTCTTCAGCCAATTTGATTCACTCCACGTGATATCAAGAAACGGTTGGAGACACTGGATGCTGCAAAGGCTACCGGCCCTGACAACATCCCGGCGATAGTACTGAAGACTTGTGCTCCAGAACTTGCTGCTCCCCTGGCCAAGCTGTTCCAGTACAGTTACAACACTGGTATCTACCCGACAATGTGGAAAATTGCCCAAGTATGTCCTATACACATAAAGCAGGACAAATCCAACCCGGCCAATTACCGCCCCATCAGTCTACTCTTGTTCATCACTAAAGTGATGGAAGGTATCATCAACAGTGCTATCAAGCAGCACCTGCTCAGCTACAACCTGCTCAGTGACGCCCAGTTTGGGTTCCCCCAGGGCCACTCAGCTCCTAACCTTATTACAGCCTTGGTTCAAACATGGACAAAAGAGCTGAATTCCAGATGTGAGGTGAGAGTGCCAGCCCTTGATATCAAGGCTGCATTTGACAGAGTGTGGCATCAAGGAGTCCTGGCAAAACTGGAATCAATGGGTATCAGGGGGGAAATGCTCTGGTTGTTGAAGTCATAGGAAGATGGCCATGATTGTTGGAGGTCAGTCATCTCAGCTTCAGAACATAGCTGCAGGAGTTCTTCAGGATAATGTCCTAGGCCCAACCATCTTCAGCTGCTTCAGCAATGACTTTCCCTCTTCTATAATGTTAGAAGTGGGGATGTTCGCCGATGATCACACAATGTTCAGCACCATTTGTGACTCCTCAGATACTGAAGCAGTCCATGTTCACATGCAACAAGATCTGGACAATATCCAGGCTTAGGCTGACAAGTGGCAAGTGACATTCACGCCACACAAATGCCAGGCTATGATCATCACCAATAAGAGACAATCTAACCACCACCTTTTGACATCCAATGGTGTTACCATCACTGATTCCCCCACTATCAACATCCTGGGGGTTATCATTGACCAGAAACTCAACTGGATTCACCACATAAACACAGTGGCTACAATAGCAGACCAGAAACTGGGAATACTGGGGCGAGTAACTCACCTCCTGACTCCTCAAAGCCTGTCCACCATCTACAAGGCACAAGCCAGGAATGTGATGGAATATTCCCCACTTGTCTGGATGAGTGCAGCTCCAACAACACTCAAGAAGTTCCTCACCATCCAGGACAAAGCAGCCCACTTGATTGGCACCTCATCCACAAACATCCACTCCCTCCACCACCGAAGCTCTGTAGCAGCAATGTGTACTGTCTACAAGATGCACTGCAGAAATTCACCAAAGATCCTCAGACAGCACCTTCCAAACCCACGATCACTGCCATCTAGAAGGACAAAGGCATCAGACATATGGAAACACCACCACCTCCGAGTTCCCCTCCAAGTCACTCACCATCCTGATTTGGAAATATATCACCGTTCCTTTACTGTCACTGGGTCAAAATCCTGGAATTCCCTCCCAAATGGCATTGTGGGTCAACCCACAGCAGGTGGACTGCAGCGGTTTAAGAAGGCAGCTCACCCCAACCTTCTGAAGGGAAACTAGGGATGAGCGAGAAATGCTGGTCAGCCAGCGACACCCACATCCCACAAATGAATAGAAGAGAAAATGTCACTGCAGTTTGAAGGGATCCATAGGAAATGCTGTCACTTGGATGAGAGGTTAAACTGACGTTCTCTTTGCTTCTTTGCATTGCTGTAAAAAAGAGCTCTTAAGGAACTACTGCAAGGAAGATCTTGGGTTGTTCTCCCTGGCCACCCTAGCCATCAACCCCAAATTAAACTGAGTCATTATTGTATTTCAGTATTTCATTCAGAAAAATGTTGGTGGAATATGGGGGATGTTAGTCTATCATACAGAGCACAATGAGCAAAATCAGGCATCTCGTTTATTGTGCAGCCAGCCAAGCATAAATAAAGAGAAAGCACATGTTTTTATGTCACAGTGTATCTTGAGTGTAAAGTGACCTTATAGAGGTTTATTAAAATCGTGAGGGGTATAGATAAGGTGAATGGCACGTGAATTTTCCCCAGAGTAAGGGATTTCAAGGAGAGGGGATATATTTTAAGGTGAGAAGAGAAAGATTTAGAAAAGACATTTGGGGCAATTTTTTTACACAGTGAGTGGTTCTTGTGTGGAATGAAGTTCCAGAGCAAGTGGTGGATGAAGGTACAGGTACAATGTTTAAAAGGCATTTAGATAAGCACATAAATAAGAAAGGTTCGGAGGGATACGGGCCAAGCGCAGGTAGGTGGGATTAGTTTAGTTTGGGATTATGGTCAGCATGGACAGGTTAGGCCAAAGGGTCTATTTCCCTGCTGCACGACTCTGAAATTCCATCTTGCCTCATCACTTCTGATAAGAGGTATTCCTTTGCAGGTATTCTGAGGGGTGGTGACTCCCAAGGTCCTCCCCTCCACTTTTGTATGTGCTTCCTTCAGACTCACACCTCGACAACACCCACTCCCCAACATTCCCCACCACCCCCTCAAACTCCCAAAAATCAGGTGGGAAAACGTCAGGTGATCTAAGGCTTCTCTAATAGTCACTAGGGGGCAGTGTAGCAGCAGCAAGATGTTCAACAGACGAAAAGTTTTGAGAAGGTCAGTGAGCATTGAACAGAGGACACAGTGTGCACTGCAGCTGACCTTCCACTCTCTGAGCCCTTCTGTACAAGACAGATGCTCTATTTGCTATTTGCAGAATATTATGCAATCAAACAACACGTACTGGAATGGGCTGAATGAGAAAAATGCCTTCAGTGTGGGTATTGAACTGTACTCTGGAGATTCCAGAATTATTCACTTATCTTGGTTGGGATAGCAATAGAAAGGCTGATAACCAAAGGATTATTTTCCATAAGCCCTTCGCTGACGGACTCATTTTCTGTAAGTGTATTCATACAAGGAATAGGGTTTCCTGCACTTTTTATCTCTGGAAAAACTGTAAATGAGTTCCTTTTAATTTCTGTGTGTTCGCATGAGGCAAGAAATATCAGACATAACTCCATGTGAGCCCTGAGTCTGAGGGTTGTGGGTTCAAATGTCAATGCCCCTGCACACCCCATGCCCTCATGTCAAGACTGGAGCAGATACTTCAGTGCAAGACTAGACACAAGGGAATAGCAGACCATTCAGCCTTCCCTATCCTGCTGTACCACATAATGAGCTGACGCTTGAGGGGATGCGATGGCCTAGTAGTATTATCGCTAGACTATTAATCCAGAAACTCAGTTAATGTTCCAGGGACCTGGGTTTGAATCCTGCCATGGAAGATGGTAGAATTTGAAACCAATAAAAAATAGCCGAAATAAGAATCTACTGAATTGCTAATTGTCGGGGGGAAACTCAGCCGGTTCACTAATGCCCTTCGGGGAAAGAAACCTGCCATCCTCACCTGGTCTGGCCAACATGTGACTCCAGACCCACAGCAATGAGACTGACTCTCAATTACCCTCTGAAATAGCCTAGCAAGTGATGTTGTTTTGTCAATCATATAAAATCTCAACAAAGAAACAAAACCGGATGGACCAGCTGACATTGGCCTAGGCACCAGAAAAGACAACAGCAGAAACAGCCCTGTCGACCCTGCAGAGTCCCCCTCACTAACATCTAGGGCTTAGTGCCAAAATTGGGAGAGCTGTCTCACAGACTAGTCAAGCAACAGCCTTATGTGGACATACTCACAGAACCATACCTTACAGACAATGTCCCAGACACCATCGTCACCTGGATGGTGTTCTACCCCACCGGCAGGACAGACCCAGCAGAGATGGCGGCACAGTGGTATACATTTGGGAGGGAGTTGCCCTGGGAGTCCTTAGCATTAACTCTGGACTCCATGAAGTCTCATGTCTTCAGGATAAAGATGGGCAAGGAAATCTCCTGTTGATTACTATGTACTGTCCTCCCTCAGCTGCTGAATGAGCATTCCTCCATGTTGAGCAACACTTGGAGGAAGCACTGAGGATAGCAAGGGCACAAAATGTACTCTGGGTGGGGGTTTCAATGTCCACCTCTAAGTGTGGCTTGGCAGGAGAACTACTGATTGAGCTGGTCAGGTCCTAAAGGACATAGCTTCTGGACGAAGTCTGCGGCAGGTGGTGAGGGAACCAACAAGAGGGAGAAACATACTTGACCTCATCTTTAGCAATCTATCGGCTGCAGTTGCATCTGTCCATGACTGTATCGGTAAGAGTGACCACCACACAGTCCTTGTGGAGACAAAGTCCTGCCTTCACATTGAGAATATCCATGTGTTGTGTGGCACTATCACTGTGCTAAATGGGACAGACTTCAAACAGATCTAGCAACTCAAGACTGGGCATCCATCAAAGGCAGCAGAATTGTACTCCAGCACAATTTGTGACCACATGGCCCAGCATATCCCCAACTCAACCCTTACCATCAAGCCAGGGGATCAACCCTGGTTCAATGGAGAGTGCAGGAGGGCAGCGAAGGTTTACCAGGCTGATGCTGGGGATTGTGGGTCTGACGTATAAGGAGAGATTGACCGGGTTGGGATTGTTTACACTAGCGTTCAGACAAATGATGGGGGAATATCATAGAGTCTTATAAAATTCTAACAGGACTGGATAGGGTAGATGCAGGAAGGATGTTCCCAATAACGGGTGTGTCCAGAACCAGGGTCAAAGTATGAGGATTTCGGGTAGGCAATTTAGGATGGATATGAGGAGATATTTCTTCACCCAAAGAGTGGTGAGCCTGTGGAATTCATTACCACAGGAAGTAGTTGATGCCAAAACATTGAATGTATTCAAGAGGCAGCTAGATATAGTACTTGGGGTGAATGGGATCAAAGGTTAAGGGGAGAAAGCAGGATTAGGCTATTGAGTTGGATGATCAGCCATGATTGTGAAGAATAGCAGAACAGGCTTGAAGGGCTGAATGGCCTCCTCCTGCTCCTATCTTCTATGTTTCTATGATGCAAGGCCAGACTGTGTGGGAATAGGACAAGAGATAAAAGGTGTGTTTAGTGAAGGTGTGAATAGGAAAACATTGTAGTCACCACCCAAAAGCAATACTTGTGATGCCATCATCCACTCTTTCAACCATTCTTTCCCAGGATTTCCAAACTGTGGAACTCCTCACCCTGTTTCTCATCCCTTTTACTTTCTTTTTCAAAGCGTAATTCTGTAAGTTCGACATCACCATCTCCCACTATCCCTGTAGCTCCCTTTCTTTCCCTGTTATGTTCAATTTGTCCAGAATTTTAAATGAGACATACTGTTCAGGGTCTCATTTAAAAAGAACTTTGAAGAATGGCAAAAAGGTAGAAAGAATTTACAAGAATGGTACCGAAACTGAGAGGAAAGGTTGAGGCTTTTCATGGCAGAAATATAGATGATTTTGAGGAAACTTAATTGAGGTCTTTAAAATTCTGAATAGTTTGGGCCAGTTGGATATGGAGAGAATGTTTCCACCTGTGGGAAAATCTAATACTAGGGACCATTAATATAAGATAGCTACCAGCCAATCCAAGAGGAGGATAAAGAGAATTGTGAAGCCTTCTTTGACAACATCTTCAAAACCCACAAACACTACCATCTAGAGGGATAGGGGCAGCAGATACATGGAAACACCAACCCCTGCAAGTTCCCCTATAAGCCACTCACCATCCTGACTTGGAAATATATTCCTGTTCCTTCAATGTCGCTGGTGCAAAAGCCTGGAATTTCCTTCCTATAACAGCATTGTGGGTGCATTTACAACACACGCACTGCAGCACTTCAAGAAGACAGTGAGTCGCCACCTTCTCACAGACAATTAGTAATGAGTCATAAATGCTGTGCTGAACCAGTCATCTCACATCCCAGAAAGAATTAAAATGAGGTACTTAGAGCGTGGTTAGTGGTTGAGCTTAGATGCTGATACAGGGAAACCAGAAGTGTACATATGACAGAAAAGTGAATCAACAGAAAAGCTGAAAAGTTGGTGGATTAGCAGAAGACATGTATTACAGCCAGCATGGATTAGTTGTGGCAAATGGCCTGTTTCTGCATTTTGTGTAATTCTATGTAATTGGTATTTTGGTGCGAAAATGGTCAGTTATTGCTGGTGTGGTGGTGCTCGCTGTTTAATGGCTCCAAGTAAGAATGCTGCCTGATTGTCACTCAGGGAGTCTGTAGCCTGTTGTCTCACCCTATCACTGGGATCCGAACTCAGCATTGATTGAGGCTGACAGCTGAGAATCCCCTGATCAGCCTGGGCCAGTTTCCCACACTGTAACCAACGCCATTATTGGGAACTCTGGATTCATTTGTTTAGAGAAAGGGCAAATGTTACCATCATAGGTGTGTTACTCAGAGAAAGTGAAATCCTTCACCTCCTTGGTGAGCGTGAACATCATCTGTAGCAAAAACAAGCAATAAAGGACAAGACTGAGCTTGTGCTAATTACAGCGAGGAAAGACAGGAACCATAGAACTCCACCCAGTTACTCACTCACAGTGATTCACTCTGCATCCAGACATACTGGTTCCTTATCCTTTCAGGTAACATCAGTGCTACAGAGTAAAGCATGGTGTCATTTCTTTTTTATATCTTTAATGGGATGTATCTGTCAGTGGCTGGGCCTGTGTTTATTGCCCATCCCTAATGCCCTTTGGTTATAATTACTTTGAGCTGACACCATGGAGTGATCTTCCTTTATGGAGACAATCCTAAGTTGCTCTGTCCTCGCAGATTCTGCTTGCCTTGAGCTCTGGGTATAGGCATTCAATTCCTGACCTGTAAAGGCTGTTCTCTCAGACTAGACTGTTCCAATGCTGAGTCTGCCCTATCTCTGTCTCTGCCTTATCAAAGAGTGACTACTGCCTGGGGTCTATCTCTCAACAAGCTCATTCAATCATAGAGTCATAGAGCTGTACAGCATGGAAACAGACCCTTCGATCCAACTCATCCATGCCAACCAGATATCCTAAATTAATCTGAGGAAGGGTCACCGGATCCGAAACATTAACTCTGTTTTCTCCTTCACAGATGCTGCCAGAACTGCTGAGCTTTTCCAGCAACTTTGTTTTTGTTCTTGATTTACAGCACCTGCAGTTCTTTTGGTTTTTATCCTAAATTAATCTATTCTCCCAAAGTATACTGATTTTTGGATTGCAGCTCTCTAGTAATCTCCACCCTCTGTTCTCAGAATTTCTGTGTCTGCTGTCCTTATCCTTCTAGGTGGAAAATGTCACAGGGTTTGGAAGATGCTGTCAAAGGAACCTTCGTGATTTTCTGCTGAGCATCTTATAAATATCCTTGCATAGTTCACTTTTGTACCCACATTAAGCTAGAACATGATCCGATGAAAAATAATTTTCTAATTCATAGCTTTCTTGCACCGTACATCTTCTAGGATATGAACAGCACCAAAAGCAATGCAGTGAACCACAAACTCATCTTTTCCTCTTTGAGACAGAACGCTGGCTGATGAAGGAATGTTGGCCGGAGACACAGGGTGGAACTCTCCTGGCCCTGTGCTGGGAAGATGAGGGCAGATCCATGAATCAGAGGGGGCCATGATGGGATAGTGCTATATTACATCCCCACCATTGGGAGGAGGTATCCCAGGCGTGGGCTGTGGGAGTGTGGACTGGCTTCCCACTCCATGGAGGCAGGAAGTTGAATAATACCATTGAGGCAACAAATAGAGAGGATTGTGTGGCGTCACTGGTGTTTTACACAAAGGAGCAGCACTGCCTCCAGTAGAGGCTGCAAGGGGCCATCAGAGCCAGAGTTTCCTCCTCCCCACCCCAGGGAAGAGGGCTGAGGGCAGCAAAGACCAAACCCACAGACCAAACGATCCACCTACTTTCCTACTACCAAGGGGCTGACCAGCATCATCCCTCAGAATGTCTTATTTAAGTATATGTTCCTGAAGGCCCTCACAGTCTGCCCTCTGCCCCAGCAACTGCCACCCTGTCACAGGGATGTTCCTGAGGCTGTAGGACTGCTGTCTGTCTGAGTGGTTAGCAACCCTCCTGTCATCCTCAATTAGTCGCAATGACCCCCACCCCTCCACAAAAATAGTGGGTGCTGCCAGCAATTGCAGGCCCAGAACTCCCGTCTGGTCCCAAAGCCAAGGGCCTGAAGCCGGGGTAGTAGGGTAGGGGGAGAATCCAGCTCATAGGAGACCGCCAGAAAATATGGCAACTAGTTTGGACACAGCAGGATCCCAGAAACAGTGTAGAGACAAGTAACCAGGTAACTTGCTTTGGTGATGTTACTTGGAGGTCAATGGAAAGACTTCCACCTTTTCCTCAAATTGTACCATGGGATCTTCTGCATTTGCTTGAATAAACAATAGCTTTTTATATACATGTATATCCATTAATTTCATGGAATGCGGACTTTGTTGGCTAGCCCAGCATTTATTGCCCATCGCTAATTGTCTTTGGGAAAGTGGTGGTGAGCTGCCTTCTTGAACAACTGTAGTCCAGGTCTCCTCAAAGATGTCGCTTCCAATGATGCTGCTGCTTGCTCACTACTGCAGCCATGATTCCGCTGTCAGCGTAGGTCATGCCTGTCTGTATCACACTATCCTAACACATCCACTGAAGCTCATCTGCAGCCACTCTGTAACATCGGTCTTCCAGCTATGTCTAACTTGAATCAGAGATAGTAGGAACTGCAGATGCTGGAGAATCCGAGACAACAAGGTGCAGGGCTGGATGAACACAGCAGGCCAAGCAGCATCATAGGAGCAGAGAGGCTGACGTTTCGGGCCTAGACCCTTCATCAGAAAAGGGGGAGGGGAAGGGGGTTTTGAAATAAATAGGGAGAGAGTGGGAGGCAGATAGAAGAGGGATAGAGGAGAGGATAGGTGGAGAGGAAACAAACAGGTCGAAGAGGCGGGGATGGAGCCAGTAAAGGTGAGTGTAGGTAGGGAGTTAGGAAGGGGATAGGTCAGTCCAGGGAGGACGGACAGGTCAAGGGGG
>NC_063350.1:6984616-7012917 GCF_021869965.1 Rhincodon typus
CTGAGATAACAAGGTGTAGAGCTGGATGAACACAGCAGGCCAAGCAGTATCATTGGAGCAGGGAGGCTGACGTTTTGGGCCTAGACCCATTTCTGATGAAGGGTCTAGGGCCAAAATGTCAGCTTTCCTGCTCCTATGATGCTGCTTGGCCTGCTGTGTTCATCCAGCTCTACACCTTGTTATCTCAGATTCTCCAGCAGCTGCAGTTCCTACAATCTCAAGTCAATAAACTTCCCCACAATGAAACCTACGTGTCTTGGTTTTCACCAGCTTGGAATCTTTCAACAATGTGAATTACTGAGCCATGTGTGTGCAGCATTGAAATGGATAGCTGTCTTACACCCCTCCCCTGCCACTCTTAACTTTTCATCTGATCTCAACTAAATCTATTAATAATGGAAATCAGCTGATGCAAACTAATCCCACTCTTTAGGTTAAGGGTTTCTCCAGACAATCTTCATCACTGCAGCATCCTGAAGCTGAAGCTGTTGTATTTGAGTGTCCTTCGGCTAACCTTTGTCCCACATGGTTAGCTAACATCAGAAAGTACTTTATTGACGATAACGGACCTCAGAATGTGCTGAGTTGGTTTATATTGGCAGTGTGGATGCTGAAGTGAGCAAAGTTATTCAATGAGCTGATGTAACAAATAAACACAAGATAACGACTAGATTCAGTGAGGTGGTATCCGGCTGTTAAGCTAACAATACTTTAAATCTAATGCAGTGTGAAGCCATACTTTAGAAATTATATCGTACAAAGTGGGGAATTCCAGAGTCTTTGTTCTTGGAGGGGATGGGGATGGCTGGGTGTGAAACATTAATCTGATGGTGTTAGTTTAGGCATGCCTCCATATGAACCAGGGAAATATGATAATTTATGACATTGTGGCATACCTAATCTGAACATCAGCTGTTTTGGGGATTTTGCAACACTAAAACAGAACTTTTAACTTTTATGATGACTCCAGGAATAGTGCGGCTTGATTTTTAGTTTTACAACTCCAGTGAATAGTAACAGTATGGGTTTTTGCACAGATGTGCACATGCACGCACTCACACGCACACATGAACATGGACATGTACATATACATGCACACAACATTCACAGACGTATACACACACAGGGGTGCGCACGCGCACACACACACACACAAGACAGAAATTAGTGGAGAAGCTCAACAGGCCTGGCAGCATCTGTGGGGAGAAATCAATGTTTTGGGTCCAGTGACATGTCCTCAGACCCCTTCTCCAGTTCTGAGGAACCTGAAATATTAACTCTGCTTTCTCGCCACAGATGCTGCCAGACCTGCTGAGCTGTTCCAGGAATTTCTGAAGAAGGGTCTAGGCCCGAAACGTCAGCCTTCCTGCTCCTCTGATGCTGCTTGGCCTGCTGTGTTCGTCCAGCTCTACACCTTGTTATCCCAGGAATTTCTGTTTTTGTTTCTGATTTACAGCATCCGCAGTTCTTTCGGTTATTACAGTTACACAGATATGCACTCACATACATACATGCAGAAATGCACACATACACACAGATATGTGCACACACACAAGTACACACGCTTACAGACTTGCACACATAGAGATATGCATGCACACACACGTGCATATACTCACACCACACACGCACACATTAAATTGAGCTGACAGACTTGCAAATTGAGCCAGCCATGAAGACCTTTTTTTCTCAATGAACAGCTCTGAATGTACCATACCCTGGGTGTTCTTACTCACCACAGTGAGTAAAGGTACTTTGTTATAACCAGATGTGTTAATTGGCACAAGCAATGCTGAAATCATTCCCAGACTTTCAGCAAATAACAGGTGGAGTAAATTGTTTCACCATGATTTCATTGTCTAGACACGATACCCGGAATCATGAAACATCTTAGCAACAGTCCAGTCAGGTGAGCAATGAATTCTTCTGAAGTTTTTTTTTGTCCACAAGATAAAATACGGCCTTTCGTGTATCACAGTGAACAAACAATAATACTGTTATCAGAAAAGGCAACTCAACTCCACAGGCCTTAGATCTTTATAATCCTGCCACATTGACTGTGTGAAATGAGTTCAATCATCCAAAGGTTGAATTCAGATACAAGACTGAATAGAAACCAGATCAGGTCTCTTTATACTTATTTACCCAAACGCCCTTCTAAACAAAATAAAGAACTGCCGATGCTGTAAATCAGGAACAAAGACAAAGTTGCTGGAAAAGCTCAGCAGGTCTGGCAGCATCTGTGAAGGAGAAGACAGAGTTAGTGTTTCGGGTCCAGTGAGGTTTCTGAGGAAGGGTCACTGGACCCGAAACGTTAACTCTGTCTTCTCCTTCACAGATGCTGCCAGACCTGCTGAGCTTTTCCAAAGAACTGTTGATGCTGGATCTGACACAAATGAAAAATAAGTGTGCTGGAGAAACTCAACAGGTCTACCAGCATCTGAGAACAGGAAACAGAGTTAACACTCTGAGTCCTGTGACCCTTCTTCCTTTGAAATATCTGCTGCCAATATCCTTAAGAATTCTTACCCTTTGTTCCAAAATCACAGTCATCATCAAACCCAGTCCAATAAAATACTCTTAGCCAGAAACTGTGCCTGTACAGTTCCACCTAAACTTCAGCGTCCCTTTTCTGGCCAACATTATTACCTCCCATATCCATTTTTATCTCCATATCCCACAATTCCTATTTGAGTCCTGCTAATCAGAATTCCCAAACTTCCTTTGCTAATGTTATGAAATCAAGGTTTCAAGTAGCATTCCACCCAAGTGCTGTACATTCTCCCTCTGCTTCTCCATCACATATCCACAGCCTCTCATGTCACTTCAACATTCTCCTCAGTCATCTCTTCTCTCTTGTCCAGTTTAGTGATTCTGCCTAAATTCATAGACTTACACAGAGCAGGCAAGACAGGCAGTCAGCAGCACCTAGAGGAATGAGAAAGGTGAGGAACTCGACACAGTCAGTCAGAGACAAACTTAGATTCATTGGAGCTAATTGGAATTGGTTTTTGCTCCTCTACAGAGAAAGGAGCAACTGTTTGGTGAGTCTTTTCTATTCTTACGTTTTCGCGTGGTATATAAGTCGATGGTAAATTTAATAAACATATAAACAGTGTGAATATGGGAATAATATAATGAATTAGACGACATTAAGGATGGCAGGACAGGTGATGTGTCATTGTTGCATTGTGTCAGAGTTCCTGGATGCTGTTAGATGCACAGATAACACATTTGTGACAATGATGCTCAGAGTGTTTGTGTATGTGTGTGTGTGTGTGTGTGTTTGTGTGTGTGTGCACGCGTGCACAGGGTTTTAAGACTTTTGTGGAGTTGTACAACATGGAAACAGACCCTTTGGTCCAACTCATCCATGCCAATCAGATTCCCCAAAACAAACTATCCCATTCTCCTGCATTGGCCCATATCCCTCGAAACCTTTCCTATCCATGTACCTGTCTTTTAAATGTTGTAATTGCATTCATGTCAACCACTTCATCTGGCAGTTCATTCCACATATAAACCACGCTCTGCGTGAAAAAGTTGCCTATCAGGTCCTTTTTAAATTTTTCCCCTCTCAACTTAAAATTATGCCCTCTAGTCTTGAACTCCCCCACCATAGGGAAAAGACCTTTGCTGTTCACCTTATCTATGCCTCCCATGGTTTTACAAACCTCTATAAGGTTACCCCTCAACCTCTTATGCTCCAGGGGAAAACGTCCCAAGCCTATCCAACTTCTCCTTATAACTCAAACTTTCTAGCCTTGGTAATATCCTTGTAAATCTTTTCTGTACCCTTTCCAATTTAATAATATCCTTCCTGTAGCAGGGTAACCAGAAATGTGCACAGTACTCCAAAAGTGGCCTCATCAATATCACGTACAGGCGCAACGTGATGTCCCAACTCCTATACTCAATGCTCTGACCCATGAAGGCAAGCATGCCTTCTTCACCATCCCATCTATCTGTGACGCCACTTTGAAGAAACTATGTACCTGAACCCCTAGATCTCTCTGTTCAACAGTACTCCCCAAGGCCTTACCATTAACTGTGTAGCTCCAACCTTACTCCTGTCTTACCAAAATGCAACACTCCTCATTTATCTCAATAACTGCCACTCGTCAGCCCATTAGCCCAGCTATCAAAATCTTTTTGTAATCTTAGATAGCCTTCTTCACTGTCCGTTACACCACCAATTTTGGTTTCATTCATTTTCACAAGATGTGGGTGCCACTAGCTAGGTCAGCATTTGTTGCTCATGCTCCAATTGTCCTTAAACTGAGTGGCTTGCTAGGCCTTTGCAGAGGAGAGTTAAGAGTCAACCACATTGCTGTGAGTCACATGTAGGCCAGTACTTTCCTTCCCCAAAGGACATTAATGATAATTGCAGTGGTCGTCACTGGACTCTTAATTCCAGATTCCTTTATTGAATTCAAATTCCTCCTGAACCCAGATCCTCAGAACATTGTGTGGAGCTGGAGGAACACAGCAGGCCAGGCAGCATCAGAGGAGCAGGAAAGCTGACGTTTCGGGTCTGGACCCTTCTTCAGAAATTACTGCACCATGTATAAAATGCATTACACCGTGTGTTATCAAAAACAGCTGGGCCTTTCAGTTGCCCAAATATCTGTTTGTAGGTGGTGACAGACATGAGAATTGTGTGCAATTGGAAAAAACTGACGTATATTTCAGTGAAGGCAAAAATAACCTCAATCTTTGTAAAACTTGCTTTTGTTATATCGTGCCTCGCTGCTGTTATGAAAAATACCTTTAACAGTCTGATGATGTCATCACCACATCATGGTACATGATTAACAGTATAAATCGCTCAGCCTTCATCTTACAGAGCTCTGTCCTCTTGGAGCATAATGCTCCGAGGGAAGTTAAGGTACAGCAGTTAGAAAACTTCTTCATGTTTGTAGTCAAAGTCTGCAGCTGAAGAAGGGCCCAGACCCGAAACGTCAGCTTTTCTGCTCCTCTGATGCTGCTTGGCCTGCTGTGTTCATCCAGCTCCACACCTTTTTATCTCAGACTCCAGCATCGGCAGTTCCTACTGCCCCAAGAACATTACCTTGCTGTCTGGATTAATATTCTCATGATAATAGGCTATCACCTGCCCATTGTCTGTGCATAAGGTGCAGGGCTGGATGAACACAGCAGGCCAAGCAGCATCATAGGAGCAGAGAGGTCTGTGCATGTTGGTTTGAAGCCTAAAAAGCCTTTTAGCTGCAGACTTTGGCTATAAACATGAAGAAGTTTTCTAACTGCTGTACCTTAACTTCCCTCAGAGCATTATGCTCCAAGAGGACAGAGCTCTGTAAGATGAAGGCTGAGCGATTTATACCGTTAATCATGTACCATGATGTGGTGATGACATCATCAGTCTGTTAAAGGTATTTTTCATAACAGCAGTGAGGAATGATATAACGAAAGCAAGTTTTACAAAGATTGAGAGGTTATTTTTACCTTCACTGAAATATATGTCAGCTTTTTCCAATTGCACACAATTCTCATGTCTGTCACCACCTAAAAACAGATATTTGGGCAACTGAAAGGCCCAGCTGTTTTTGATAATGCATATTATACATAGTGCGGTAATAACTGCCCTAAGAAACAAATGAACTTACATAATAAATCATTCATTTTTAAGTAAAAGCACAACAGATATTTGGAGGGAATTACCATTAGTTTCTGTGCTTTCAAGACAGGAGTTGAACTGAGCAGGGTGAAGGGAGTTGAGTTCATTTCTCATGGACTGATATGTAAACAATCAGAGCTGCAAATACTAATATGAGTGAACAATAGAAGCCATTGAGTAGTGTGAAGCATTCTGAATTATCCAGTGTAGAATATAATTGTATTGTGCTGTATTTAAGACAGGGCTCCAAGGTGTCTGCTCATTCAGTGTTAGAGCCAAATCTGGTTGCTGCCTGGCTAATACCATTGTTCTGTTTCCCAGCAGTCTATATAATGCCAGGTATCAGATGTCAGTTTCAGTGTGATATTAATTAGGTTGACAAAAGATCACACTGTTACACACATTGAGGCTCTTTCTCATGTAAACATCACACAATTACTCACATTGTCCTGCTAACACCTACGGAACTTTTACTGCTCAATCTTAACATTTCAGAGCTTACGAGATCATTACCACTGGGATACTTTCAGCACATCATCATGGTCATTTGATTTGCAAACTCCATTGACTGAAAATAAAGAAGTGTGATACTTTGAACATGATGGTGGCGTAGTGGAAGAATCATTGGACTCATAATCTAAAGACCCAGGTAATGCTCTGGTGGCATCGGTTTGAATTTCACTGTAGCTGTTGGTGGAATTTAGTTAATGAAACTATCATGAATTGTCTGTTTCATATGACTCATAATTGACCTGTGAGCAGTTAGGATGGGCAATTAATGCTAACCCAGCCAGCAATGCCAGATCCCAAAAATGAACAAAAAATACAATTCTCAGATTAATTACGGGGCCTACCTATAGTTTGGAAAAACAGCATTTACTGAATTATGAGATAGTAGGAACTGCCGATGTTGGAGAATCTGAGATAACAAGGTGTAGAGCTGGATGAACACAGCAGGCCAAGCAGCCTAGACCTGAAACGTCAGCTTTCCTGCTCCTCTGATGCTGCTTGGCCTGCTGTGTTCATCCAGCTCTACACCTTGTCATCTCATTTACTGAATTATTAAAGGTGATTTTCTAACCTCGAGAAACTTACCTGTGTTAAATTGTCAGTTTAAATTACCTTTTTGCTTCCTTTATTTTGAGCAAACTTTGTATAACGTCATTTGATGCAAACTCCTGCTACTGGCAAAGACCTGCTACTGCAGGCTTATATTTCTCAAAGCCACACTCAGCAAACCTTGTTAAAGAAGCAGCAACAATGAAAAATAAAGTAGAATACACTTCACCCTTTACCTGTGAATGATAGGAACATGGACTCCCTGTGAATGACAAAATGTGTGGCTGTCACATGTATGTAAGTCTCCCATGTACTGTGCAATCAGAAAAAGATCATGTCTAGGACCTCCCCCCTCACAAGTGCATGGATCTGCGGATAGAGAATCAGTGGATAACGTACTTGAAGTGTAGAAGCAAGAGAAGGTTTAACAGGAAGATAACAGTGAACAAAGTAAAGGAAACGAACAAATAAGCCGTGCACTCAACTTCAATAAAAAGAAAGCCACAGACCTGCATCAAGAAATGAAAGGCAAACATTTAATTCTAAGTTGAACATCAAGTGACATTTTCACTGAACTGTAACTATTTAAACAGCGTATGCTTTACTTTACACAGCAATCTACAAATGAAGACTGAAAGCAAAAAGTCCTGAAAATCAGAGGGGTTCAGGCAGCATCAGTGGAGAGACAGCAAGCTAACATTTCGAGTCTAGATGTTTCTTCTTCAGAGCTGACATGAAGTGTGGAGGGGACAGCGTTAATGCTATTGTGTGGAGGTAGAGTGCTGAGGGAGAAAGGGTGTTGATAGTGCAGATTAAGTGATCAGAATGTGAGAATGGCAGGACAATGGTGTGTCTAACTGCCAGACTGGAAAGATCAGATGGTCCCACTGCAGTAGGTGGGAGGGGAGAGAGGACATGGTGACAGAGAATGTAACAAGTAACATTAAAAGGAAGGGAAGAAATGGGAGTGAGTTCACAGTCTGAAGGTGTTGTACTCAATATTAAATCCAGAAGATTGTAAAGTGCCTAGTCTGAAGATGAGATGTTGTTTATCTGGTTTGCTCTGTGATTCACTGGAGTATTGCAGCATGCTGAGCACAGGCAAGTGGGCATGTGAGCAGGACACTGTGTTAAAATGATTGGCTACAGGAAGGTCGGAGCCATGCTTGCGCACAGACCGAAGGTGTTCTGCAAAGCAGTCACCCAGTCTGCGTTTGGTTTCTCCAAAGGAAAGTAGGCCACATTGGGTGCAACGAATGCAATAGAACAGATTGGAGGAGGTGCGGGTGAAATGCTGCTTCTCCAGGAAAGACTGTTTAGGCCCTTGGATAGTGAGCAGGTGAGGATGGTAATCTAAAAATGATCTGGAAGGAGCTCTCACAAAATATTACTCATTATTGGCAAGCAGGGACTTTGTCAAATAAATACGTATGTCCTTCAGGGGATGATAAAAGAGATCTATAGAAGTGTACTTGAGGGCCAGCTCAAAGCATGAATCAACAGATTAACAGACTCCCTCATGTCATACTCACCCTGAAAGCCAGAACTGATACAGGGGCTAGTGCCAACATATTACCACCACATGTTCTAAAAAATATGCAGCCCAACAATCGGCACTTCACATTATAATCTATAAAAGACTATGTTCATCGCACACAACGGATCATCAATTTCATGCAGGGGTGCAATCATACTGCAGAAGCAATATGAAAGTTCACCTCGGATTCCCAAAATCCAGCAGACACCAAGGATCCAGCAGTGATAGGACTAACTGTGCATAGATCTAAATATTGCAAACATTCACATGGTAACACCAGCTGTGGTAGAACAGACCAAGAACGTTACAATTGAATCAGCCAATTATCTCAAATATCCGTACCCAGAGTGTTTCGACACATTTAGCACTTTTAAGTTGAAATTACATCTCGAGGTTAATGCAAACCCATTCATGATCCTCCAAGGAAGTGCTGCATGTACAGTCATCTTTGAGCTGAATGGAATGAGATAGAGCAAAATGATATCTTTTGGAAGGTCAACCATCACACAAATTGGTGCAGCTCCATCCTGTTTGTCTCAAAAGAAAGATGGTGCCACACGAGCATGCCCACATCTGTAACACAGTAGGTCTCTTTTAGAAAAGTAGAACACAGTATCAACAAAGCAAGAAGTGAAGTAGTTACTCACACAATGAGGGTACAGAGGTAGAACCATCTACAATAGAAAAAAAGCCTGAATTGTTCGTAGGGGAAATAGGTTCCAGATCTAATGTTTTACCAACAGAATATTTATGTCACCAGTGAGCTTACTAATTTCAACCTTGATACAGGCTAGTGTCACTGTGTTTCCAGATAGTGAACTACAGATGAAAACAGTTTAATGCCAACAACAATGCAATTACATGGTCTAAGAAGTATGCGATTTGAGGTTAAAGGCTTTCCGCAAACAACTTTCCAACAGAGAAGTTATCAGATAGGAGAGAATTACATGTATTTTAGAAACAAGAATTCTCACTCACAAGTGTGAATGCAGATCTTGACCTTAATTTTCTTTAAATGGAAAAAAGAGTTAAACTAGTTAAAGTTATGTACTGGTCAAGCCAAGTTATTCCTAGTCCAGGAATAGCTAGTCATAGAACAACAAGTTGAGTAACATTCTGTTAATGAACAGTTAGTTATGGAACAATTGGTCAAAGAATAACCAACAGAAGATTTCATGCCACTCATTGCAGAACTGAAATAGAAGACAGAATCCATTAAGATTACTAATGTTGGCTTATAAAATGGGTTTCCCTAGTTCTGCTCCTATACCTTCTGGTCTCATCTGAGAAAAGGCAGGAGAATGGCCTTGAGAAACATATCAACCATGATCAAATGGCAGAACAGACTCAAAGGACTGAATGGCTTAAGTCTGCTCCTAGATCTTGTGGTCCTGATGTTAACAAGAGATGATGGCCAGCTAGTCACAACTGCCTCAACCAATAAAGCTGGAGCAGAAGAGAAGCCAAAAACACCTCAGCGTTTGCCAATGTTGCACTAAAGGGTGGCTAGACCAAAGGCCCAGTGAATGGCTGTGAAAACAAATTTTGAATACTGACAGCATTTCAGAATCATGGACAAATTAGCAGTCTATGATGAATGGTTGGTTATTCCAGTTTCACTTCAAGAAGATGTCTTTGAGGGGATGCATTGGGAACACACGGGGAAAGTCAGGTGCAGAGGCAGAGGCCTGTTGGTGGTGTGGCAGCCTGGGATCTCCAAAGTCATTGAAGATCTGATAATCCATTATGAAACCAGCAACTATACAGGGTTGGCAGAAATGTTTCCTGCTTTTACCAACACTGAAGAAATTTCAGATTGCAAGAATCAACAAAGTTTGTGAGAAAACACAGCCAGATATCCCCACCCCTCCTCTCTATATATTTCCCAGCTCCCTTCGCCCTCCCCATTTCTGATGAAGGGTCCCGACCCGAAACGTCAACTCTCCTGCTCCTCTGATGCTGCCTGACCTGCTGTGTTCCTCCAGCTCCACACTAGGTTGACAACCAGATAACTAATGGTTGGGTATACCCTACCCGAGATCATTGACGCATCTTCAATTGAGATGTCTCAGAGTCTAGCACAGCTAAATGAACAAACAGTTATGACAGATTTAAGTCTAATGTCAGATGCTGACATATTTGGAAGATGCATTTTTCAGCAGAGAATTCCATTTCCTATTGACCTAGGAAGTATCCTCAAAAACACTGACAGACGATGCTTTTTTGTGATTTACTGTAAATTAGTCTGGTTAACATATACCACAGATAGTTGGCTTCTTCTTGAGTTAGGTGTCTGGTTTATTTACAAAACTATGTGCAAGACTACGATATCACAGGCATACACACGTAATGTGGTTTTTGCACTTAACTGATGTTACTGTACACTATCCATGTAACTGACTGACTACTCTGACTCAGTTACACAGACAGAATGAGTGAAAGTGAGGCAGATACCTTTATGCTGGAGCATCACATGTCATGATATCATGTAACAATCTTTCTTATTCACCCACCTCCTGGGTCAGTCACAATAAGGTTAATATCGATAGGATCCCTTCCCTTTGTGGATGCCCTTCTCCCAGACCACATTAATTTATGTCTAAAAGGAACCAATACCAATTTAATCACATTTTCCTGAGTTAACAGGGGGATAAGTTTATTACTTACTAAAAGCAGGAAGAAATCTTAACGCAGCACACATACATCAAGATTAGAAATAAGAAACAAGTCCAAAAAGGTTGCAAGTAAAAAAAAATGTACTGATCAGTCTCTCTGTGGTTTGTGAAGAGTAGATAGTAGAATGTTGCAGCCATCACATTGGGTGTTTCGGTAGCAAGTGTAAGGTTGATGCTGGAGTTGCAGGTTTTATGATTCGTGCTTTGCAAGTTGACAGAAATTCTTTTGCTCTGGTTCCTTTTGATGATGGCTGTTTGACAGGACTCAGAATGAAAGGTCAATTGCCTCTGTTTCTTGCAACGCTGGGGTGTTCAATGGCTGCCTCAAATTAAGGCCTTCACAATACACTAGTCCACACATTAGTACATCAAGGCATTGATGCACAAAGATGAGATGATTTTCTATTTTTGCATATACCTGGAAGGGTTTACAGGAGATGGCTTTCTGCAGAGAAGGGGCCAGGCAGTGACCTCGTGACCTCTACCTTTTGCATCTCACTGTTTGAAGTTTTGTGAACTCTATGACATGGCCAGTTCCATTCAGAACGCTGCCTGACTGTCACTGAGTTTACATCTGCCGTCACCTTTGGGCTATAGCAATCTTATGCTTTTTTTAAAAAAAAGCTCATCTTGGAATTAAACATTTAACCCATCCAGGAGACATTCCTTTAATCACTCCCACCTTCCGCCCTAACACAAATAAAATCATGGCTTAACAGTGAGAAAATTTGAAAAAGCTATTTTCAGAGAATCTATTTCAAGACGGTTATCAAAATAGTTCAGGCAGAGTTTGTGGTGTTCTTGTGAAGCAGAGAAATATACAAAATTATAGGAAGAGACTAGGTCAGCGGGATTGGTTTTGGATATTCCTGCAGAGTGGCTGTGAAATTAAAAATGATTGCAGAAATGGTCCCATCAGCTAGAAGCACGTACCACCACACAAATGGCAGGCAACGACTGTCTCTAATAAGAGGCAATATAGCCACTGCCACTTGACTTTCAATGGTGTTACCACCACCGAATCTCCCACTATCAACATCCTTGGTGTTACCATTAATCAGGAACTCAACTGGACTTGCCACATAAACACAGTGGCTACAAGAGCAGACCAGAGATTAGGAATACTGCAACAAGTAACTCACTTCCTGATTTCCCAAAGCCTGTCCACCATCTACAAGGCACAAGCCAGGAGTGTGATGGAATACTCCCCACTTGCCTGGATGAGTGCAGCCCCAACAACACTCAAGAGGCTTGACACTATCCAGGACATATCAGCGCACTTGATTGGCACCACATTCACAAGCATCCACTCCCTCCACCACCGACGGTTAGTAGCAGCAGTGTGTATGATCTTCAAGATGCACTGCAGAAATTCACCAAAGATTTTTAGACAGCACCTTTCAAACCCACCAACACTTCCATTTAGAAGGACAAGGGCAGAAGGTACATGGGAACATCACCATCTGTAAGTTCCCCTCCAAGCTACTCACCATCCTGTCATGGAAATATATCATTGTTCCTTCACTATCACCAGAATAAAAGTCTGGAATTCCGTCCCTAGGGTCTTGGGGGTCTACTTATAGCACATCGACTGCAGCTCAAGGAGGCAGCTCACCAACACCTTCTCAAGGGAAACTGGGATGGGCAATAGATGCTGGCCCAGATGGCAACATCCACATCCCATCAGTCATAGAGTGATAGAGTTGTACAGCATGGAAACAGACCATTAGCCGACCAGATATCCGAAATTAATCTAGTCCCATTTTCCAGAATTTGGCCCATATTCCTCTAAACCCTTCCCATCCAGATGCCTTTTAAATGTCATAATTGTACCAGCCTCCACCATTTCCTCTGGCAGCTCATTCCATACATACACCACCCTCTGCGTGAAAAAGTTGCCACCAGGTCCCCTCTCACCTTAAATTTATGCCATCTATTTTTGGACTCCCCTACCCTAGGGAGAAATACCTTGGCTGTTCACCCTATCCATGTCCCTTGTGATTTTATAAACCTCTATAAGGTCACCCCTCAGCCTCCGACGCTCCAGAGATAAATGCCCCAATCTATTTAGCCTCTCTAGCCTCTCCCTATAGCTCAAATCCTCCAGTCCCGGCAAAATCTTTGTAAATCTTTTCTGCACCCCCCCAGGTTTATGATGCTCATAGCCTTGTGATGCTTTCTTGTACGGGATATTACCTTAGCTTCAAATGGTGTGGTTCTGAAATGCTGCAACTTATTGCATCTCATCCAAACCCCAACACATTCCATCGCTTCAGATTAGCTGTGCAAATCTTTTTGTTTTGATGCTGATTGAGAAGCCAGCTCTGTATTTGAGGTGATATCCACCATCTACAAAGTTACAAGTCAGGAGTGTGATGGAACACTCCCCACTTTCCTGGATGGGTGCAGCTCCAACATCACTCAAGAAGCTTGACACCATCCCTTAAGGTCCCACTGCAAAACTCTCATTAATTGAGGGAATGAACCTAACAAAACAGAGGACATAAAGAGGAGGTGCAAGGGGCAAAGTTCAAACTTCTTCACATAAAACAGCAGGACACTCATAAAATAAATTATACCACACCCTGATTCTCTGTTACACTTATAACATAGCAAAATGACCCCTTGTGTTTCACTGCTGCATAATCAGGCAAAAATTCTTATTGAACCGAATAAGGAGATATTAGGGCAGTCCGCCAATAGCTTGTTCAAAGTGGTAGGATTCCAGGAATAAATTAAAGGAGGAGGAGGAGAGGTGGAGAGGTTTAGGGAGGGAATTCCAATTTTTGGCATCAAAAGTAGATAATTAGTTTTTAAATAAACCATCAAAGCAAATTAATTTTTGCTTGCAATTGTCTGAAGTCTCGTCTGACCAATGTTTTGGCAATGACTGATGGATTGTGTGTGGCCCACTGCAGGTTCTTTGATCACATAATAGAGGCAATGATTTAGCAGCTGAATGGTACAGTCCTGCAGATACCTTGGTGAGCTGATTTCTTTAGGCAGGTTACACAAAAATAATCAGTTCAGACAAGGCCACACGTGTACAGAAGCGAAAAAATAAACTTAACCTGTCCTGAACATGCTCTCATAAATACCTGAGCTAGGAAGGTGCTGGGAAATAAAGCAATATGCTTCAGGCTTTTCAAATTGACTGCAACATCCTGGATGTTCGTCACTCCTGCCTGCACCAGAGAAAATAGTTGCAGAATCCTTTCCATCAATGTCTCATCAACTAAATTACAGTTGCTATTTCTAACTATTCATTAAGCGGACAGACAATTTTTTTTGGACCACACTTGGAGTACTGTGTACAGGTTAGCGGTCCAGATACAATGCTGAAGATGCAATAAAGATTGACCAGAGCGACACTGAACTGAGATTATTCCTATTGAACAACCTGAGGCTCATCTCTATAGAAAAGTGAAGACAGGGGTGTGACCTGACAGTATCTTTAAGACTATGAAATGGTAACATAGAGATAGTTCCAATTGTGGATAAGCAGAAGTAAGGACCACAGATACAAGTTAGTCACTAATAAATTCAATAGGGATTCAGCAGAGTTTTTTTAAACTTGAGAGTGGAACTCTCTAACAAAAGGAGTAGTTAAGGTGAACAACATAACACTTGAAACAGGAAGCTCAATAAACACATGAGGGAGAAAGGAATAGGGGGATATCTTGATGAGGTTAAAAGGAGGAGGCTTGTGTGGTACATAGACACCAATAGGAACCATTTGGGCCAAATGAGTTTATCAGCACTTCATTTTGTTTCCTCTCGTGATTACATTTCTTTAGGGGATACAAATTTTTTGAAGATTGTTTTTATTTTCTTTGTGATTTTGCTGTTGGTGGAATTTTCTTTCATGGGATATGGGTGTCGTTGGCTGGGCCAGCATTTATTGCCCATCCCTAATTGCCCAGAGGGCAGTTGACAGTTAACCACATTGCTGTGGGTCTGGAGTCACATGTAGGACAGACCGGGTGAGGATGGCAGATTTCCTTCTCTAAAGAACATAGTGAACTGAATGGGTTTTTAAAACAATTGACAAAGATTTATTTTTGATTTTATTGAATTCAAGTTTCACAATCTGCCTTGGTGCCATTTGAACCCTCATCTCTAGAATACTAACTCGAGATTCTAAATTACTGATTCAGTGACATTACTGTAACACCTCTGCCTCCTCAACTGGATGTTTAAAACCCCATACGGCTCACTCATGTTCTTCAGGTGAACAAAATACTTTTATACTTAACCTAGGATGACCTCAATGATTTCTCAAGTCAGTTAGATACAGATAGCCAACACACCCATTCCAAAGTCACCTAAATCTTAAGAGCTGGTCATATACTGGGAGCAATGAATTTGGAGCAAGCCACTTGCACTGGTCTTTTGTGCATTCATGCTGGTCATTTGAGAAGCAAGTAGCCTGTACAAGAAAAGCAAAATATTGCAAATGCTAGAATTCTGAAATAAAAATATAAAGTGCTGGAGAAACTCAACAGGTCTGGCAGCATCTGTGGAGAGAGAACAGAGTTAACATTTCAAGTCTGATATAACTCTTCTTCCAAACTGAAGAACTAAAGTAAAGTAAAGTTAACTTGGACTCAAAACATTACTTCAGGTTTTCTCTCTCAATAGAAGTATTCAGTTTCTCCAGCACTTTCTGTTTTTCAATCGATAAAACAGATTATCTGTTCATCATCATATGGGAGCTTGCTGTTTGCAAGTTGATCGCTGCATTTCCAGCATCACGACATAGATAAACCTTAATGGCTGTGAAGAGCTTTCAGATGCCCTGAGACAGTGACAGTTGTTGTATAAAGCAGTGAGTACCTAAAAGAGTTAAGTGACATCCTGTGATAAGCTCCACCCACCAGAGGTACAGAGGACTATTCCTGGGAGGAGCAAATGAGTGCATGTGTTTGAGTGTTGAGGTATCTCTAAGCTGTGTACCAGATTGCTTCAGTGCCAGTGATGTGTACTCAGTCTAGCCTGAAATCTCACAACAGACCGTCATGTAGCTCTGATGTAATAAAACTAGCTATTTTTTATGTAATAAACCTAGTTTGGTCCTCAAGACTGAGATTCACCTCTGCCAAAATTTTGTGTTGGCATCCTTCCTGATTTGTTATCAGTAACATAGATTAACACCAAAAACAATTAGCAACTCAAGGCATCTCAGATGGTGTTGCTGTGCAGCAAAAGGCACTATGTAAATGCAAGTGTAAAGGCAAAAATCAGAGTTAACGTTTCAGATCCAGTAACCCTTCCTCAGAGGGGGTCAGTAGCATGGTGGCTCAGTGGTTAGCATTGCTGCCTCACAGTGCTAGGGACCTGGGTTTGATCCCACCCTCAGGTGACAGTCTGTGTGCAGTTGCACATTCTCCTTGTGTCTGTGTGGGTTTCCTACACGTGCTCCAGTTTCCTCCCGCAGTCCAAAGATGTGTAGGGGAGGTGGATTGGCTGTGGGAAATTGCCCATAGTGTCCAGGGATGTTTGGGTTAGACATGGGGAATTGGTCTGGGTGGGATGCTCTTTGGAGGGGCAGTGTGGACTTTTTGGGCCAAATGGCCTGTTTCCACACTGTAGGGATTCTTGCTGAGCTTTTCCAGCAACTTCTGTTTTTGTTCCTGATTTACAGCATCCGCAGTTCTTTCAGTTTTTATGTAAATACAAGTCCTTCTTTAACACACCCTCCACATCTTCCAATCCATTTCCCAAAAAGGGTAGGGAATCAGGAATCTTATCCCATGCATCTTCTTGAATACATTGAACTGTACGAGAAAGCCAACACAATCAAAAACCCCTCCCACCCCAGTTATACTCTCTTCTACTATCGTTTGAAAGCACATACCAATAGATTCAAGAACAGTTTCTTCCTCGCTGTTATCTGACTCATGGATGTCATTACATTCTGCATTCTGTTTTATTACCCTGAATTACTTAAATAAGAGACAACAAGGTGCAGGGCTGGATGAACACAGCAGGCCAAGCAGCATACTATCTCTGATTCAATTCGTACTTAAATAAGATATGATTTGCCTGGATAGCACACAAAACAATACTTTTCACTGTATCTCAGTACAAGTGACAATAAAATAAATCAAATAAAATCCCCAGAACATAAACAGGAAAACAAAAATCTCATTGTTTCTTCAGACAACATTTCAGGTAAAGGAAATACACTTGTCATTTGCTGCATTGATTTGCTTTGTCCTTCTGGGGAGTGGTGAGTTGGGTGGCACAGAATGTGCTTAAAAGCTTAGACTGTAGAAGAGGAGTACATTCAGCCTATCATGCTTCTGCTAGTCCTTTGAAGGAACCACCCAAATAGTGCCACTTGCTACAACCCTATCCCTTTGGCCCTGGAAGCCTTTTCTTTTTAAATATATGTCCAAATCCCGTTTGGAAGTTACAATTGAATCTGCTAACACCATCTATAGGGCAGTGCATTTAGGGTCGCAACTGCCCACCTTGCAAATAAATACCTCTTCCCTCTGGTTGTTTACCCAAGCACCTTCAATCTGAAGAGTTGTGAAATTAGGCACTATGTAAATGTAAGTTCTATTTATGTATTAATGTGCGTGTATATAAATATCTATGTAAGAATCTGAGAATGTGAGAGCAAGGCAGAGATCTGGCTGAAAACATGCCAGAGAAGAAAGCTCAGGGGGGGCAGGGAGATAATGGTCTCAGTGCCCCCACAAAGGCACTTCATACATTAGCCACACTTTATTCTCATTAGCTTATCCTTCTTAAAAAGGAGGTAATTGAATGTTCCTGGCTGAATCCAAAACTATGATAAAAGCAGAAATAGTAGGAACTGCAGATGCTGGAGAATCTGAGATAACAAGGTGTAGAGCTGGATGAACACAGCAGGCCAAGCAGCATCAGAGGAGCAGGAAGGCTGACTTTTCGGGTCAAGACCCTTCTTCAGAAATACCTCAGAATACTTCACAACAACCCTTTCTGAAGAAGGGTCTGGGCCCGAAATGTCAGCCTTCCTGCTCCTCTGATGCTGCTTGGCCTGCTGTGTTCATCCAGCTCTACACCTTGTTATCTATGATAAAAGCATGTGTTTTCCTTTAAATCGTCATGGTTACATTAGTGAAAAGGGAGCACCACTTCAGTTATTTGTGCTTTTCATCCAGACCTTCTCAAAACCTCTCTGTGTTTCTTGGGAGAATGAAGCTGAGAAAATAAACATACAAGTTACCAATATCCACTCATCCTGTCAATGGTGTTGCCCCACCCAGATTTGCTGCTTTTGGGTGGGAGGGGACAGGGTCAGGGGTCAGGAGAAAATTGCAGTTCCATTTCATAATTTACAGGGCATGATTCTCCATTATTATTATTAGTCTTGTTAGGAGCTCCCTCCCACACTCCTTTCTATAACCAAAGCTCACAATCACTTTCTTCTGCAGTAATAAATAAACCCCTTCACAACATTCCTTCAACTCAATCATCTTTGAATTTATAAATCATAGTTAGGGTACATTTTGAAACTAAAAGAAAGGGAGATAGATAGTGTAATAGAAGAGTGAGAATGAGATAGACAGAATGGGAGAGACAAGGAAATAGAAAGAATGGCATACAGTCTCCTAACACCCTCAAATTTTAAAATTCTCATCCTCATATTTATAATCCCTTCTCTAGATTTACAACCCACTTTAACCACAAACCTAGTAAAAGGAATAGATTTAAGTGAATGATTTAGAATCCCTACAGTGTAGAAAGGACCTATTGAATCTGCACTGAGCCCCCAAAGAGCATCCCACCCTGGCCCAAACCCTTACCCTACCCCCATAAACCTGCATTTCCCATGGCTAATCCACCTAACTTACACATCCCTGAACACTACGGGCAATTTAGCACGCCAATCCACCTAACCTGCACATCTTTGGACTGTGGGAGGAAACCGGAGCACCCGGAGGAAACCCACACAGACACGGGGAAGAATGTGCAAATTCCACACAGACAGTAACCCAAGCCTGGAATCAAACCCAGATCCCTAGCACAGTGAAGGCAGCAGTGCTAACCTCTGAGCCACTATGTGCCCAGGTTTAAAGAAGGAAAGAGACGTAAAGACACTTATACAGGAAGTTATTGAGCTTCCCAGAGGAAAATCTGGTAAAACTGGCCAATGATGCATACTAGTCCATCTCTCTTTTTTCATTCACTTGTGGGATCTGGGTGTCTTTGGCTGGGCCAGCATTTATTGCCCATCCCTAGTTGTCCTTGATAAGGTGGTGGTAAGCTGCCTTCTTGAATCGCTGCAGTCCATGTGCTCCAGGTATACCCTCAATGCCTTTAGTGAGGGAGTTCCAGGATTTTGACCCAGTGACAGTGAAGTAACCCCAATATATTTCCAAGTCAGGAAATTGCTTGGGGAATTTGCAGGTGGTGGTGTTCCTTTGTATCTGATGCACTTGTCCTTCTAGATGAGAGTGGTTGTGCATTTAGAAGTTTCTGTCTCAAGAACATTGGTGACTTTCTGGAGAGTATCTTGTAGACAGTACACACTGCTGCTACTGAGCGTTGGTGGTGGAGGGAGTGGATGTTTGTGGATGTGGTGCCAATCAAGTGGCTGCTTTGTCCTGGATGGTGTCAAGCTTCTTGAAGTTGTTGGAGCTGCACTCATCCAGGCAAGTGGGGAGTATTCCATCACATTCCTGACTTGTGTCTTGTAGATGGTGGACAGGATTTTAGGAGTCAGGAGGTGAGTTACTTGCTGCAGTATTCCCAGCCTCTGACCTGCTCCTGTAGCCACTGTATTTATATGGCTGGTCCAATTCAGTTTCTAGCCAATGGTAACCCCAGGATGTTGGTAGTGGGGTGTGCAGTGATGGTAATGCCATCTAATGCCAATGGGCAATGGTTAGATTGTCTCTCATTGGAGATGGTCATTACCTGGCATTTGTTTCTTGCCACTTTTCAGCCTAAAGTCTGGATGTTGCCCAGGTCTTGCTGCATTTGGATTCAGGCTGAGTACGTACTGAAGGCACTATGAATGGTGTGAATGTTATGCAGTCATCAGCAAACATTTCGACTTCTGATCTTATGACGGAGGGAATATGGTTGGGCTGCTTCCTGCATTACAGAGTTCCAGTGCAGCCAATAATTAAGGTCTACTCAGCTGAAGACTGGAGTTGTCAAGCCTCCAGGATCACACTGGAGTCTCCAGGAAATGAAGATGAATCTCGAGGAGATTGCTGCACTACAACAACAGGTACATTGAAAACAATGGGTGCTTTGTACCACATCGCACAGTAAAATATATTAGTTGTGGATATATTTAACCATTCTGTTCAAATGTGTTAGAACATACCTCTGGAGCAGCTTGGACTTGAACCCAGGTCTGTTAGCCTAAACTGCCCCACATGGACCCCTTAGTTGATTATATGTATGTGCATGTTCCAGTTGTCATTAAGAGCAACTGCTACTAACCAGTGAATGGTTATGACGCCGTGCTAGTTCCTCTCTCTGTGTTAGTTGGTGTAGATATCATACCTGCTCTGGAGGTTTGTTGCAACATATCTGAACAGCTTGTTCGAAAATAATTTGTTTCATCAGAGCCGCTTCCTACCTGGTAGGGGAATGGTCTGTGCAAGGGAATAGTAGTCTGCAGTTATTTTATACTGGAGATTGTGAATAAATCAATGTGGACAACAGACCAGCTCTTGCTTCTTCATGGATGCCTATTTATCAGATTAACTCTCGTTGGGCCTTATGTGCACTATATCCCCTAGTCTTTTGAAATTGTTCTTTACGTTGGATGTACAGAATGGATAATTTGTTCAAAGTTTCATGTGATGATTTAATTTTACCCCAGAGCCATGCCACACAAACTGAGTCTGGAAATGTTTCCAGATTTGTAGATTGCTGGACGAATCCAGAAGTATCCAAACTGCTTTCAAATAAATGTCAACAGCAAATCACTGCTGTGTAGCTCAGTCACAGCTGAATTTCCTGCCTTTGAGACGTTGTCAAATTACAATATCCAAAGTCCCACAAAAACTAGTTTCTGCCATTGATGATTAAAGTTGATGTGAGCTTTGTTTGTTGCGTAGCAATCTTGCCTTTAGCTACGGGATTGGGTAGATTTGTCAACTGTTTCATGTTACTGCTGAATATGTAAAGAAATATCTTGCGACAGAGGAGCTCAAAATAGCAGTTCCCGACCATCTCAACATCCCACGGCTCCCTCTGCCCAATGAACTTGTCATGCTGTGTTGCTGCCATTTTCACTACCTTTTCTCATTTGTAATTGGGTTGTGAACATCGCTGGCAAGTCCAGCATTTATTGCCCATCCCTAAATGCCCTTGAGAAGATGGTGATAGCTAGCTACCTACACTGGTTGGGCAAGAATCTTTCTCAGAGGCAAGCTAGGGGGCAACTATTGTCAGATATGTCCTGGGATGTCATTGCCCCCAATCTTTCTTACTGGTTTGACCTCCTGACACTATATGGGAAAGAATGCCTACATGATATCCTAAGCTGAAGATAGGTCTAATGGTGATGAATACCAACTATGTGTATTCCATATTATTTAATAACTAGTTATATTACATCTTAAATGTACAATTATCTCTTACGAGTAATCAGGCTTAACTTGAGTAAGTGCACGTAACCGTTGGCTACATGCTTTTAAAACCAAGAACAACAACTCAGATAACAAGGTGTAGAGCTGGATGAACACAGCAGGCCAAGCAGCATCAGAGGAGCAGGAAGGCTGACGTTTTGGGCCTAGACCCTTCTTCAGAAAGGAAGGCTGACGTTTCGGGCCTAAACCCCTCTGAAACAACAACTCAGGAACTTAGGACACAGAGAGAAGTGGCTGATGCAATTTTACCTCCAACGGGGTATTTTACCTGATGTGGCAACGTTTATGCTATCTCCCATAACGCAAGAAATGGTGTGGATATTGTGATATTGAAGAATCCAACAGACATTTATTCCAGTTAATTGTTATTATTAACTATGAGCGATACATTTCTCAAACCAGACACTTGAAGTTAATATTAAGTTAATAGATTACAAGAGGGGAACATGCTGCCTGTAAAGTATCATGCTTCAAGTGATTCCTGGATAAGATGGAGTATGGATCTTTATACCCTCAGGTCACATGCAATGACGCAGTGATGATATAAAGAGCATGTCTCTTACAGGTACACTGACCATGAGACATAAACAACGCACTGGTTAGCTCCTGACACAATCTCCCTACCCTGATGTGATGTCAATTAAGCCTTTTAGGTACTGTTTTAGAGACGCCAAGGTCTTTTTCCTTGGATGGGGGAGTCCAAAACTAGATGGCGTAGGTTTATTGTGAGAGAGGAAAGATTTAAAAAGGACCTGAGGGATAACTTTTTCATGCAGGGGGTGGTGCGTGTATGGAACGAGCTGCCAAAGGAAGTGGTAGAAGCTGGTACAATTACATCATTTAAAAGGCATCTTGAATGGTATATGAATAGGAAAGGTTCAGAAGGATATGGACTAAATGCTGGCAAAAGCAACTAAGTCAGACTGGGATGTCTGGTTGACACAGAAGAGTTCGACCAATGGGTCTGTTTCCATGCTGTATGACTCTATGACATGTTGATGGTTGACCATGGCTGCCTGATGGGATCTGGAAGGACAGTCCTGTCACTGTCGGAGGGAGTGGGACGGGGGGTGCCATACCACTCTTGTTTTCACATAACCCCACAAACGAGATATTTTCTAATCAACCCACTCAGAGATGTTATTACACACCTCTAAGTGCAGGTGGGAAGAGGGGTTCATAGAATGCATCCGTGATAATTTCCTTGAACAATATGTAATGGAACCTACGAGGGAGCGAGCTATCCTAGATCTAGTCCTGTGTAATGAGACAGGAATAATTAATGAGCTCACAGTTAGGGTTCCTCTCGGAAGGAGCGATCACAGTATGGTCAAATTTAAAATACAGATGGACCGTGAGAAGGTTAAATCCAGTACCTATGTCCTGTGGTTAAACAAAGGAGACTATGATGGGATGAGGGAGGAGTTAGCTAAGGTAAAATGGGAGCAAAAACTTTATGGTGGGTCAATTGAGGAACAATGGAGGACTTTCAAAATGATTTTTCACAGTGCTCAGCAGAAGTATATTCCAGTGATAAGGAAGAACTGTAGGAAAAGACATAGTCAGCCATGGATGTTGAAGGAAATAAAGGAAAGTATCAGATTGAAAAAAAACACATATAAAAAAGCAAACAGTAGTGGGAAACTAGTAGACTGGGAAATCTTTAAAGGCCAACAGAAAGCCACAAAAAAAGTTATAAAGAAAAGTAAGATAGATTATGAGAGTAAACTAGCTCAGAATATAAAAACAAGCAGCAAAAGTTTCTATAAGTATGCAAATCGTAAAAGAGTGGCGAAGGTAAACATTAGTCCCTTAGAGGATGAGAAGGCCAATTTAATAACTGGGAATGAGGAAATAGCCGAGGCATTAAACAATTATTTCATGTCGGTCTTCACAGTGGAAGACACAAATAACATGCCGAAAACTAATGGCAAGAAGGTTATAGCAGGTGAGGACCTAGAAACTATCATTATCACTAAGGAGGCAGTGCTGGGCAAGCTAATGGGGCTAAAGGTAGACAAGTCTCCTGGCCCTGATGAAATGCATCCCAGGGTACTAAAAGAGGTGATGGGGGAAATAGCAAATGCATTAGTAATTATTTACCAAAATTCACTGGACTCTGGGGTGGTTCCCACAGATTGGAAAACAGCCAATGTGACGCCACTGTTTAAAAAAGGAAGTAGACAAAAAGCAGGTAACTATAGGCCAGTTAGCTTAACTTCGGTAGTGGGGAAAATGCTTGAGTCTATCATTAAAGAAGAAATAGCAAGACATCTGGATATAAATTGTCCCATTGGGAACACCCAGCACGGGTTCATGAAGGGTAGGTCGTGTTTAACTAATTCTTTGAGGACATTACTTGCATGGTGGACAATGGGAAACCTGTGGATGTGGTGTATCTGGATTTCCAGAAGGCATTTGACAAGGTGCCACACCAAAGGCTGCTACATAAGATAAAGTTGCACGGTATGACAGGTAATGTATTGGCATGGATAGAGGATTGGTTGACCAGTAGAAAGCAAAGAGTAGGGGTAAATGGGTGTTTTTCTGGTTGGTGGTCAGTGGTTAGTGGTGTGCCTCAGGGATCAGTGTTGGGACCTCAACTGTTTACAATTTACATAGATGATTTGGAGTTGGGGACTAAGTGTGGTGTGTCAAAATTTGCAGACGACACTAAGGTGAGTGGTAGAGCAAAGTGTGCATAAGACACTGAAAGCCTGCAGAGGGATATAGATAGTCTAAGTGAGTGGGCAAAGGTCTGGCAGATGGAGTACAATGTTGGTAAGGGTGAGATCATCCATTTTGGTAGGAATAACAGCAAAATGGACTATGTTTTAAATGGTAAAAAATTGCAGCACGCTGCTGTGCAGAGGGACTTGGGTGTCCTTGTGCATGAATCGCTGAAGGTGGGATTGCAGGTGCAGCAGGTAATTAAAAAGGCAGAAGGAATTTTGTCTGCCATTGCTAGAGGGATGGAGTTTAAAAACAGGGAGGCTAAGCTGCAGCTGTATAGGGTCCTAGAGAGGCCACACCTGGAGTACTGTGTGCAGTTTTGGTCTCCTTACTTGACGAGGGATATATTAGCACTGGAGGGGGTGCAGAGGAGATTCACTTGGTTGATTCCAGAGTTGAGAGGGTTGGATTATGAAGATAGACTGAGTAGGCTGGGATTATACTCATTGGAATTCAGAAGAATGAGGGGAGATCTTATAGAAACATCTAAGATTATGAAGGGAATAGATAAAGTGGAGGCAAGGAGGTTGTTTCCGCTATCTGTTGAAACTAGGACTAGAGGGCATAGCCTCAAAATAAAGGGAAGCAGATGTAGGACTGAGGTCAGGAGGAACTTCTTCACCCAAAGGGTTGTGAATCTGTGGAATTCCCTGCCCAGTGAAGCGGTTGAAGCTACCTTGCTGAATGTTTCTAAGGCAAGGCTAGTTAAATTTTTGAACAGTAAAGGAATTAAGGGTTATGGTGAGTGGGCGGGTAAGTGGAGCTGAGTCTCAAAAAGATCAGCCATGATCTTATTAAATGGCGGGGCAGGTTCGAGGGGCTAGATGGCCTATTCCTGCTCCTAGTTCTTGTGTTCTTATGTTCTTATGACTTGAACCTGGGTCTCCTGGCTCAGAGGTAGGGACACTACCACTGCACCACAACAGCCCTCAACCCTATAAACTATTGCCTTAGTGTCGAGTGGTGTTATCTGAAATCAAGGGGTCACACACTTACTTCTGAAGATGGAAGGTTGTGAGTTCAATCCACATTCCTGATAGCTCACAGGCTCCATTGACATTCAAGTGCACAGTTGAGGGAGTGTGGCACTGTCATGTGTGCTCTTTCAGAGGAGATAGGAGGTTGACCTATTTTCTCAGGTGGATGCAAAATATCCTTTGGCAGTTTTGTTTTAGAAAATGTCGAGGATATCTTTCTGATATTCTGGCCAATATTTATCCCTCAACCATCATCATGATAACAAATTATCTAATTACGATCACACACCCTAGATTAACTCCAGGAGGATTTTCCCCGATGAGTTATGAATACTGCTATATAAAGCAGTCTTTCCCTTTTCAATTCATTCACAGGATGTGTGTGGTGTGGTGTTGGCATGTGATAAACAGCAAGAGGTTTCTGTGACCATGTGTGATCTGTTATCATGAGACTTCATAACGTCCAGAGTCAATGTTGAGGAACTCCCTTCCTCCTCCCCCCACTTCTCCACATTGCTCACCCTGCCCTTGGGTCTGTCCTGCTGGTGGGACAAGGTATACCCAGGGATAGTGGTGTCTGGGAAATTGTACAGTATGATTTTGTGAGTATGACTATATCAGGCTGTTGCTCTCCCAATTTTGACACCAGCTCTCCAACATTAGTAAGGAAAATAAAAGGTAAATAAAAGTGAAGTACAGTGGATACTGAAAACCTGAAGCAAACATAGAGAATGCTGAAGAAACTCTGCAGCGTCTGTGGAGAGAGAAATAGAGTTAATGTTTGACGTCTAGTTTGCTTCTTCTTTAGGGCTTCTTCTGCTCCAGATGCCTGAGTCTGCACTTGGCCTAGATGACAAGTTTGGACCAGGCTGTCGTGGTCAGGTGCCATGAACTCCAAAGTTATCCAGCCTCTGCATCACCTCATTCAGCAGGTTCTCCAAGTCCCTGCTGCAAAATGAGACAACATGTTGCCTTTATCTGTCCCTCCACCAGTGACGTTCAGTAGCCGCAGTGTGTATTATATATAAGATGCACTGCAGAAGTTCACCCAGACAGCACCTTCCAAATCTATGACCACTTCCATCTAGAAGGACAAGGACAGCAGATACATGGGAGCACCATCATCTGCAAGTTCCCCTCCAAGCCATTCACCACCTGACTTGGATATATTTTGCTGCTCCTTCAAAGTCGCTGTGTCGAGATCCTGGAATTCCCTCTCTAAGGGCATCATGGGTCTACCTACAGTACGTAGACTGCGATGGTTCAAGAAAGCAGCTGATCACCACCTTCTCAAGGGGCACTAAGCACAGGCAATAAATGCTGGGCCCAGCCAGCGATGCTCCTGTCCCATGAATTAATTTTTAAAATGTTCAGGGTAAATGCCATGAACTGTGTGGGGCAGCTGTAGACTGACAATGTTTGTTTGGGTGTACTAAGGCCTTTTAGAGATAGTGCCTGTACCAGGGATACCTGCGCATTCTGTGATATCCTGGCACTGGCAAGTTGTTCCTTGGTGCTAGAATGGGGCTTCAATCAGACAAGGGGCAGCACGGTGCCTCAGTGGTTTGGCACTACTGCCTCACAGTGCCAGGGACCTGGGTTTGATTCCACCCTCGGGCGGCTATCTGTATGGAGTTTGCACGTTCTTCCTGTGTCTGGGTGGGCTTCCTCTGGGTTCTCCAGTTTCCTCCCATGGTCCAAAGATGTGCAGGTTAGGTGGATTGACCATGCTAAATTGCCCATAGTGCCTGGGGATGTACAAGTTACGTGGGTTAGCCATGGGAAATACAGAGTTATGGGGTTAGAGTGGGGGTGTGGGTCTGAGTGAGATGTTCTCCTGGAGGGTCAGTGTGGACTCGATGGGCCGAATGGCCTGATTCCACACTGTAGGGATTCTATGATTCTAAGATGAGTGCCAGAGGAGGTAGGATGTTAATGAGGTGAGACAACAAGGTGCAGAGCTGGATGAACACAGCAGGCCCTGCTCCTATGATGCTGCTTGGCCTGCTGTGTACATCCAGCTCTGAACCTTGTTGTCTTGGATTCTCCAGCATCTGCAGTTCCTACTATCTCTGTTAATGAGGTGAGTTTGGTAAGATTTGGCGAGAGAACTCGTGGAGGGAAACCCTCCGTGAGAATCGACAAGACTGACACTGAAACAAAACAAAACGTAAAATTCAGCGAATACTCATGTGGATTTTGTGGGATCTTGCTTTTTGTAACCTGACTGCAGCAAAAAAAAATTGCTGTTGTACAGAACATTGGCATGGCCTCAGGATGTAGAAAGTGCTACATAAACACATCTTATTTCTTTCAGGACAGGGCAGAAACAAAAACTGGGTGACCAATCATTGCTGACAAAACTGTCAGGAAAAAAATGAGCAGATTCGGCATTCTATAGACATCCTGATGTTTTTAGAAAAACTGTAATTATCAAAATTGAGGGATTTCAAGCAATCGGATGGTGGAGATAATGCAGAACACCATATAATCTTTGAAAGGTATTTCTAACACTTCCTAATGAATTTTGAATCAGTGACTCTACTTCCTTAATCACTCTATAGAGGAAATCCCATCCAGCTCACAAGGGAAACAAGCACACACACAATGCAGAATGACCATAGAAAGGGGAAGTCTAGCCGGAAAGCAAAATTTAGTTTAATAACTCTGCAACGTCATGCAGTTTTTGTCCTAACAACGCAGCAAGAGTGTTTATTTCAGCCACGTGGAGATAGCAGATCCTCAAGTTGGATACTCGAGTCCAACTAGAATTTAATTGCTGGCTTGATGATGGATCTTAGCAGGAGGTGAGGGTAAGGGGCAGTGCAGTGCAGGGGAGGGGGCGTGGGTTTTGCAGAGAGGTAAGTGAAGGGGGCAGTATTCCTGGACAACAAGGTGCAGAGCTGGATGAACACAGCAGGCCAAGCAGCATCATAGGAGCAGAAAGGCTGACGTTTCGGGCCTAGACCCTTCATCAGAAATGGGGGAGGGGAAGGGGGGTTCTGAAATAAATAGGGAGAGAGGGGGAGGCGGATAGAAGATGGGTAGAGGAGAGGATAGGTGGAGAGGAAACAG
>NC_063350.1:7017917-7033177 GCF_021869965.1 Rhincodon typus
TTACCACATTACACACCCCCTGTTGTTAGTCACTAACAGTCCCCATTAAAAACTACTCACCCTCCCAGCCTGATCGTTAGCAACTCCTTTGTCTGTTCAACTGTCTTTCTCTCTCTTTGGGCTCTATCCTATCGTTTACTTCCTACCCCACCCACCTCCCTATTTTCTGCATATAAACTGACCCGTTTTCCCAGCCACCATCAGTTCTGAGGAAGGGTCACCAGCCCCGAAATTTTAGCTCTGTTTTCTCCTTCACAGATGCTGCCAGACCTGCTGAACTTTTCTTCAAAAGAGATTATCAGTTTGTTGTGATGTCACTGCTTTCTGGAACTTGCTCCGTTTCCCACATTATAATAATATTTATACGTCATTGGCTGTAAAGCACTTTAGGACTTCATGAGAATTGTGTGAAAGTCGGTCTCCTTTTCTTGGAAAGATTAATGGTGTCAATTAGCTCATTGTTGCTGTCAACTGTGAACTGAGATTTGCTCTTAACAATTCACTTGGATGTCATTTTACTGCATTTAGTCCTCACCAAAAATCTAAGGCTGTGATCAAGTACAGCACTAGGCCTGGGGTTGCTAACTTTCTCAGGTTGTCCTGGAGTCCCCAGGAATTACATTTTAATTTCCTAGACATTGCTCTGAGCAAAACCAGGAGAAAAATCATAGGTGTTCTAGCATAAAAATGGTGTGCTTCTCATTCTCTTGGAACACGTTTGTTTATTAGCTCTGGAAGTTTGGAGATTAGTTTGACTGGAGTGGTCAGGAGGTTATTGTATGTGGCAAACTCCAGGCATATGTCCCAGCAGCATTGGCAACACTGACCAGTCCTGTTGAGTCTGCCCCTGGGAACACATGGACATCACAAACAGTGCAAACCTGAAAAAAAATGAATCACACGCGAAACATAGGCTCTAGGCCAGAATTTGGATAACAGTTCTTTGCTTAAAAAAATGTCACAAAGGATGATTGAAACCATCATAATTTCCTGTGGTTTTCAAAACAACTATAAAGCAATAATCCTTTGATATCTGACTCTGTTATGGATGAAAGAACGTCTCAGATTGACTAAATAAAGCATTTGATAAACAAGGATCTGATGGGGTCAAACTTTATAAATAGCTGCCCTGTACCAGATGCTTTTATGTCTTGACAAGAACAACAGATTTTCTATGAATGCACTGACAATATCACTGTACTATTCTGAAATCCTCCACAGTTAGCACATAATCTGTGATGCAGCCACATGTTTGTCTGCCAGATCTGAAGGAGGGAGGGAATGGGAATAAGGGTGAATCTTTATCCTATGCCATTCCAATTGTTCTTTTACAGACAGTTCTGTAGAGACTTTATAGTGCTTTTATACTGTGAATCTCTGGGTGTTTGCGTATGAATGAGTGAGGGCTGCTAACATGGTGGTGAAAATGTGACTTGGGCAGGGAATGACAGATTTTTAAGAAAATCAAAGGTTCAGGGAAAAGGCAGGAAAGTGAAGATGAGGATGGTCAAATCAGGCACTGAAGGAACGGAGATATATTTCCAAGTCAGGATGGTGAGTGGGTTGGAGGGGAGACTAGTAGGTGATGGTGTTCCCATGTATCTGTGCTCTTGTCCTTCTAGATGGTAGAGGTTGTGGATTTGGAAGTTCTGTTAAAGGATGTTTGGTTTTTACCAAAGTGCACCTTGTAGATGGAACACACTGTAACTGCCGCTGCCTGCTGGTGGAAGGAATATATATTGAAAGTGATAGACAGTACACTATTCAAGCATAATACTTTGCTCTGATTGGTGTCCAGCTTCTTGGATGTGGTTGGAGCTGTACTCGTCCAGGTACATGGGAGTATTCCATCACACTCCTGACTTGTCCCTTGTGGTGGAATTTGGGGAGTCAGGAGCAGAGTTTTTTGCCACAGAACTGACCTGTTCTCGCAGCGACAGTATTGATATGGCTGGTCCAAGTCAACTTTTCGTCAAAGATAACCCCTAAGATGTTGATAGTGCCATTAATCTTGCACACACAAAGATTGACAACAAGCCATGGGCTGACTGAATGCTCTGGTTGGGGCCAATGAAACATTTGCTACTGCTTTGGAGGAACTTCCCGTGCCTGTTAAGACCAACCCAGAGCATGTTCAACATCAATCAGTGCAAGCAGGAGGGGCCTCAGTCTTAACCATTTCAGTAGAACAGCAGCCATACAGAGTTCTTGTGGTAGAACCAGAGGCAGCTCTCTCCATTAGAGAGAGGAAGAGAGACTTTTTTTTATATATAGATTCAGGTTAATCACTTCTCAGGTGTGGGGTAAGGTGAGGAAGCAAGGCTTCCATAAATTATAGCAATCAGTGCAGTAATTCAACACAAACTGCTGGCTGTGTTTTGCACCACTCTCTAGTCATCTAGCCAAATGAGCTGTCTAACACCCAAATTGTATTTGCATCATGCCATTAAAGTGTCGAAATGTTCTAACCTGCTTCACAGGAGCATTAACCAAACAGCTGCTCAAGTAGATATGAAGATTGGGCAGAGGTTCGCTTGAGAGAATAACAGAGGAGACAGATGTGGAGAGGCAGAGAGGGTCTGGACGGATATTTCTCACCTGGGATTCTGGTAACTGAAGACACAGGCACCGACGTTAAGTGGTATAAAATGGAGAGGTTTAAGAGTATTTGAGAAAAAAACACTGAGGCTTGAAGGTTGGAGGTGATTGCAGAAATAAGGAGGGTTCAAGATCAAGGAACATAAGGTTGAGGATTTTAAAATCAAGATGTTGCCAAACTGGGAGCCGCAGAAAGTCAATGAGCTCAGGTGATGGGTGGATGCCAACAATCAACTCAGTGGAAACTGTTACCAAGTTATAGATGGACGGGATGATATTTGTACTGTCATTTCAAAGGGCTGTAATGCTTGTCTATAATCACCTATGGAGCAGACTAATAACATGGCATGATTCACAGGGTGAGGTTGCCTGCTCAAGTGACTTCACAGGTAATTAGGTGGTTGCTGCTCTCATCATCGCCCTGTGTTGTCTGCTTTACAGAGGGCTGCACTGTGTACCATTGTTAAAGGATCTGTTTGATGGATTAGGATGAGGCAGAGCTACACCAACCAGTAACTAGCCAGTGGCTGCTAGAATGTTCCTGCAGATTCTACATTTACCTCATAGATAACATATTGCTCAATTAACACACGCAGAACCATCTCACCACAATGTGATGATACAGAGGACTGTAACTAACTATATTAAAGAGAGAAGGAGTGAGGGTTAGAGAGAGGGAGAGTGAGCATTGTGAAAGAGGGATAGTGAAGAATAAAGAGAGAGATAAGGAATATTACAGAGAAGGGGAGTGAGGATTGGAGAGAGTGAAGATTAGTGAGTGGGGAAGTGAGATGTAGAGAGAGGGAGAGTGAAGATTCAAGAGTGGAAGAGTGAAGATTAGAGGGAGGGAGAGGAAATAATAGTGAGAGGGAGAATGAGGTTTAGAGAGAGTGAGAGTGAAGAATAGCAAGTACACAGAATATTTGCAGAGTAAACCGGTTTAAAGTTGCCCATGAAAACACCGGATCTGCTTAATTTAAAAAATAAAAATGAATCAAGGAGGTTAAATGCATTAAATTGGGTATTGTTCTTGGTTCATGAAAATTTTGATTTCCTCAGAGTTACTTGACCTCCTCTTGAGATGAAACATTTTAAAGGTCGGATATTGAGGGGTATATACTTTCTGTTGATGACATTCCCTCACGGTGTATCCTTTATTCTGTCTGCATGAGTATATTTGTGGTAATGTCATACAGGCCCCTCCCTGGTGGTTTGTTCAAACCAGAGGTCACTCATTGCCACAAACAGTTTCCAAGTTTGAAAATAGGTTCTGTTTTTAGATGCCGATAGTTCCCAATTTGTGTGGAAATTCAATCAAAGCGGCAGCTAAAATTTTACGAAGGTCTTCCCAATCTCGTGGAGAGGTGCAGCAGGTTAGAAACGACAAAGTTAAATTCTTCTACTCTTTCCAAACTCCCTCCCACCATTGCCAGTGGCATCATTTGAAGAAGGGGCTTCTGGGACATTGACCTCTTACGGTGTGGTAAAATTTTGAATTTTCTGTCAATATTCCAACGTTTTTGTGTGCACTTTAGCACATTCCTTTTTTTTTAATTTCATTGTAAATTCTCAATCTTAATTTACACCAGTTTGACATTAAATCCCTCTCCATTTTAAACCCTTTCCAGCTGTTCTGTCCCAACTTAATGGTCCCTATTTTTACCGTCCTATTATTTTGCCACTGCTCTATGAACTGTATAGATTTACCTCTTCAATTTCTTTCAAATAATTTCACTGTAAAGGACACCCAGTAACGTGTAGCCCCCTTTCTATGTTCTTTCATTCAATCCACATCTGTATGTTATTACTGGCAAGCTTTTTCTTTTTGAATACATTCTTCAATAAATCAACCCCTCCCTTTTTCTTGACTTGTATTCCTTTTTAAAATTGTTCTAACCCAATCTGGCTTTCAGTCAAGCCAATTTTTAGTTAAAGCAACATGTCATGTTTTTTGACTGCAATCATTCCTCTACAGATGAAGTCAAATTTAGTTCTCATGCCTTTTGCATTAGTTACATGGCATTTTAGAATTCACAGAATCCCTACAGTGTGGGAACAGGCCATTTGGCCCAACATGTCCATATCAACTCTCCAAAGAGTATCCCACCCAGACACCTTCCCCTTCCGTATCCCTGTAACCCTGCATTTCCCATGGCAAATCCACGTAACATACACATCCCTGAACACTATGGGCAATGTAGCATGGCCAATCCACCTAACCTGCACACCTTTGGAGTGTGGGAGGAAACCAGGGCACCCAGAGGAAGCCCACACAGACACAGGGATAATGTGCAAACTGCACACAATCACCCAAGGCTGGAATCGAACCCAGACCCCCAGAACGCTGAAGCAGTACTGCTAACCACTGAGCCACCATGCTGGTAACTTAGGCATGTACATAAGAACATGCAAGTTAGGAGCAGGAATTGGTCCTATTTAGCTATTGCGATCTGATTGTAATATCAACTCCACATTCCCTACTCATTTCACCCCCTTACTTACCAAGAATCTATCTCACTCTGCCTTAAAAATATTCAAGGACTCTGCTGCCACTGACTTTTCAGAATGTTCCGAAGACTTATGAGTCTCTATGCAAAATACTAATGTTTTTAATGGCCAATTATTTTGTGTAGAGAAGTATGGTTCAAAGCAGGTGTTCAAATGTAAATATTGGTACTCCATCAATGGTGGTAAATTACAACAAACCAAAGAAACTAAATAAATACAAAATAAAAACAAAAAACTGCAGAATCTCAGAAAAGGAGAAAATGAGAAAAACTTTTCTCTATGTCTCTGTCTTGAATGGCAACCACTTATTTTTAAACAGTGACTGCTAGTTGTAGATTCTCAAAGCAGAGGAAGATTTCCTTTCACATTCACCCCACCAAGACCTGTCTTTGTTCAAGTCACCCCCTATGGGGTGGCATGGTGGCTCAGTGGTTAGCACTACTGCCTCACAGTGCTAGGGACCCAGGTTCAATTCCACACTTGGGCAACTGTCTGTGTGGAATTTGCACATTCTCCCTGTGTCTGCATGGGTTTCCTCCCACAGTCCAAAGATGTGCAGTGGATTAGCAATGCTAAATTGTCCATAGTGTTCAGGGATGTGTAGGTTAGGTGGGTTTGGCAGGATGGATCTGGGTGGGATGCTCTGACAGTCAGTGTGGAATTGTTGAGCCAAAGGGCCTGTTTCCATACTGTAGGGATGCTATGATTCTATAATCCTAACTTGGCTAATCCTTCCTCATAAAACAGCCTGCCCATTCCAGGCATCAGTCTATTAAACCTCCTCTGTCAATTAACATAATGTTCAGTTAAACCAACATTTTCACATGACTGAATCCTTTGTCTCTTTGAGGCATTTTCTTCTCCACAGCAGAGAAATCAGATTTCAGTTCCCCCAATTTTGAGAAATTGAATTGTTCTATTCTTCTATCATATTTAGTTCTGTAAGTGTGTCATGAATAGACCACTACAGTTTCTGTTGCACCTCTGGTTCCTTGGATTGTGGCTCGTGTGAAGTCATGGGCATGTTGGTGTAATTGTAGGTCTAGCAGTGTCTACAATGCAGGATATCTGTGATCTCCAAGCTGATTGCTTTTACTTGCACTCTAGCACAATCGATGCTGAACATGGAATTGGTGAACCATTGCTGGAATTTTACATTTGTAGATGTTATCATAGCTTTCCAAGTCTGAGAGTACACATCTTTTGGAATTCACAGGAATAATACTTAGTGATTTGCGTATGCATCAATGTTAGCCAATAACTAACAGTCAATATTTTTCTGAGGAGAGATATTTTTGCAAACACTTCAGATGACCTGAAGCATGCATTCACCAATATTTGTGACATTAAGTTTATTGTTAGATTCTGGTGTGTTGATCGCATCATATATATATGTGTGTGTGTGTGGCAGGGTATTGGACAGTCTTTATTCTGGTTGGAATGTGTTCCTGTTGTGCTGTCACTCTTGGAATGATGCATGGCTCTTTGTTATTGCTTCAGTGTATTGCTCTTGCCTCTGCCAATGGCCTTTCCTGCCACATGCCTTGTGAAATTGATTGAAAACTGAGTATTACACTGGTGTGTGCAGAAGGTCACACACTCTACACATGTTTTGCTCTGTCTGGGTGTTTCAGTAATTGTGTCATATGTAATATGTACATTGATCTGGTAGGATCACTTCATACTTACACCCATTCTTTTCAATAGCTCTCAAAAGCTAAGAGTCTTTGGTTTATCTAAGTTCCATGGCCTTAGGTATAATTACCAACCCAACAATTCTGTCTGATAGACAACAAGGTGCAGGGCTGGATGAACACAGCAGGCCAAGCAGCATCATAGGAGCAGAAAGGCTGACGTTTCACAAGGATTTCACAAGCTTCAAAATCTGTCTGTCTTCAATTATGTCCCCTAGCTTTCCATCTGAAAAATCATACAAGGAGACTTTTATTTTGGGATCAGCTCACAAAGCAGTCTGTGGATATTGTAAATCTCTGTCTAAATGATGTGAATTCAGTTGATGAAAGCAAAAGTTAATCTGATTCTGAAATGATCTTCTAATGTGGTCCGTATCTTTTGCCAATGTTTTAGTCCTTCAGCTGTTAATCCTCATATATCATGTCTGTATGGATCTTTTCTCAATTTCTAAGGAAATCTTAACATTGGGCATACAAAAGTCTAGGATCCAACTCTGACTGCAGTTTAAGTATTTCACATTCTGTTAAGATGTCTGCTGTACCCCAATTTCAAGTAGCAAATTGTGTGGACATTCTGACAATATGCCTTTGACCTTAAACAAAAACAAATTGTTGCAGAAACTCAGCAGATCTGGCAGCATCTGTGGAGAGAGAAACAGAGTTAATGTTTTGAGTCCAGTGGCCCTTCTTCAGAACGTTTGACCTTCCCTTGCTTGTTACCAATCCTGCACTCACGCACCTTTCTGAAGTGACTGATGACACAAGCTGGGTGGGAGGGTGAACTGCGAGGAGGATGTAGAGATGCTTCAGTGTGATTTGGACAAGCTGAGTGGGTGGAGAAATGCATGGCATATGTAGTATAATATGGGTAAATGTCCTCATACACCAATCACTGAAGGTAAGCATGCAGGTGCAGCAGGTAGTAAAGAAGGTAACTTGTATATTGGTCTTCATAGCAAGAGGATTCGAGTAGAGGAGCAGGGATGTCTTGCTGCAATTGTACAGGGCCTTGGTGAGACCACACCTGGAATGGTGTGTGCAGTTCCAGTCTCCTTATCTAAAGAAGAATCTTCTTCCTATCGAGGGAGTGCAGTGATGGTTTGCTCGTCTGACAGGACTGATGTATGAGTAGAGATTGAGACAGTTAGGGCTATATTCACTGGAGTTCAGAAGAATGAGAAGGGATCTTATAGAAACCTATAAAATTCTAACAGGACTAGACAGGGTAAACGCAGAAAAGATGTCCAGAACCAGTGGTCAAAGTCTAAGGACATAGGGTAAATCTTTTAGGACTGAGATGAGAAGGAATTTCTTCACCCAGAGAGGGATGAGCCTGTGGAATTCACTACCATGAAAGAGATTGAGGCCAAAACATTGTATGATTTCAAGGAGTTGGAAACAGACTAAAGGATATGGGAAAAAGCGAGAACCAGGCTATTGAGTCAGACAATCAGCCATGATCACAATGAATGATGGAGCAGGTTCGAAGGGCTGAATAGCCTACCCCTGCTCCTATTTTCAATGTTTCCGTGTTTCAGTAGGCTTTGGCCTCCTAACTAGCAAGCTATGTTTTCAAAAGTCTGTGATTCTGTAACAAACAAAGCCATTGAGGATTGTCTCCTACACTTTTGTATAATTTAGGATTGATGACCGTGTGTTCTACATCTATTGATGGAGGGGAACCTGCTCACTGACTGGTGAAACACAACAGTCCTCATCAGCAAAATCTTATCCATCACTGTCCATCATGTTGTGTTCATGATCCTTGTGTAAAAATCAATAACTTGTCAACAATTGGCTAACTCTGAGGACTGCTTCAAACAGTTAAACACATAATAAATTACATAGTAGACATTACAACAAATCAAATGTGTTCAGCTTTTAAACCCACAGCAGATTGACTGCCAGGTAGAGTCACAATATTGTATACACAGAGTACTTGGAGTTCCTACATGTGAATTCTCTCAAAGCTAAGAAGAGCAGTGTTAACTTTCAACTTAATTGTGTGTTTGTCAATATTCTTTGGACAGATGATGTTAATAGTGGCAAAGTCTTATAACTGACTTTGTCCACACAATGTGTCACACTCACAATACACAAAGGTCATTTACCTTCTGGTTAAAGACTCTCCTCTCTGAATCTTCAAGCTGATCTGTCTTGCTGCTAATCTCCTGTAAGTGCAGATCTCTGGTGTACCCCCTGTTGTTGCTGCTAACATGATAATGGAGTTATAGAGACCTTCAGCACAGAGACAGGCCCTTCAGCCCAAACTGGTCCAGGCCGACCAAAATATCCATCCACGCTAACCCCATTTCCCTGCACTTGGCCCGTATCCTTCTAAACCTTTATTCATTAACGGGATGAGGGCATTGCTGGCTAGGCAACATTTGTTGCCCATCCCTAATTGCCCAGAGGGCAGTTGAGAGTCAGCCACACTGCTGTGGGTCTGGAGTCACATGTAGGCCAGACCAGGTAAGGATGGCAGTTTCCTTCCCTAAAGGACATTAGTGAAACAGATGGGTTTTTCCGACAATGGATTCATGGTCATTATTAGATTCTTAATTCCAGATATTTTATTGAATTCAAGTTCCATCATTTGCTGTGGCAGAATTCAAACCTGGGTACATGTGTCCCCAGAATGTTATCTGGATCTCTGGATTAACAGTCTAACGATAATACTACTCGGCCATCACCTCCCTTTCCTATCCATCTATTCATTCAAATGCCTTTTAAATGTTGTTAATGTCCCCACCTCGACCACTTCTGCTGGCAGCAAATTCCATATATGTACCACCCACTGTGTAAAAACCTGACCCTCAGGTTCCTATGTATTCTTTCCCCTCTTACCTTAAACTAACGCCATCTAGTCCTTGATTCCCCAACCCTGGGAAAAAGACTGAATGCATTCACCCTATTCATGCCTCTCATGATCTTATACACTTCTATAAGATACCCCTGAGTCTCCTATGCTCGAAAAAAAAAGTCCTAGCTTGTTCAACCTCTCCTTGTAACTCAGTTCCTTGAATCCTGGCAACATCCTGCACTCTTTCCAGTTTAATAACATGCTTCCTGTAGCAAGGTGACCAAAACTGAACACAATACTCCAAGCGCAGCCTCAGCAATGTCCTGAACAACTGCAGCATAACTTACCAACTTCTATATTCACTGCTCTGACTGATGAAGACCAGTGTGCCAAAAGCCTTCTTCACTGCCCTGTCTACCTGTGACTCCACTTTCAGAGAACTGTGCACCTGAACTTCAAGGTCTCTCTGTTCCGCTACACTCCTTAAGGTCCTACCATTCACCATGAAACTCCAACCTTCATTTGACTTTCCAAAACGCAAGACCTCACACTAATCTATATTAAACTGCATTTGCTATTTCTTGGCCCACTTCCCCAGCTGATCAAGATCCTGTTTCTGATAACCTTCCTCACTGTCTATGATACCACCAATTTTAGTGTCATCAGCAAACTCACTAATCATGCCTTGTACATTCTCATCCAAATCATTGATATAGATAACAAACAGCACTGACCCCTGAGGCACACCACTAGTCACAGGCCTCCAATTCAATAGGCATTGTTCCACTATTACTCTCTGATTCCTACCATCAAGCCAATTGTATCGAATTTGCCAACTCTCCCGGGATTCCAGGTGATCTAACCTTCCAGAGCAGCCTACCATGTGGAACCTTATCAAAGACCTTACTGAAATCCATATAGACTACATCTACTGCCCTGCCCTCATCAACCTTCCCGGTCACTTCATCAAAGAACTCTAACAAATTTGTGAGACATGATCTCCCACGCATGCAGCCATGCTGACTACTCCGAATCAAACCCTGTCCTTCTAAATGCATGTATATCTTATCCTTCAAAATCTTCTCAAGTAACTTACCTACCACACATGCTAAGCTTACTGGTCTATAATTCCCAGGGTTTTCTTCGCAGCCCTTCTTGAATAAGGGAACAATATTCGCTACCCTCCAGTCTTTTGGGACCTCACCCGTGGCTCATGATGATTCAAATATATCAGCCATGCTGTATGTGCTTTCTGTTTCGTTCCACCTGATTGTATCTCTGGAGCCAGTTTTCCTGTATAGGTAAGCCCAGTGTCCAGCTCAACCACATGACTTGCAAAGATCTTGGGAATATGGGATGGCTTCACTGTGGATACAACAAGTGCAGTGCCCACATAACTTACTTGCTTCCTTTCTCATAGTTACTGTCCCAGTGCTGGTAAGTGCACCAAATATACGCAGATATTGTCAGGCTACAATGGCTTCATTATTTGCCATCTTTAAGCAATGTTTAAATTTTTGAGAAGATTTGTAGCTTGGGTTGTGGATGAGGTTGTAAACTTGCTCGCCGAGCCAGTGTGTTTAAAAGCTGTGACCTTCATCTAAGAGGTATTTTTGTTAAGTTTCAAAAAGGAATTGAAGCTGTAACCAACACCATCATCTGCTCAGGCAACACGGCCTTTGAAAAATCACTGTCTTTATCTTTATCACAAATCGAAAAATTGTTCAATTGCTTCTTGTGGCTGGGCTTATATGACATCGGCTCTGGGTGATGAATTCTAGAGTTTATTTTTACACAAAGCTGATCTTCCAGCTTTTCACACAATAATGCAACCCTTCATTTCACTGCTCGCTCATTCAGTTCTGCAACAGCTAAATCTACAATGCGTAACTTCATTGTATGTTTAAAAAGTGATAATTCAGGTAAAACATTTGCGGCCATCCAATTCAGCCTAGGGAATTTCATAGAATCCCAACTGCATGGAAGCAGGCTGTTTGGCCCATTGAGTTCACATTGACACTCCAGAGAGCATCCCACCCAGACCCACCCCCTACCCTCTCCTTGTAACCCTGTATTTCCCGTGGCAAATCCATATTGCCTGCATATCCCTGGACACTATGGGCAATTTAGCATGGCCAATCCACCCAACCTGCACACCTCTGTACTGTGAGAGGAAACTGGAGCACCTGGAGGAAATTCACACAGACATAGAGAGAACGTGCAATCTCCACACTGAGGGTCACCCAAAGGTGGTATCAAACTAGAGTCCCTGGTGCTTTGAAGCAGCAGTGCTAACCACTGAGCCACCATGCTGCCTTGGTCAGCCATCTTTCCGATGTTCCCTGTCTTGTGCAAATACCATCAAAGTGTGGGGGATTTATAGTCATCAGGTTACACTGTGTGGTGATTCAGCAATGTGGCAACTTTGTTTCTCGTGCTTTTTTAAAAATTATACCCTGTGCTATTTTCAGCTGAAGCTCAAGCATTTATTTTTTGTCTTGCGTATCTTTTTTTCTCTTTGCAAAGCGATCACACCCAATATTGCCTTGATAGTCCTGCAGCTTCTACAGCCCAATCTGGAACTGAATCTCTGCTGGAACAGACTCACTGGTCAAATACTCCCAGTTTCTATCAGGATTTATTTTCCTGAGGTCCCAACTTAAATGTAATTTCTGCACCACTTCAAGTCTTGTCTGGGACATTTTACTGTCATTTTCAAGTTTGCATCACTGCCTTTGTTTCTTAAGAAATTCACTAATCACCATGTTGTATTTCTTATATTATTGGTTAGTAACACTTAGTAGTAAGTAATGTGGATTCCGTTTACCTGACAATCTCATGCAGGTTTATTCAACAGCTCAAACTACAGCTTGCAATTAACTCGGTAAAACATCCTGCCTCCAACTTGCTTCTGCCTGCTGTATAGGCATGTGGTTTCATCCTGGTCCTTGGCTCATTAGCATAGACAAGTCTTAAAGCAAAATCACAATAACCTTCTGTCAGAGGTGAAAATGCTATCAACTGAGCCATTTTTAACATTAAACAGCATATGGAAGCCAGTTTTCACACAGCAAGTTCACACAAACAGCCACAAAATAAATTACCAGATAATCTGGTAAATAAACAATCAGATAAGCATGAAGAAAGATGTATTGATCAGGACAGGAGGGTGTCTTCTGTTAAATTTGGTAAAGATCCATCTTGCACTGTACAATGTAACCTGTCTGCCTCTGTCTAAGTCTTTTTGATCTATACTTCCTTTGCTTACTATGATCTGCGTGCACTGCTCGTAAACAGAACTTTTCACTCTACTTCGGTACACGTGACAATAAATCAATCGATAAATCAAAGCAGTCCATCTTCCAGGTGGGTCTGTTATTCAAAGACCGAGTATAGCATAAGTGTACAATACAGATCCCTTCCTTAGACAAGGCAATCCTAAATGGACACTTCTTTCTATATATGTGACCTAATCTATCCCCAGTTAGTATCTGCTGCTCTGAATCACAAATAGAGCATGCACACTCAGTTGACAGTGCATTTCAAAGTCCGCTGCTCTTCTGTCAATAGTGCAATGGGATCCTTAGCATTTATTTCAGGGGGCAGCGTAGGTTCTAGTTTAAAGGATGGCATTTCTGTGGTGCAATGCTCCCCCAACTCTACACAGGGATGTTTAAAATTGCAATTGATTCATGGGATGTTATCTTCACTGGCTGGCCAGCATTTATTGCCCATGACTATTTGCCCTTGAGAAGGTGGTAGTGAGCTGCCTTTTTAAACCGTTTGGCCTACATGGACCCACAGTGTCGTTAGGGAGGGAGTTCTAGGATTTTGATTCAGGGACCATTAGTAACTGTGGCAGAGAAACTATCGAATTTAAGGGACGTCCCCAGTGCTGAAGTTTGAATTGAAACTTCACTATGACCCTCAGTTGCTCAAAACCTTGTCCCTTTAGGAAAGCTTCTGGCTTTTTATGGAAAAAAGTATTGGGTGGAGAAGGTTAGCTGGAAGCCTGTTCAAAAGCAATTTGCATTTAATAGCATCTTCAAGATGGAAAAACATTTCAACTGATACTTCAGAGAGGTGTAATCATGAGGTTTTCAGCAAATTAAATGCTTAAAGTGTACTACAGTTAAACATCACTTCTGAAGAAGTCGTACTGGATTTGAAACATTAACTCTGTTTCTCTCTCCGCAGTTACCGTGAGACCTGCTGAGCTTCTCCTACACTTTCTGGTTTTGTTGAAATAAAGACTTCCCTGTTCCCATAGACCACCATGACGTTTTAAACAAATTATGAACTGATAAAGTATTCATCTGCTTTTCAACTCCTGTCCTGGCTTCACGCTAGGAGTGCTCTCCCTTAACCATCGCCGGTGTCTCTATCTCACTCCTGACTCTCTGACGTGCTCCTTAAAACCTGCCTGTGTGAATCCAGCTCTCAGTTACCTGGCCCACATGGCCCGACATCAAGTTTTGATTCTGATAACCACTTCTGCCGACAATCAGTGCCCACTGTATCAAGTGACCCAGCAAGGGGTCAGGAGAAAAGGACTGTAAACACAACTAGGAAGAAAAGTGGGGAATAAGCTGAAGGCATCAGCACGAAATGCTGGGAAGCAGGAGCAGATGGTAGCTATCCCTGAATCTGTCCTACTCAATTGGCATGAATAACCAGAGGACCCAACGGATGTAAGTTGGATATATGGGCAGTGACCATTTGGCACAGGGGCTAGCATGCCTCCAGATTCACCAGCCCCTGCCATAGGGGTGGGCTAGCTCAGTTGGCTGGACAGCTGGTTTCCAATGCAGTGGAGCTAAAAGCATGGGCTGAATTCCTGCACTAGCCATGGTTACCATGAAGGGCCCTCCTTCTCAATCTCTAGTTGAATGTAGTGACTCTTAAACCACTCCCAGTCATCTCCCTCTGATGAGAGAACAGTCAGTTTGACTAGGGTAACTTTTATCTTGCCCACGGTAACACACACCTTTCTATATCTGTCATTTAACACGGTTGCTGTCCCATTAAATGGCAATATTGCTTTTGCTGTGATTCACAATTTTAAAGAAATCTGTAAAAATAAACTGGAATGCCATTAAAGTATCACACATTGAGTCACAGTGACTCAATATGAGAGTCCCAACCGGTGTTAAGTGGGAAATAAAAGTGTCTTTATGGCAGCATAGTGCACATTCCATTCCAGTCACTGCATGAAAAATATTTAGACTGCTAAACCCCAGCTGGTCCCAATCTGCAATCTGCCTAATGTGCAGTTGTGCTTTAAATGGAGGTATATCTGTGTACACCCAGCAAATAATGAGGTGGAGTCTGATTGCATCAGTAGATTCTTGTTTGAGTTGCTCTTTTCTGTTTTGTATGCAAACAGGATGACACAGTAAAAGCTCACACACTGAGGGAGTCATGGCTGGAATATCAGCTGAGATATACCCTACAGCACTAATTCCCAAACTGTTTTCCAATGTCACTTCCTTCTAAACATTTGAAGATTAACATGACCCCAGACGCCAAGGAAAACAAGACAGCACAGTGAAATTCAATGTATAATTATTAAAACAGAGATAGTAGGAACTGCAGATGCTGGAGAATCCGAGACAACAAGGTGCAGGGCTGGATGAACACAGCAGGCCAAGCAGCAT
>NC_063350.1:7033277-7055066 GCF_021869965.1 Rhincodon typus
AGACAACAAGGTGCAGGGCTGGATGAACACAGCAGGCCAAGCAGCATTATAGGAGCAGACTCCTATGATGCTGCTTGGCCTGCTGTGTTCATCCAGCCCTGCACCTTGTTGTCTATAATTATTAAAATTTGTGTACTATAGGTCAACGATATAAATATAACATTAGTATAGGATAATCCTGCTGAATCAAATTGCAAAGATTCCACCCACAAATTCTTGTTAAGCAGAGATAGACGGGAGACCACTATCTAACCTGTCTTGCCTACACATGCACTTCTACTCTTAAAATAACAAATGTTAACGGGTTAAACAGCCCCCAGAGTGCAGTACTGTAACTGAAGCAGCAAATGGTTAATAGAAACTTATTGAACAGACACTTAACAAGTCAAAGTAACATTGACTGGAGCAATGATGCACCCCAGCTCCTGCAACCAGTCTCTGAAGCCCTGTATGTGCAAGTGATCACTACAAACACGTTCCACATCAAAATAAATTCTGAAATGAAAGCACAAGTAGTAAACGGATGAAAAATGTCACAGCTTATTCGATTTGTTCATGCCTTCTAGAAAGCATTGAAAAATGCCAGGAGTTATCTCCAGAAAAATATTAAGGTAAGGGGCAGAAGTTTTAAGAGGAGATGTGAGGAAAAGCGTTTACAGTCCGGGGGTGGTGGGAATCTGGAACTGACTGCCTGTAAGGATGGTATGGGCAGGACACCTTTCTGAAATGTCTCATAACATTTGAGAAGTATTTAAATGTGCACTTGTGATGCCAAGGCATACAAGACTATGGGCCAAGTGCTGGGAAATGGGATTAGAATAGTTAGATTGTTGTTTCTGACTGGTGCAGACTTGATGGACTGAAGGCCTTTTCCTGAGCTGTAGATTCTAAAGACTCAACAGTCTTCTTCTGCTTAGTCTTCGAACAAGTGTAAAACATGTTTGATCTCATCCGCTTCCCTAACTGAGAGAGTGCCTACTTGTCCAAGTGTTCCAAACCACCTTCTTTTTGCAGAATGGATGAGAAACTTGATGCTACGTTCTCCCACCTCTTCATGGCCCCTGCTTTTCCACTCCATGCCACAATTTCCTGTTTGTTCTATCAACTTCACTGTCTTCCCAGCTGTGGACATTTTTAGTGTCGTCAAAGTTTCAGCCAAACATACAGCCTTTGTATCAGAGATAGTAGGAACTGCCAATGTTGGAGAATCTGAGATAATAAGGTGTAGAGCTGGAGGAACACAGCAGGCCAAGCAGCATCAGAGGAGCAGGAAAGCTGACGATTCGGGCCGAGACCCTTCTTCAGAACCTTTGTACATCGTTACACAGGGAGACACCTTGATGTCAAATGATTTTTTTATTTCAAGAATATACTCTATTCATAAAAATATCTTTATATGTACACACATAGTTCCCAAAGCAATTCAGTTCTGTACAAAGAAGAAACAAACAAACTCTATCCATCAAACAAACCAAAGTTAGAGACAAAGAAACTGCAGATGCTGGAATCCAAGGTAGACAAATTGGAGGCTGGAAGAACATAGCAAGCCAGGCAGCGTCTGGAGGAAAGGAGCAGTCAACCTTTCGGGAATTACCCTTCTTCAGGAATAAACAAAAGGTGCTTCTTACTTGTACAAGATGATATCTTTGAGGCACTGGGATGTCTGATAACTGAACTGGCCCATATTTAACTTTGGCAGAAAGACCTTAGACAGTGGCCTTTCCCCACCATGCCATCGCTGCAACTGCCCCAAGCTTTAGTGCATCCTTCAGCACACAGTCCTGGACCTTGGAATGTGCCAGTCTGCAACACTCTGCCGAGATCAACTCCTTGCTCTGGAAGACCAACAAGTTTTGGGCAAACCCAAGAGGGTCTTTCACTGAGTTGAAGGTCCTCCAGGCACAATCAGTGTTTGTCTCAATGTCAAATGATGCCTTGCCAGTGCTTCATGATTTGATATGGATGAACTCTGCTGTGACTGGTTGGCACAATTATAGGAGAAGCTCAACCAAGTCCCGGTGACCTGGAGCTGCCAGCGTGGAATTTCATTTCATCACAGGCATTTTCCTATTGGATTTTCCATTCTGTCAATGGGAATGGCTGATGACATGTGGCACAGCCAGAGCTTTGTGTTGTACAAATTTGACCCATGACTCACATCACTGTATTAAAATCTGATGCAAATCCCAAGGCCCAGGTAGTGGACTGCTACACTGCTGATCTGGGACACCTCTGATATATTTCTTGCGGGCAATCAGTTATGTCACAACCACCAATCAAAGTGTCCAATACCATTCGCTCATCGTGTGAATTGTGACCTTGTGATTGTGTGGAGTTTTGGTTTCCTTATCTGAGGATGGATGTCTTGGACATGGAGGGAATTATAAAAAAGGTTTGATTCCTGGGATTTTTCTTTTAATTCATTCATTAATTATAATGAAGGCAGCTAAGGGTCAATTACATTGCTGTGGGTCTGGAGTCACATGTAGGCCAGAGCAAGTAAGGATGGCAGTTCTCTCTCTAAAAGACATTAGTGAACCAGATGGGTTTTTCCCAACAATCGGCAATGGATTCATAGCCATCGTTAGGCTCTTAATGCCAGATTTTTCCCTTGATTTCAAATTCTAACACCTGCCATGGTAGGATTTGAACCCAGGTCCCCAGAACATTACCTGGGTCTCTGGAGCAACTTTCCCCACTGATAATGCTACTGAGCCATTGCCGCCCCATAATGCTGGGATGGCAGGACTGACATATGAAGAGAGACTGGCTTGGTTAAGACTATATTCAGTGGAGTTTAGAAGAATGAAGAGGGATCTTATAGAAACTTATAAACAGGCTTAGACAGGGTAAATACACGAAGGATGTGTCTGATGGAGGGAGAGTCCAGTCTAAGGATACCGGGTGGAAATCAGAAATAATCCACATCACTGAGGCGTTATATCGGCTTTCTGCTACACATCAACATTTCTCATTGCGTCTGAGGAGGACACAGAAAGCTGTAAGTTTTCTCTTCTTTCAAGAAGGTTTTGGCCAATGTTACCTCTGTACAGCTGCTCCAAGGGTCTGCGCAGACTGAGCGGTGTGATCACACCATTCCCAGCATTAACCTCCAGTTTCGGAAGTCACTGCCATGCACAGAACTTGGAGGCCCAGCACAGAAGTAAAAAGAATTTGAGGGTGTTGGCTCTCGATGGAGTATCGTACTGTAACCATAGGAGATCATCTTCAAATCGGTTTGCTCAGCAAGCAGCCTGGAACCTGAATGCCTCAGTCTGGATTAGAGAGATTGTATCTAGACAGTGAGGTCTGCAGTTTTCACAATGACATGGCTGTGCTGGTGAAATGGGGGCTAGTCCTAGGCACTGCCTGGTCTGGGGAGTATAAACAGCAATTTTTGTGATTAATGGAAAATGGGATGAGGTCATAGAATTCAGTCTTCATAAGATACTCATCAAAACAACATTACATTTATCCAATCGCCATAAAGCTCTCTGACTCTTGTAATTACATAATGAGGGCTTTACAGACATTCCTTTGACAACTTGGGATAGAATCCACAGTTTTCTGATGACAAAATTAATCTTACTGTCTCTCATTTCCGTTGAAAGTGGCAGAATCCTGGAATAGAAGATAACAGTAGTCAATATCTCTCTCCTTTTCTGCCTCTCCCTCTCTATCTCTGTGCTGTTTTTCTTCATAACAGTTTAAGTATATAATTTAAAGAGAATCCCTTTGACAAATAGTTAACCAGGGCTCTGAACCACGAGTCTGCAAGATGGAATTTATAAGCATCAAATTCACTACTTTAACCTTCTCCTGGCTAGCCTCCCTTTGTGCAGCCTACTGAATTTATCCAAAACTCTACTACCTGTACTCTAATTCACACGAAATCGCATTCACCCATCATGCTCACCAAGTGCACTGGCTCTGGTCTCAGAGCAATTTGATAAAAAAATTTCATCCTTGCTTTCAAACACTTCCATGGTCTCCCTACCTCTGTATCCTCTTCCATTCCTACAACCCTCCAAGATCTCCGCACTCCTGTAATGTGTCCTCTTTTGCATCCTCAATTCTCTTCACTCTGCCATTAAAAATGTTTGGATTGAAATACAATCATATAGGAATGTCCTTCCTGGAATGCCGTAGTCATGTGGCCTCCACCATGCAGACATCTTCACTTCAATAAAGATCTGGTGTTGAACACACTATAGCACTGCACACAGGAAACATGGTATCAGAAGTGACACAGAGGTCAGTATTACATAGCTGTAAGAAAGCACAGCTACAGACGCAGAAACATGGGTACATGCACAGGTATAAACAGAAAACTAAGATTAAACAAGCAAGCCACGGTTAAAACTCACTCAGAAATAGTAGGAACTGCTGATGCTGGAGTCTGAGATAACAAGGTGTAGAGCTGGATGAACACAGCAGGCCAAGCAGCATCAGAGGAGCAGGAAAGCAGAAAAATCTGAAGAAGGGTCCAGACCCAAAACGTCAGCCTTCCTGCTCCTCTGATGCTGCTTGGCCTGCTGTGTTCATCCAGCTCTACACCTTGTTATACAAACCACGGTTAAAGCTCTGGTAAATAGAAAATGGCTGCAGCTTCTGCCCAACCTGCTCGTTTTCAAGTGTTAGGAGCTATGAAACAAAACTGGATTTCCTTTCTGTGCAGAATTGCAGAATTATGAAATAGCGATAAGTTTTCTGAGCGAACCAAAGCAAGTCACTACAGTTCAATCACAATTGGAAGGAGACTATTTCAAAATATATTCCATCCTGAATCTCTCTGAAGGTCCCAAAAGACATACAGCAGAAATTTTAATAGCTCCAAAGCTCACTTTGTACCCCGAGTGAATGTTACATGTGAACGGTACATATTCAATGTTAGGGAACAAAGTGAGTCCATTGATTACTACCTAACACAGCTTGCAGAAACCTGTGAATATAGATAATTAAAGGGTGATCTAATTAATGACAGGATTATATTATGCATAAGGCAGAAGTGAAAGCGTCCTAATGAGAGTGGAGAAATTTACACACAGGAAAGCAATTGATATGTGCCAGAATGAAGAGGTTGTGAATCAATGGCTGGAGAATATTCATGGTTGAATGGATCATGTTTTACATTATGTTGATACATACTCCAGGCCCAGACCACTGATAGACAAAGGGTAGCATGCAATTCAGTACTAAATGACATACCCGGTGTCGTTAGTCTGTGACCCCTACTTGTGGACTCAACGGTCACTGGGAACATCCTTCCTGTGCTTAACCTGTCTAGTCCTGTTAGAATTTTATCGGTTTCTATGGCCTTACTCCTTAGTCTTCTGAACTCCAGCCCTAACCAATACAATCTCTCTTCATGCCATCCTGGGAATCAATCTGCCTCTCCCTCATTCCAGGAGATAATCTGCCCTCAGCAGGGAAAGAGTCAGGGCAGGTGATGGGTTGTCTGACCTTTGATATCCCACCCCTTATGTGGAGAGGATCCTGATGCTGACTGCCCCCAGGGGCTGACTGACCATGTCCAAGCCCCTGGGCTATGAAAGGTCACCAGTGACTTAATGTGCTGGGACCCCCCCCACCTCACCCCACCAACTGAAGGCAATCTCCCTTAACTTCTAGAGTCAAGAGCAAACAAAGAACAAAGAAAATTACAGCACAGGAACAGGCCCTTCAGCCCTCCAAGTCTGCACCGACGTGCTTCCCATCACAACAAAAATCCCCTACCCTTCCTGGGGACCGCATCCCTCTATTTCCATCCTATTCATGTCAAGACGTCCTTTAAAAGTCACTATCTTATCTGCTTTCACTACCTCCCCCCGCAGCGAGTTCCAGGCACCCACCATCCTCTGTGTAAAAAACTTGCCTCATACATCACCTTTAAACCTTGCCCCTCGCACCTTAAACTCATGTCCCCTGGTAACTGACTCTTCCACCCTGGGAAAAAGCTTCTGACTGTCCACTCTGTCCATGCCCTACATAATCTTGTAGACCTCTATCAGGTTACACCTCAACCTCCGTTGTTCCAGTAAGAACAACCCAAGTTTCTCCAACCTCTCCTCATAGCTAATGCCCTCCATACCAGGCAGCATCCTGGTGAATCTTTTCCGTACCCCCTCCAAAGCCACCACATCCTTCCGGTAGTGTGGCGACCAGAATTGAACATAATATTCTAAATGCAGCCTGACCAAGGTTCTATAAAGCTGCAACATTACCTGCCAATTTTTAAACTCAATGTCTTGGCTGATGAAGGTAAGCATGCCGTATCTCTTGTTGACTACCTTTTCCACCCGCGTTGCCACTTTCAGTAACCTGTGTACTTGTACACCCAGATCCCTCTGCCAATCAGTACTCTTAAGGATTCTGTCATTTACTGTATATTTTCCATCTGGACTAGACCTTCCAAAATGCATTAACTCACATTTTTCTGGATTAAACTCCATCTGCTGTCTCTCTGCCCAAACTCTGTCATAGAGTTATTCAGCATGGAAACAGACCCTTCAGTCCAACTTGTCCATGTCGATCAGATATCCTAAAGTGATCTAGTCCCATTTGTCAGTATTTGGCCCATATCCCACTAAACCCTTCCTATTCATGCACCCATCCAGATGCCTTTTAAATGATGTAACTGTACTCACCTCCTCTGGCAGGTTGTTTCACGCCTCTGCATGAAAAAGTTGCCCCTCAAGTCCCGTTTAATCATTTAAATCTTTCCTGTCTCATCTTAAACCCATGCCGTCTAGTTTTGGACTCTCCTACCTGGGAAAAAGACCTCGGCTATTTACCCTGTCCATGCCCCTCATGATTGTATAAAACTTCATTATATCACTCCTCAGCCTCCGATGCTCCAAGGAAAATAGCCCCAGCCTATTCAGCCTCTCCCTATAGCTGAAACCCTCCAACCCTGGCAACATCCTTGTAAATCTTTTCTGAACACTTTCTAGTATAAGAACGTCTTTCCTATTGCAGGGAGAAGAGAATTGAACACAGTATTTTAAAAGAGGTCTCACCAATGTCCTGTACAGCCACAACATGACACCCCAACTCCTATACTCAATGCACTGACCAATGAAGGCAAGCGTGCCAAACGCCTTCCTCACCACCATATCTACCTGTGACTCCACTTTCAAGGAACTATGCACCTTCACCCCTAGGTTCTTTGCTTGGTAACACTCCCCAGGACCCTCCATTAACTGTATAAGTCCTATAACACCTCACATTTATGGAAATTAAACTCCATCTGCCATTCCTGGGCCCACTGGCCCATCTGATCAAGGTCCCATTGTATCCTGAGATAACCTTCTTCACTGTCTACTACACCACCAATTTTGGTGCAATCTGCAAACTTGTTAACCATACCTCTTATATTCTCATCCAAATCATTTATATAAATGCAGTGGACCCAGCACTGATTCTTACAGCACACCGCTGGTCACAGGCCTCTAGTCTGAAAAATAACCCTCTGTCTCCTACCTTCAAGCTAATTTTGTATCCAATTGGCTAGCCCACCACCCCCGGAATTCCATGTGATCTAACCTTGCTCACCAGTCTACGATGCGGAACCTTGCCAGATGCCTTACTGAAGTCCACTTAGACAATGTCCACTGCTCTGCCCTCACCAATCTTCCTTGTCACTTCTTCAAAAGTCTGAAACAAGTTAGTGACACACAATTCCCCACAACAACCCATGTTGACAATCCCCAATCAGTCCTTGCCTTTCCAAATGCATGTAAATCCTGTCCCTCAGAATTCCCTTCAACAACTTACCCACCACTGATGTCAGTCTCACTGGTCAATAGTTCCCTGGGTTTTCATTACCACCATTCTTAAATAATGGCACCACGTTAGCCAACCTCTAATCTTGATGATCTCTAAAATTGATGATACAAATATCACAGCAAGGGGCCCACCAATCTCATCCCTAGCTTCCCACAAAGTTCTGTGCTACACCTGATCAGGTTTCCAGGGTTTATCCAACTTTATGTGTTTTAAGATGTCCAGCACCTCCTGTTCTGTACCATGGACATTTTTCAAGATATCACTCTCTATTTCTCCAAGTTCTCTAGCGTCCATGCCCACGTAGGGTGGCATGGTGGCTCAGTGGTTAGCATTGCTGCCTCACAGCGCCAGGCACCCTTAGATAAACGTCTGTGTGGAGTTTGCACATTCTCCCCGTGTCTGCATGAGTTTCCTCTGGGTGTTCCAGCTTCCTCCCACAGTCAAAAGATGTGCATCTTATGTGGATTGGCCATGAGAAATGCAGGGTTACAGGGACATGGCAGGGAGTTTGGGTTTGGGTGGGATGCTCTTTGGAGGGTTGGCAGGGACTTGACGGGCCAAATGGCCTGCTTCCACGCTGTATGGATTCTGTGATTCTCCACAGTAAGTACTGACTAGATTGATGATGACCATGCCAAGCTTCCTGGCCATGCACCTGTGCAAAATGGCACAGCCAAAGAACAGTACTGTTAGCCTGGTATCTCTGGCTGAGGGGGGAGTGGAATGGCAAAGCAGAGTGCTGTGAGCATCTGGATAGACTCAAAGTGACCGAGTACTAAGAGAGCAAGTGAAGAGTCCAGAGGTGCAGCCTGGCGCAGTTCATGAGTTGGGTGTGTCCCTGAACATAGAGTGTGCTTACTGCAGCATTACAATGAGAGCTACCAGGGCAGCCTGAGGTGCAGCATTGAAATGCAGAAGACTCCTGTCAGTGGATCAGACATGGGCCATGATGGTTCTTCAAGGCTGGCACATGTCAGATGCCAATTTTCACGGGCATGGGTCAAGTGTGTGCCCTGAGACATTGGTGCTGGTGTCCAACCTGGAGTGACACCCCCAGGTGCCCATTCTGAGCTCCATGTCAAGAATTCTCAGTGTTCAGTTTGCTCACAGATTGGAAGTTTCATATTAATGTGGTGAGATGGTCATTAACAAGCAAAAAAATACCCATTAATAGGAAACTCACTGTGGCCTTGTGAGAATCTTATCTCTGTGCACTGAATGTAATTAAAAGATGCAGCAAGTTGTTCCCAGTGTTGAGATAGGACTCACTGGACTTCTAACATAATTCTGTGACATGGTTTGGACCCATAAGATTCCGCCGAATATTATTAAATCCCGCTCTCTATTTCTCTACATTTCTCTCCTTCCTCTCTTTTCATTCTTACCCTTTTTCTCTCTTTTCCTCTCTCTCTTTCTCTGTCTTTCCACTTAACTTTAGTCTGTCTTTTTTCCTCTTTCTCTCCCTTGAATCCCAAGATAAAGTGATCTCAGTAAAATCCTTATTGTAGCCACTTGAGTAAATACACACGCCCCAACATTGAGTAATCATATTAACTGGTGACAGAGTTGTAAAGTACAAAGATTTATGCTTTTTTTAGAGTTTACAAAGCAAACAAAGATCATGTTCACACTTACCATTACTGTTTATTCTCAACAATGCACATTGACATACCATTTTAATGCTATCGATTCTGAGAAGGGAGTGCTGGCTTCTGATCCTGCCCTTGCTTTGTGAGTTGATCTAATTTGTCCTCTGACTCCTGTCTAGTCTGGTTAACACACTATCCTACAGTGTGACAAGGTGGGGGCACAGTGAAAGGGAAGCAGAGGCTGCTATATTAAAACTTATGAGGCTTACAGAACAGAAGGGTATTTAATCTGCAATGACCACACATTGTGAGTTCATTCCCATGTTCCAGCATCCCCCCATGCACCCTGATGCAAAGCAGGATTGCAGATTTCCTTGAACATGCACCCATTACTAATTCAAAATAATGAGGGGTGGAAATCTCATAGAAACCTATAAAATTCTAACAGGGGTGGCACGGTGGCTCAGTGGTTAACACAGCTGCCTCACTGCACCAGCGATCTGGGTTTGATTCCACCTTTGGGCAACTGTTTGTGTGGAGTTTGTACATTCTCCCTGTGTCTGTGTGGGTTTCCTCTGGGTGCTCTGGTTTCCTCCCACAATTGAAAGATATGTAGGCTAGGTGGATTAGCTATGGGAAATGCAGGGTTATAGGGATAAGGTGAGTCTGGGTGGGGTGCTCTTCAGAGGGTCAGTATGGACTTGATGGGCCAAATGAACTGCTTCCACATGGTAGGGATTCTATCCTATTCTAGGACCAAACAGGGTCAATGCAGGAAGGGTGTTCCCAATGACTGGGGAGTCCAGAACCACGGGTTACAGTCTAACGATACAGGTAGGCCATTTAGGATGAAGAGGAGAAATTCTTCACCCAAGAGAGTGGGGAGCCTGTGGAATTCTCTGCCACAGAAAGCAATTGAGGCCAAAACATTGAATGTTTTCAAGACGCAATTAGATATAGTTCTTAGAGCCAAGAGGATCAAAGGGTATGGGAAAAAGTAGAGACAGAGTGCTGAGTTGAATGTTCAGCAATCATCATATTGAATGGGACAGCAGGTTCGAATGGCTGAATGGCCTATTCCTGCTCCTATTTCTTTATGTTTCTATGTCTTTCCATTCATCTTCAACAGAAATAAAGGGCAATTAACCGTCCAGCAACTGAGAATGGCAAGAGAGAGGGGACGTGCTACAAGTGAATAAGTTGGTTTGCAAAATGTTTCAACTAAAGAATCATAGAATCCCTACAGTGTGGAAACAGGCCCTTCAGCCCAACAAGTCCACACCGACCCTTGAAGCATCCCTCCCAGACCCATCCCCTTATTAACCCACCTAACCCACACATCCCTGGACACTATGGATAATTTAGCATGGCCAATCCACCTAGCCTGCACATCTTTGGACTGCGGGAGGAAACTGGAGCACCCGGAGGAAACCCACACAGACACAGGGAGAATGTGCAAACTCCACGCAGACAGTCGCCCGAGGGTGGAATCAAACCTGGGTCCCTGGCGCTGTGAGGCAGCAGTGCTAACCACTGTGTTACTGTGCCGCCCAAGAAAGGACCAAGATGCATTGGCCAGGAATCGAACCTGGGCCATGTGGCAGATGAGAATTCTACCACTGAACCGCCAATGCAAGCAGCGTCATTACATTTGTTGAAAACGCCCCAGTCTGGTTACTCACCCAATGACAAATCTTCACTTTTCCTTTTCCTCGCACTCTTACAAATTGTGCCCCTTGTGGGTTGACCAGAGATTAATGCTTGATTCCTGCCCTGACTTCTGAGATGCCAATGACACGTGGGTGTTAGAACCATGGGGATTTGGGGGGGTTAGTGTTGGTGTTGGGGCGTGGGGTGGTGGGAATTGTGTGATAGAGTGTGGATGGTGGTAAGGTAGAGGGGGCCTGACAACAGGTGCCCAGCTGTGCCTGAGAGTTGCGGCTGGAGCAGGGAGCAGAGTGAGCCCAGGCTCTGCCAGCGTGTGGAGGCAATGCACCCTTATGTTCTAAACCCCAGCAGACACTGACTCAATGAAAAAGGATTATAACTTGAGTACTTTAAAGACACTTTTTATTCTCATTCTGGACCATTTAAACTCTATATTCCCATGCTAGTCTATCTGTATTTTTACTATTTCAATTCTGTAATAACATTTAAAGTATCTGTACCTAAGATGGTGCTGAGAGGCAACATTACAAACTTTTCACTGCGTTCATTTGAGTGCATGTGATAATAAAGGCTATTCCATTCTACTCTTTATGGTCCCAGCCCTTAGGACTTGAATGACTGCCACTAAGGACTCCCCCACGTTCCAGCTGTTGCAGAGAGGCATCAGAGACAGTAAGAACTGCAGATGCTGGAGTCAGAGACAACACAGTGTGCAGCTGGAGGAACACAGCAGGCCAGGCAGCATCAGGGGAACAGGAGAGTTAACATTTCAGATCAGGACCCTTCTTCAGAAATGGGGGAGGGGGAAGGGGGCTCTGAAATAAATAGAGGGAGGAGGGGTGGGGCTGGGGAAGGTAGGTGGGATGGTGGTAGGTGAGGGCATCCTTGGCATCCACTTACTTAAGGATGTGGGTGAGTGGCAGTGGAACATGGATAGATGGGAAAGTGAGGACAGACAGAAAGGATTTTCAAGGCAATTAGTTGTGAGGAATGATATGCTGGAGTAGGTTTTAAAGGCATAGGGAATGTATGGGATTAGAATTAGAATGTGGGATTCAGAGAGAGAAAAGCTGTTCCCACTTGTAAAAGAAAAAAGAATGAGAGGTTTAAATGAGACTTGAAGTGATGCATAAATGAAGCAAGAAAAAAACAAAAGCTTTCTTTTCACACAGCTATTAGGTTAGAGTCTGAAATGCATTGACTTGATTTGATTTAATTTGAATTATTATTGTCACGTGTGCCAAGGTACAGTGAAAAGTGTTGTCTTACAGGCTGTGCTTTACAGGCAGTTCATACTGTACAAGTACATCAGGGTAACAGAATAGAGTATAGGATACAGTGTTAGAGCTGCTGAGAAGGTGCAGAGAGAGATTAACATTAATGTTAAAGAGGTCCATTCAAAAGTCGGATAACAGCGTGAAAGCCTGGAAATGTGGTGGAGGCAAGTTCAATGGAAACAATGAAAGGGACATTGGATGACAATTTGGGTGGAAAAGGTGTACAGAGATACAGGGATTCTCCAGCATCTGCAGTTCCTACTATCTCTGATTCAATTTTAACCCCACTGCGAAGCCTCTTCTAAGGATGCCTACCTTGAAGAAGTTACCCTCCTCCCTCCGGACAAACCTCAAGGGATCTCTATCCTCTCCTCTATCCCTCTTCTATCCACCTCCCACTCTCTCCCTATTTATTTCGGAACCCCCTTCCCCTCCCCCTTTTCTGATGAAGGGTCTAGGCCCGAAACGTCAGCCTCTCTGCTCCTATGATGCTGCTTGGCCTGCTGTGTTCATCCAGCCCTGCACCTTGTTGTCAGAGATACGGGGAACAGGCAGAAGATTGATACTCGATATTACAGCTGCCACAGGTACAACAGACTGAATAGTCACCCTCTGCTCCATAATGATTCTGTGATTCTGGGATCTCTCCTGACCTAGTGAGGTCAGTGAAGCATTTCCTAAACTAAATGCAAGAGTGCAGCACAACTGACCTCACAAAACAGCTCCAGCCAAACATTCCTCACATTCGCAGCTGGGTTTATTCTCCCATTGCTGGGGAAGTGTGTATCTCTCTTTCTGTCTCTCTTTCTCTCTCTCTGTCTCTGGATCTTTACAGCTTCCTACAGTTCAAAAAGGAGATATTACTGAAACTGGTGACACCTCTTGAATGTTCTGCATCTATTGTCACATTTTACCTTCTCATGTTTCCATCTCCAAACTGCAGAAAACCCCATCTTTGAATTGGACCCTTAAACATTGGAGTTGAAACTACAGCACATAAGGTCCTCATCTACCCTACTGCCACACAATTGGTATTGAGTCAGTCGATAATGAACGATGTTAAAATGCCAATGACACGCCTACAGATCTCACCTTGCAGTTTCCAAACCCAATATTTGTCCCACATCTACTCACAAAATACCTTCAGGTTAATATGGGGGTCATTGACTCTCATTGACTCACCAAACACATTGATGAATTCTGAAATAACAAGGTGTAGAGCTGGATGAACACAGCAGGCCAAGCAGCATCAAAGGAGCAGGAAGGCTGACATTTCAGGCCTAGACCCTTCTTCAGAAAATGAATTTATTTTCATTTTCATGAAAATGAAAATAAATTCTGAACATGTGCAGTTGACATAACTTAGAGGCTTGACTGAGATGGCTTTCTCTGTAGACATCCCTCATCTCATCCTGGCTACATCAATTTCCATTTTACAATGCTCACAGAACTAGTACAGAAACAATGGACCAAACAGCCTCCTTTTGCTCCACAACTAATTCTGTGATTTTCCAAAAGACCTCAAAGCAACCTTGGGATTGAATCTCAAGAGTTTTATTTAAGTCACATTTTACACTTGCAATAACAACAGCTGCAACTCCTGTTCAATGGAAAGGGAAAGAAAGAATATGCATTTATTTAGCACTTATCACACTATCCCAAAGTGCTTTACGGCCAAGGAAGTGGTTTTCCCTTCAGAAATATTTTTGAACACAATTGTAATGTTGGAAAGTCAGCAGCCAATTTGCACACAGCAAACGGCACTGTGATAACGATCAGATAATCTGTATTTGTTTTTGGTTTAAGGGATAAATATTGGCTGGGGTGATGGAGAGAGCTCCCCTGCTCTTTGTTCAGATAGCAAAATGCTTTGGGACTTTTATCAGATCAAGCATTCACCTGAGAGGTCAGGCTAGGTCTACCCAAAGAAGAGATGGGGGTTATGGAGGTGCCAGGAGCCCTGTCTCTAGATGCCAGGCTCATCTTCAGGATCACAAGACCCTGAGTCTTCCCCCACAGTCCGACTCCCTGGGCCCTCTAAAATCTTTGACAGCATTAATAGATCCAGCAAATTCCCCCCAGTGTTGGCAGGTTCCAGAACCCTAATTGGATGAACCATTGGTCCCTGACAATCCTATTTGGCATAACTCCCAGATCTCATAAAACCTCAGATTCACCATGTCAGGTTAACAGCGCATGTGTAACCTGCAGCAAACACTGTATATGTCAACAATATTGTCAAGGTTCAATGCGTTTAATTGGAATGAACCTATTGACCAAGGGAGGCACATTAGAGATAACGAGGTGTAGAGCTGGATGAACACAGCAGGCCAAGCAACATCAGAGGAGCAGGAAAGCTGACGTTTCGGGCCTAGACCCTTCTTCAGAAATGGGGGAGGGGAAGGGGATTCTGAAATAAATAGGGAGAGAGGGGGAGGCGGATAGAAGATGGATAGAGGAGAAGATAGGTGGAGAGGAGACAGACAGGTCAAAGAGGCAGGGATGGAGCCGGTAATGGTGTGTGTAGGTGGGGAGTTAGGGAGGAGATAGGTCAGTCCAGGGAGGATGGACAGGTCAAGGGGGTGGGATGAGGTTAGTAGGTAGGAGATGGGTGTGGGGCTTGGGGTGGGAGGAGGGGATAGGTGGGAGGAAGGACAGGTTAGGGAGGCAGGGACGAGCTAGGCTGGTTTTGGGATGCGGTAGGGGGAGGGGAGATTTTGAAACTTGTGAAGTCCACATTGATATCATTGGGCTGCAGGGTTCCCATGCGGAATATGAGTTGCTGTTCCTGAAACATTCGGGTAACATCGTTGTGGCACTGCAGGAGGCCCAGGATGGACATGTCGTCTGAGGAATGGGGGGGGGAGTTGAAATGGTTCGCGATTGGGAGGTGCAGTTGTTTACTGCGAACTGAGCGTAGGTATTCTGCAAAGTGGTCCCCAAGCCTCCGCTTGGTTTCCCCGATGTGCAGGAGGCCACAACGGGAACAGCGGATGCAGTATACCACATTAGCAGATGTGCAGGTGAACATCTGCTTGATGTGGAAAGTCTTCTTGGGGCCTGGGATGGGGGTGAGGGGGGAGGTGTAGGGACAGGTGTAGCACTTCCTGCGGTTGCAGCAAAAAGTGCCAGGTGAGGTGGGGTGATGGGGAGCATGGAAAGGACAAGGGAGTCACGGAGAGAGTGATCCCTCCGGAAAGCAGATAAGGATGGGGAGGGAAAAATGTCTTTGGTGGTGGGGTCGGATTGCAGATGGCGGAAGTGTCGAAGGATGATGCGTTGGATCCAGAGGTTGGTGGGGTGGTACATGAGGATGAGGGGGATTCTGTTTTGGATGTTATTGCAGGGAGCGGGTGTGAGGGATGAGTTGCGGGAATTGCGGAAGACGCAGTTGGGGGCGTTCTCGACCACTGAGGGGGGAAAGTTGTGGTCCTTGAAAAACGAGGACATCTGAGGTGTACAGGAGTGGAATGCCTCATCCTGGAAGCAGATGTGGCAGAGGCGAAGGAATTAGGAATAGGGGATGGCATTTTTGCAGGAAGGTGGGTGGGAGGAGGTGTATTCTAGGTAGCTGTGGGAGTTGGTGGGCTTGAAATGGATATCGCTTTCTAGGTGGTTGCCAGAGATGGAGACAGAGAGGTCCAGGAAGGAGAGAGAGAAGAAGGAGGAGAGAGGGCCTCCTGCAATGCCACAACGATGCCACCCGAAGGTTGCAGGAACAGCAACTCATATTCCGCATGGGAACCCTGCAGCCCAATGATATCAATGTGGATTTCTCAAGCTTCAAAATCTCCACTCCCGCTACCGCATCCCAAAACCAGCCCAGCTCGTCCCCACCTCCCTAATCTGTCCTTCCTCCCACCTATCCCCTCCTCCCACCCCAAGCCCCACCCCCATCTCCTACCTACTAGCCTCATCCCGCCCCCTTGACCTGTCCGTCCTCCGTGGACTGACCTATCCCCTTCCTAACTCCCCACCTACACTCACCTTTACTGGCTCCATCCCCGCCTCTTTGACCTGTCTGTTTCCTCTACACCTATCTTCTCCTCTATCAATCTTCTATCCGCCTCCCCTCTCTCCCTATTTATTTCAGAACCCCCTTCCTCTCCCCCATTTCTGAAGTAGGGTCTAGGCCCGAAACGTCAGCCTTCCTGCTCCTCTGATGCTGCTTGGCCTGCTGTGTTCATCCAGCTCTGCACCTTGTTATCTCAGATTCTCCAGCATCTGCAGCTCCTGCTATCTCTGAGGCATATTAGAGGTTTGGGGTTATTAGGAAGTGGTGGCAGGGAAGAGGAAGATGGGGTGATGGAAGCAAGTGATCTACTCATACAACGTAAATCTTCGAAATGAAACTGGGAAGGAGAGTCAGCAAGTAACAATGGAGTAGAAGTATTAGGAATGGTCCAAATACCCGGCATTGTTATGACCTGTCAGGGAAGCCAATTAATGAGAATGAAGCCTTCGAACAATAATGATGTGAGTTACTCAGACTGGAATGTCGTTAGAGCTCAGGCCTGGCAACTGTGAAGGTCTTGGCTAACTCCAAGTTGTGGCCAGCCAGCCGAACTGAAAACTAAACATGAAAGAGAAACTGAGGTGTCTATTAGTCTTGGACTCTGATCAAATATGAATTAACTTCTACGTGGGCACAGTTACAAAGCAGTTTCAGGTGAATGCTTCTGAAAAAGAGCATGCTGAGGTCCTTATTAATGCAGAAATGTAAGAAGATTAATCTTGCAGACTTTGAAGGGATATGCTTTTGTTTTGGCTGCAACCAAATCCATTGCGTGTCATTTGCTGGATTCCCAGACTCCCCCAGATTTCAGTGAGCTGACTGATCGCGTTGAGTTAAAATCCTATTAGGATCTTTATATGGATTCACATATGTTAATAAAGTCCCTGCTTGTGGTGGACAGACACCCAGGATGCCAATGGAAAAGACACAGTTTAGGGGTGTGATGGCAGGCAGAAATGATTTCATCATGTGACTTGATGCCCAAGTTTGAGTTCAAGACAGACTGGTTGAGGTGAAGGCAAAGTCAAGAACTGCTTTAGCTTTAGACTTCAAAACGACATTATTTATTTTGCATTTACACTACATATTGCTATACAATGGTATTCATTGACATAGCAAGATCTGACTTATTGTTACATTTGGTAATCTATCTTCTTTATAGTTTCACGTCCACATGCTGACAGACTCGTTCATTCTAGACTGTAGTGAAATGTAGTTTAGTCACAGAATCATAGAGATCTATGGTACAGAAAGGGCCCTTGAGCCCATGGTGTTCATGCCAATTGTATTCTAACTCCGCCCATTCTGTACTCTTTATGCTCAGTGATGCGCAGCTCTGTGACATTGTCACCAAATTGCTCCAAGGTCAGATTTCCTATTCCTACACGATGGAATTAATTAAAATTGTGGCAAAGTCTTCATACCTTTGGGAAGAGGCACATAGATTGGGAAAGCAGAAATCGTTGGAGAAACTCAGTAGGTCTGGCAGCATCTGTGGAGACAAAGCAGAGTTCACGTTTCAAGTTCAGTGACCGTACTACAACACACTGGACATGGAAACATTAACTCTGCATTCTCTCCCACAAATGCTGTCAGACCTGCTGAGTTTTTCCAGCAATACCTGCTTTTGTTTCAGATCTTCAGCATCTTTGTTTTATTTTAGATCGAAAAATCCCTTGTTTTAGCTCCTGGCGCATCCAGAAAAGCAGTAACCTCCTTGGGACTACCTGGCCTCTTCCAAGAGATCAGCCAAAGATAGTTTTGATAAATGGTTGCAGAAAAGGGTCAATGGATCCGCCGACTCAACTCCGCCCACCGCCTCCACAGCCAGCAGCTCCAGAGGAGACAGCAACACCCAGCCCTGCCGAGTCTTCACCATCCCCCCAGACCTCCCCCTTACTGAGGACGAACGGTCAGTCCTCAATAAAGGGCTCACCTTTGTCCCCCTCCACCCACAGATCAACGAATACCGCTCACGTTTGGACATAGAGCAGTTTTTCCGCCGCCTCCGCCTCCGCGCTTACTTCTTCAACCGTGAACCTAACCCTCCCTCTACTGACCCCTTCTCCCGCTTCCAACACATCCCCTCCTCCTGGACACCACCCCAAGGCCTTCTACCCTCCCTCGACCTCTTCATCTCCAACTGCCGTCGTGACATCAATCGCCTCAACCTCTCCACCCCTCTCACCCACTCCAACCTCTCCCCCGCAGAACGTGCAGCCCTCCGTTCCCTCCGCTCCAATCCCAACCTCACCATAAAACCCGCGGACAAGGGAGGCGCACTTGTAGTATGGCGCACTGAGCTCTACATCGCCGAGGCCAGGCGCCAACTCTCCGACACCTCCTCCTACAGCCCCCTTGATCATGACCCCACCCCCGAGCACCAAACCATCATCTCCCAAACCATCCACAACCTCATCACCTCAGGTGACCTCCCACCCATGGCCTCCAACCTCATCGTTCCCCAACCCCGCACCGCCCGCTTCTATCTCCTTCCCAAAATCCACAAACCTGACTGCCCTGGTCGACCCATTGTCTCCGCCTGCTCCTGCCCCACCGAACTTATCTCCACTTACCTCAACTCCATTTTCTCCTCCTTGGTCCAGGAACTCCCTACCTACGTCCGTGACACCACCCATGCCCTCCACCTCCTCCAGAAATTCCAATTCCCCGGTCCCCAACACCTCATCTTTACCATGGACGTCCAGTCCCTCTACACCTGCATTCCCCATACAGATGGCCTAAAGGCCCTCCGCTTCTTCCTGTCCCGCAGGCCCGACCAGTCTCCCTCCACTGACACCCTCATCCGCTTAGCCGAACTCATCCTCACCTTAACAACTTCTCTTTCAATTCTTCCCACTTCCTACAGACAAAGGGGGTGGCCACGGGTACCCACATGGGCCCAAGCTACGCCTGCCTCTTTGTAGGTTATGTGGAACAATCCCTCTTCCGTACCTACACTGGCCCTAAGCCCCACCTCTTCCTCTGTTACATTGATGACGGTATCGGCGCCGCCTCGTGCTCCCAAGAGGAGCTCGAACAGTCCATCCACTTCACCAACACCTTCCACCCCAACCTTAAGTTCACCTGGAACATCTCTAATACCTCTCTCTCCTTCCTGGACCTCTCTGTCTCCATCTCTGGCAACCACCTAGAAACCAATATCCATTTCAAGCCCACCGACTCCCACAGCTACCTAGAATACACCTCCTCCCACCCACCTTCCTGCAAAAATGCCATCCCCTATTCCCAATTCCTTCGCCTCCACTGCATCTGCTCCGAGGATGAGGCATTCCACTCCCGTACATCTCAGATGTCCTCGTTTTTCAAGGACCGCAACTTCCCCTCCTCAGTGGTCGAGAACGCCCTCAACCGTGTCTCCCACATTTCCCGCAACTCATCCCTCACACCCCTCCCCGCAATAGCAACCAAAAAAGAATCCCCCTCATCCTCACGTACCACCCCACCAACCTCGGGATCCAACGCATCATCCTCCGACACTTCCGCCATCTACAATCCGACCCCACCACCAAAGACACCTTTCCCTCCCCACCCTTATCTGCTTTCCGGAGGGACCACTCTCTCCGTGACTCCCTTGTCCGCTCCACAATCCCCTCCAGCCCCACCACACCCGGCACTTTTCCCTGCAACCGCAGGAATTGCTACACCTGCCCCCACACCTCCTCCCTCACCTCCATCCCAGGCCCCAAGAAGACTTTCCACATCAAGCAGATGTTCACCTGCACATCTGCCAATGTGGTATACTGCATCCGCTGCACCCGTTGCGGCCTCCTCTACATCAGGGAAACTAAGCAGAGGCTTGGGGACCGCTTTGCAGAATACCTACGCTCGGTTCGCAATAAACAACTGCACCTCCCAGTCGCGAACCATTTCAACTCTCCCTCCCATTCCTCAGATGACATGTCCATCCTGGGCCTCCTGCAGTGCCACAACGATGCCACCCGAAGGTTGCAGGAACAGCAATTCATATTCCGCTTGGGAACCCTGCAGCCCAATGGTATCAATGTGGATTTCACAAGTTTCAAAATCTCCCCTCCCCCTACCGCATCCCAAAACCAGCCCAGTTCGTCCCTGCCTCCCTAACCTGTTCTTCCTCCCACCTATCCACTCCTCCCATCTCAAGCCGCACCCCCATCTCCTACCTACCAACCTCATCCAGCCCCCTTGACCTGTCCGTCCTCCCTGGACTGACCTATCCCCTCCCTAACTCCACACCTACACACACCTTTACTGGCTCCATCCCCGCCTCCTCGATCTGTCTGTTTCCTCTCCACCTATCTTCTCCTCTATCCATCTTCTATTCGCCTCCCCTTCTCTCCCTATTTATTTCAGAACCCCCTTCCCCTCCCCCATTTCTGATGAAGGGTCTCGGCCCGAAACGTCAGCCTTTCTGCTCCTATGATGCTGCTTTGCCTGCTGTGTTCATCCAGCTTTGCACCTTGTTGTCTCGGATTCTCCAGCATCTGCAGTTCCTACTATCTCTGGTCCACAATTGCTGTCACGTCTTCAATTAAAAAGGTTTGCTTTGAGGAGACAAATGCTGGACCAACCTAAGGTCAATATATTGTGCTATTTGAAACTCAAACCAGTAAAGAAAAAAGAAAGAAGTGTGAGAGATAGTAGGAACTTTTCTGAAGAAGAATCTAGGCCCGAAATGTCAGCTTTCCTGTGCCTCTGATGCTGCTTGGCCTGCTGTGTTCATCCAGCTCTGCACCTTGTTATCTCAGAAAGAAGTGTGAGTTTAGTTTTACACTTAAAGACGTAACACATTGCCAGTTTATGGAGAATGCAAGTCTCCCTCCTCTCACATATTGAATGACAAATCTTAGGTGCTCTGATGAAAAGTCATCTCGACTCGAAATGTTAGCTTGCTTTCTCCTCATGGATGCTGCCTGATTCGCTGTGATCTCTAGCATTTTTTGCTTTCGGTACAGATTCCAGCATCTGCAGTAATTTGCTCCTACATTTTAGGTGAGACTGAAGTGTAACAGGAGCCAATGAGTCATTAAGTCAACCTTCAGCCACTACTAAGAGCATTGGAATGCTTTAGTGGCTTTTAATGGCACCTAGCAGCAGATTCACACACAGTTTAATGGCCTATTGTACATCCTAGCTCAGAAACTAATAGTTAACCTAATGCAACTTACACAGGTTGGTTTGGGGTTATCTACTGTGTAATTAGAACCCTTGTATTCTGATAACATGTAATCGCATGACAGAAGATTCTGGGTTTAAGTGTAACTTCAGACACTTGAGCACATGCTCCAGGCTGTAACTCCCAAAACAGTGCTCTGGGAGTGCAGCACTGCCAGTGGTCCAGTTTTATTCAGAGGAGATTTGAAACCATGGCCATATTTGTCCTGAGATAGTAGGAACTGCAGATGCTGGAGAATCTGAGATAACAAGGTGTAGAGCTGGATGAACACAGCAG
>NC_063350.1:7055466-7085862 GCF_021869965.1 Rhincodon typus
TGTGTTCATCCAGCTCTACACTTTGTTATCCCATATTTGTCCCCTTAGGTAAACATCAACAATCCTGTGACACTATTTCAAAGAGCAGAGGGGGTTTCTCACAGTGTGCTGGGGAAACATTTATAAGTCTGCCAACACATTGAGAAGCACATAATCAGGTTGTTATCATGTTGCTGTTTATGGTCTGTTTCCAGCTCAAGACTTTTCTGGATGGATGCCTCCTCACCTCCTCATAACTATAAACAGCCTGGGGCAATTTCAGCTCAGATTCTCGGGGGCCCCAGAATTTACAGCACAAAACTTAATTCAGTGTGAATGACTCATGTTTGGGCTTGAATCTGTTAATACAAAAGAGAAAGCCTAGCAGTTATAGAATATCTTTCACAAAATGAGGTCATTCGCTTTGCAGGAAGAACAAAAAAAGCTAAACTTTTTATGAAAGGTATAAATCTTGCAAATGCCCTTGTTTGGTGACACTCCTGAGTGTGCAAGTACAAGGAACACAGAGAGTTAGCACAGAGGTAAACCAATCAATTACAATTGTAGCAGAGATAGTAGGAACTGCAGATGCTGGAGAATCCGAGACAACAAGGTGCAGGGCTGGATGAACACAGCAGGCCAAGCAGCATCATAGGAGCAGAAAGGCTGACGTTTCCCCTACAGTGTGGAAGCAGGCCGTTCAGTCCATCGAATCCATGCTGACTCTCTGAAGAGGATCCCATCCAGACCCACCCTATCCCCGTAGCCCTGCATTTCCCACAGCTAATTTACCTAACCTGCACATCCTTGGACACTATGGGGAATTCAGCATGGCTAATCCAGCTAACCTGCACGTCTTTGGACTGAGGGAGGAAACCGGAATAACTGGAGGAAACCCATGTAGACACAGGGAGAATGTGTAATCTCCACATAGACAGCCCAAGGATGGAATCAAACCCAACTCCCTGGCACTGTGAAGCAGCAGTGCTAACCACTGAGCCACTATGCCACCCTCAAAAGTAGGAAGACAGGTTTCATGTCAGCTGTTATTGCATTGGAGTACTAGGGTAAGAGAGTCTTGCTAGAATTAAACAGGCCTTTGTTCAGACTGCAACTGAAATACTATGTGAGGTTAGTCTCGGGATCTAAAGAAGGAAATGTTTGCGTTTGGAGGTGGCACAGGGAAGTTTCACTAGATTTGTTTCCTGAATTGAGGAGGTTATACTATGATGAAGGAGGTTAGCTCGCTCAGTTGGCTGGATGGCTGGTTTGTAAGGCTCTCTGACATCAACAGTGCAGTTTCAATTCACCCATTGGCTGAAGTCACCATGAAGAGCCTGTTTTCTCAACCTCTCCCCTCACCTGAGGCATGGCAACCCTCAGGTTAAACTCGCCACCGGTCTCTCTCTCTCTCTCAGAAAGCAGCCTTATGACCCTCAGGGACTGTGGTGACTTTCTCCTTGTCATGAGGAGAGGTGAGTGGTCTCGCTCTGCAACATATAAGATTCTTTCCTGCTCCTCTGATGCTGCCTGGCCTGCTGTGTTCCTCCAGCTCCACACCTTGTTATCTCTGACTCCAGCATTGGTAGTTCTTACTATCTCTAAGATTCTGAAGAGTCTGGTCATGCCTCAATCAATTTTTAAATGGACAATTAAAAACTTTTAAGCAATACCTGAAGTTCAAAGGTGTTGAAAGAGTTCATAATCAACAATTACAATTGTAACAAAATACTTCCTTTGCTAAGTCCTTTTTCCACCAAGAACAATAGAAAGGTGGATCAGTCTCCCAAAAACAGTATTCCCTAGGCCCGCCAAGGACTTCTTTAAATAAAATCTATTGAACTTTGTTTTCAATTTAATGTAACCATTAACTGCACTCAATCTGGAGCTCCTGTGAAAATCCCCGAATGGATGACTACAGAGGGAAGACTTTCCAATTATACTCAAGAAATTCCTTTCTGGCTAAGACACTGGAGCTTTTGTAACTGTTCTTGAGAGGTGGTAGTAGAATGGTTCCAGCCATCAGTTGAAACGACTTTCATTTTAAAGAATTCACAAGGATTTTGCCTGAAAGCTTCAAAAACTCTTTCAAATCAATGTAGCTGCCTTGACCTTGGAGAAAGAATGCCTACGTGTTCAGGATTTTGGGGACTGATTGCTGGTGTATTTCAAACTGCGTCCTGTGTACACTACTCAAAGGCACCCTGTCCCTTCTACTAAGACATGCTTTTGTTCCCTTTCTGCTTATTTGTTCCATATACAGATAGGCAGTAATGTAAAACCAACGAAAAGCTGCATTCCAACAATATCTGGAATTGTTTGGCTTTAAAAAAAATTATACTTCGTTCCATGGCCTGTTAATCATTACTGAGATAGTTAGGGGAAATATAATGTTGGATATTTTTAAATACAGTAATCAAGCTCCCACGGCATGGAACAGGGAGACTTCAATTCAACAAATGAGATGCTAATTACATGAGTACATGAGTAGGCCATTCAGCCCATCAAGCCTCCCCCACCTTTCTAGATTATGGCTGATCATCTCCTCAATGCCATTTTCCCACAAAACCTCCACATTCCTTAATAACATTGTCTTCAGAAACCTACTGACTTCTGTTTTGCATCTGTTTGGTGATTGATTTTCTACAGACATTTGGAATAGAGAATTACAACAATTTATCACCTCCTGAGTTAAAAAAATTCCTCTCCATCTCAGTCTCAAATGGTCTACCTCTTGTCCTGATATTATGTCCCCCTGGTTCTACAGTCATCAGAAAAGAGAAACATCCTGTCTATATCCATTCTGTCACGTCCTATAAGGATTTTATTAGTCTCATTTAGATTGCCTCTCATTCTTCAAAACTCTGCAGATCCCAACAGACCAAATGAGACCCTTGACTGACTGAAGCTATAAAGCCCGACTCACATAATCCCATTCTCTCCACAAAGGACTGCTCCCCTTGACTTGCACATATGACCTTTTGTTTGAAGCCCACGCAGTGTGTGAGCTGCAGGTGTGATGTTGTCACAGCAGGGTGCTGCACAGCCACATATCCACCCCCTTGATCGATCAGTGCTCCCACACCCTCACAAGCTGCCTGTTTCTCCCTCTGTGCTAAGACAGCAATAGAATCCACACAGAGGGTAGCAATCCATGAATCAGTGCTAATGTCAGTGAGTGTGCACTAACAATGTGCAGTAGATCGAGCTGACAGCTTTCACATAAACTCAAAGTGTAAGAAAGCAGGCTAAGAGCCATAAGGTGGATCCTGTGCAGATACATGAGACATTATCTGCATGCAAAAGCAAAGTATGCAAGTCATTAATGTCCCTGAACTCCATGGTAAAGGGCTGACGGGCTGAAGTAGTTTGTAATGTGACCAAGAGAAGGCAGGATGATGTGATGAAGTTGGTGGTTTACCATTGCTGAATTGTGAGGAGGAAGGATTGACGAGGAGTCCGTAGATGAAGCAGGGAGGTTGTTGTAAAGTCGCAGCTGGATGATGGCCAGGACAATCTTAACCCTAATCCTAACCCCAACCCTAACTCCAACCCCAACCCTAACTCTAATCCTAACCCTAACCCTAAACCTAACCCTAACCCTAACCCTAACCCAAACCTCAACCTCAACCCCAATATTAGCCATAGCTCTAACACTGATTGTAACCCCAACCCCAACCCTAATCCCAACCTTAACTCTAACCGTAACCCTAACACTAAAACTAATACCAACCCCAACACTAACCCTAGCCCTAACACCAACCTCAAACTCAACCCTAACCCTAGCCCTAACACTAACCCTAACCCTAACCGTAACTCTAGCCCTGACCCTAGTCCTAATCCTAATCCTAACCCTAGCAAGCTGTAGCTTCCAGGTACCACTCTAACATTCCTGTGGGGAATCTGTGCCATCTAGTTTCTGGGAGAAAGAAAGGAGGATTGGAAGAGTCATAGAAACAAGGCATCTTGGGACTTCAATGAGACATAAAGGCATTGCTGCTCAATGGTGAGATTCTGAAGGGACCAATTAAAACTTGAGGGGAAAATCAGAAAAGTTCTCCTTGACTTTGAGAGTCTGATTTTTAAAAAATTGTTTTTTCCCACCTTTCTCAATATTGCTCATGCCAAACCAGAGAGGGGAAAATTCTTCCCAAAGTCTCCGATGCTGCAATGTTTAATTTTCCTATCTGCAAATAGTTATTTGCACACCTGAGACAAAAACATATCAAAGACCCAATGAGCAGACTGTCAGATTAATGAATGGTGCCAAATTTCTTCAAATAAATCCAGTTCTCAGTGAATGATTCGTGCAGGAATGGACAGACAGTGCATACATCATCTATTCAGGCTGATTTTCAGAACTGATTTTGAAACTCATAGAACCATAGGGCACAAAATGAGGCCAGTCAGCCCATCACATCCATTCTGTGGAATTATTTATCACAGAAGCTGCGTCTATTCAAGGCTGAGGTAGACAGATTTTTAATCATAATGGAATCAACAGTTATGGGGAAAAGGCAGGAAAGTGGAATTGAGGATTATCAGATCAGCCACGATCTTATTGAATGACAGAATGTACTTGATGCACTAAATCACCTACTTCTGCTCCTACGTTGTATGGCTGTATCTTTCTTTTTCAAGTTTATATCCAATAGTTTTTTGAATGTTATTATTGAATCTGCTTACGCTGCCCGTGCAAGCAACACATTCCAGATTAGAATCAACTCATCAGATGGATGCATATGGTTCTCGTATGTAATAAAAGATCCCAAGCTATTTTACAGGGCTATCATAAGATAAATTTAGGCACAGAGCTACATAGGAAGTTACTAGGGCAAGTGACCAAAGGCTTGCTCAAAGATTTCGCATGAACTGAATTGTTTTCAACTCCCTCTGCTTCTGATGTCATGATTCTGACCAGGATTCTGAAATAGTTCTAAACAAGACTTAACACTTCCTGAACTCCGATAGTTAAATATCATGCTGTAGAGTTGCCTGTTGTACACAAAAACCAGCAGAACCTTTCCACTGGAGTGCAATCTCTCAAATATCTCCCAGGGCACCTACTATTCCTTGTGCGGTTGCTAAAATTTTTACACCAACTCAGAACATTGGCTTAGTGCTTTATCAAGAGAAAAATGTGTTTATATTAAAGAAAAAGAATGTGATTGCTTTGCAGAGTTCATTTTCAAAAGGGTTGGAACCCTTAGACATACAGGCAGTGTTTAATTGGTGAGGCCTCTTCTAGAGTACTATGTCCAGTTCTCGCCACCCTGTTATTGGAAGGATATTATTAAATTGGAGAGGGTTCAGAAAAGATTTACCAGGACGTTGCTGGGAATGGAGGGTTTGAGTTATACAGAGAGAGGCTGAATAGGCTGAGGCTTTTTCTCACTGGAACGTAATGGTTGAGGGGTGACCTTATAGAGGTTTATAAAATAATGAACAGTAGAGATAAGGTGAATAGCAAGGTCTTTTCCCCAGGGCAGGAGAGTTCAAAACCAGAGGGCATATTTTTAGGGTGAAAGGGGAAAGATTTAAAACAGACATAAGGAGCAAAACGTTTTTACACAGAGAATGGTTCGTGTGTGGAATGAACTTCCTGAGGAAGTGGTGGATGTGGGTACAGTTGCAACATTTAAAAGACATTTGGATAAGTACATGAATAGGAAAGGCTTGGAATGATGTGGGACTAGTTTAGTTTGGGCTTATGGTCAGTGTGGACTGGTTGAACCAAGGGGTCTGTTTCTGGGCTGTATGGCTCTATAATATTGCAGCATTAGATTTCATAAGATCAGAAGAAGTAGGAGCTGGAGAAGCCTACTGAGCCTACTCCACCATTCGATACAATCATGGCTGATTTGATTTTCACCTCAGCTACTCTTGCCAGCTTTTCCCCCGGTTCCCTTGTGGATCTGTTCAACTCAACCTTGAACATTTTGAAACCCAGCCTCCACTATTTCCTGTGAGAGGTTTCTAGTGTATTTCAAGCATCTGAAAGTAGACGTAAAACCGAGCTGGCTTTGAAGGAGCTGGAACATTGTCAAAGACTCTCCACGTGCAAATAAAGGGTGACTAGGTGACAGGATACCAGCCTCGATTGAGTTATTTCAGGCTGTTTGGAGGTGGGAGGAGTCTTCTCCCACTTTCAGGGTAGAACCGTTTTACATTGTCTGTGTAGTTGACTTATGGCTGGTAGAGTGGCCTTTTGGATGGTGTTACAGATGACATCTCTCTGGATGTTTCTGAAGAATTTCTATTGCAACTTGTAAACAAAGTTAACAAACATGGCAGCCTTAACCATGCCACTTAATATGAATCCATAATCACTTTCCAAGTAGATTGGACTGAAACATGTGCAGTATTGCGGATTTTCACACTTTTGAGAGGTTTGAGTCAGTCTGTGTCTTTGTAATGAAATGAAAAATTACCCTTTTGATTGCCTTTATGGAAAAGATATTGAGGATTGATATTTCTGTGGTCCAGTGAAGTAGAGAGACAAGTCAATTGATAACTGATAGTCCAGTTCTTTCAGAGTTCATCTTTAACTAAGAGACTTGTGAATTTTGCAATTGGTTGTGGCTGTCCTTATTTAAATTAGATATTTAGCTGAGTTTCAGGGCTGTCTGCAGTTAATGTCAAAGGGACCTGATATGTTGTCAGCTATAAAATGACATTTTAAAAATGATAATATCTTTGTGCCTGTGCTGATGATAGCAATATTACTCACAGTTACTGTCAACTTTTGTATTATCATATTCAGATCAATGAAAATTGACTGCCTCATGTTGTTTCAGAGCTAGTAGGAACTGCAGATGCTGGAGAATCTGAGATAACAAGGTGTAGAGCTGGATGAACACAGCAGGCCAAGCAGCATCAGAGGAGCAGGAAAGCTGATGTTTCAGGCCTAGACCCTTCTTCAGAAAATTTTCTGTGGTGAGTAACTCAATTCCTGCCTCCCCAAAGCCAGTCTGCAAGGCACAAATCAGGATTATGATGGAATATTCCCCACTTGCCTGGATGAGTGCAGCCCCAACAACACTCAAGAAGCTCCTCACCATCCAGGACAAAGCAGCCCACTTGATTGGCACCTCATCCACAAACATCCACTCCCTCCACCACCAACGCTCAGCAGCAGCAGTATGTACTATCTACAAGATGTACTGCAGAAATTCACCAAAGGTCCTCAGACAGCACCTTCCAAACCCACGACCACTTCCATCTAGAAGGACAAGGGCAGCAGATACATGGGAACACCATTTCCTGCAAGTTCACTTCTAAGCCATTCACCGTCCTGACTTGGAAATATATTGCCATTCCTTCAGTGTTACTGGGTCAAAATCTTGGAATTCCCTCCCTGAGGGCTTTGTGGGTCTATCCACATCACATAGACTACAGCAGCTCAAGAAGGTAGCTCACCACTACCTTCCCGAGGGGAACTAGGAATGGACATAAATGCTGGCCAGCCAGCAATACCCACATCTCAGGTGTGAATGAATTAAAAAAAATCATTAAAATCTGAGATAGATAAATTTTTGTTAAGCAAAGATATTCAGGTATGTGGACAAAAAGCAGGTTTATGGAGTTAGGCCACAGATCAGCCATGATCTCATTGATAGTGGAACAGACTTGAGGGGCTGAATGGCCTACTCCTGTTCCCGTGTCCCCATGTAAAAGTGTCACAGAGGGAGAAGAGGAGAACTTTATTTTATGAGAAAAGTTCTTACGATTTGGAAAGCATTACTTAAAAGGGCGATAGAAGCAAATTCAAGAATAACTTTCGAAGGCAATTGCTTAACTACCTGAAAACCAAAGTACAAACATTCAAATCAAGAGCATTTGGCTCCTCAAGCCTGTTCTGTCATTGGATGAGATTATGGTTGACCTGATTGTAGCCTCCGTTTCACTTTCCTGTTTGTCCCCTTTGACTCCCTTGACAGCCAAGAATCCATTTAACTCAGCCTTGAAAAATATTGACTGACTAAAGATTGCAGTGCTATCTGGAAAGATTGAGGGGCATGCAACTAATTTGACCGCTGTCTCAAAATGTCAGCACAGGCAAGCCAGACCAGATGGTTTCCTGTCTGTGATACTAGATTCTGTTACACGAATGTAAAGGTTTCCATTTCCAATACTAACCTTCTGCTACAGTTTGTCAGCTTGGTCACCCTTCACAGCTATTGGCAAAAGAACAAAAGAGAAATACAGCACAGGAATAGGCCCTTCAGCGCTCTAAGCCTGTGCTGATCATCATGCCCTGACTAAACTAAAAAACAAACCTTCTACCCTTGGAGATAGTAAGAGCTGCCGATGCCGGAGACAGAGATAACACAGTGTGGAGCTGGAGGAACACAGCAGGCCAAGCAGCATCAGAGGAGCAGGAAAGTCGATGTTTCGGGTCACGACCCTTCTTCAGAAGGACCCTTCTTCAGAAGAAGGGTCCCGACCGGAAACGTCAACTTTCCTGCTCCTCTGATGCTGCTTGGCCCACTGTGTTCCTTCAGCTCCACACTGTGTTATCTCAACCTTCTACCCTTGTTAAGCCCTAATCCCTTTTCATGCAGCCATCTTAAATGTCACCAGGTTGCCTGCTTCCACCACCTCCTCTGGTAGTGCATTCCAGGTTCCTACTACTCTCTGCATGAAAACGTTTCCTCACACATCTCTCTTAAATTTTTGCCCTCTCACCTTTAACCTGTGCCCCCTTGTAATTGAAACTTCAACCCTGGGAAAAACCCTCTTACTGTCCACCCTATCTATGCCTCTCATAATTTTGTAGACCTCTATCAGGTATCCTCTCAGCCTCCATCTTTCCAGTGAAAACAATCCCAGTCTTTTTGACCTTTCCTCATAGCCAATACCCTCGAGACCGGGCAACATCCTGGTGAACCTTCTCTGCACTCTCTCCAAAGCTTCCATGTCCTTCTGGTAATGTGATGACCAAAACTGTGCACAATACTCCAAATGTGGCCTAACAAGGGTTTTATATCTGCAACATGGTTTGCCAATTCTTGTACTCCATGGCTTGGCCAATGAAGGCAAGCATGCCATATGCCTTCTTCATCACTTTGGCCAATTGTGTTGTCACTTTTAGGGAACTGTGAACCTGCACGCCAAGATCCATCTGTATGTTAATGTTCCTAAGGGTTCTGCCATTTACAATATATTTCACACCTAAATTTGATCCTCCAAAATGCATCACCTCGCATTTATCTGGATTAAACTTCATCTGCCATTTCTGTGCCCAAGTTGCCAATCTTTCTATATCTTGTTCTATCCTTTCACAATCGTCGGCACTATCAACAACTCCACCAATCTTCATGTCATCTGCAAACTTACTTATCAAACCACTCACATTTTCCTCCAGATCACAGTGGACTACAAACTTTGTAAAGTAATTTCACAGTCTGAGACACGGTGGCATAACAACATTGTCTCCTTTCCATCCTGTCCTCCTCCATGAAAACTCTGCACCTCATTTCCCCACTCCAGGAGCATGCATTCTTAATGATTTACATTTCCACCATCTCTGGGGTAAGTATTTTAGCTCCAAGATACTTCCTCTCAGGAGTTACTCGTCTTTAAGATTTATTTCTTGAGTTGTTCAATGTTGTGAAATTATAACAGCTAATGGCGGTTGTATATTGGCATGGGATAGAGAACTGGCTCATGGGCAGAATACAGCGAGTGGGCATAAGGGGTTCTTTTTCAGGTTGGTGACCCGTGACCAGTGAGTTCCACAAGGATCAGTATTGGGACTGCAATGGCTTACAATATACATTAATGACTTGGAGGTAAGAATATACTGTAGCCAAATTTGCAGATAATAAAAAAATGTGGAAAAGCAGGTTGCGAGAGGGACACAAATAGTTTACAGAAAGATATTGATAGGTTAAGTCAGGGGGCAAAAAGTTGGCAAATGGAGTTTAACGTGGGAAAATGTGAAGTTGTTCATTTTGGAAGGGAGTACTAGAACATAGAACATAGAACATAGAACATAGAACATAGAACAGTACAACACAGTACAGGCCCTCTGTTGTGCCGAACTTTTACCCTAAACCTAAGGTCTATCTAACCTCAAACCCTACCTTATACTATCATCCATATGCCTATCTAATAGCCACTTAAATGCCCCTAATGAGGCCAACTCCACTACCCTCTCTGCCAATGCATTCCACGCCCCGACCACTCTCTGCGTAAAGAACCTCCCTCTGACATCTCCCCTTTATCTACCTCCACTCACTTTAAATCTATGCCCCCTTGTAATAGCTACCCCCACCCTAGGAAAAAGTCTCTGGCTATGCGCTCTATCTATACCTCTGATCATTTTGTACACCTATTTAAACAGAGAAAAGCTGCAGAAAGCTGCAATACAAAGGGACTTGGGAGTACCTGTGTATGAAACACAGAAAGCTAGCACACAGGTGCAGCAGGTAATCAGGAAGGCGAATGGAATGAAGTCTTACTGTAACTGTACAAGGTGCTGGTGAGACCACATCTGGAGTACTGTGAGCAGTTTTGGTTCACTTATTTAAGGACAGATATCATTTCATTGGAGGTAGCTCAGAGAAGGTTCACTAGGATTAACCCTGAAATGGAGGATTGTCTCAGGGACAAAGGCTAAACAGGTTGGGACTCTGCTCACTTGAGTTTAGAAGAATGAAAGGTGATCTCATTGAGATGTATAGGATTCTTAAGGGAGTTAAATGCTGAGAGATATTTCCCCTCATAGGAGTGTCTAGGGTCAAAGTGCAGAGTCTAGAATAAAGGAGTGCCAATTTAGGAGTGAGATAAGGAGGAATTTCTTCTATCAGGGGTTGAGAGTCTTTGGCACTCCTTCGCAAAGAGATCTATGATGGCAGAATCCTTGTGAATATTTAAAGCTGAAATAGATTCTTGATCAGCCCGGGGAATCAAAGGTAACGGGGAAAGGGCAGGAAAGTGGATGTAAGGAATGTTGGATCAGCCATGATCCTATTGAATGGTGAAGCTGGTTTGAGGGACTGAATGGCCTACTCCTGTTTCTAGTTCTTACGGTCTTATGGCCTTATGTTGTTGTGGAAGAGCTTTAGCACCTTGCAGCAACCTTGCAATGAGGGCATGAAGCTACTCCTTACTGGGTATAAATAACACAGTATGGTTGGAGTTAGATAGAATGAAAGGAATACAGAACATGAGAGGTTAGAAAAGGTGAGAGTGAGGTCATTCTGGGAGACTGACAAGAACATATAGACATTAACACTTAAAGAAAATGCTTTACTCCTTAATTGAAGTAACTAGAAGTCAAAGCCTGATATGTCAATGATTATCATGTACAGCAGTATTTAGTATTAATGAATAATAAATAGTGGTACTTGGAAGTCTAAGCCTGTAAACCATCTATGACTTTGCTTTATTCTCGATCAGTCTGTCTCAAGCTAAACTCAAAGTGTGACATCAAACAAAATTACACAAAAATTGTCTCCTACAGAACCCTTGAAAATTCCCCTATATTTTGCCTGACCAGAAAACTAGATTATCAGTTTCTGGCATCAGAAAAAAAAAATTCCAACATTATCCCCAATGAGTGCACTGAAAATTACTATTGATAATCAGTTTCACGATAATGCTATTTCCAGTGGTGAACAAGGTAGTAATTTTGTTATCCATTGTCAAATATTCTTTACACTCCATGTTGCTTCCTCCATTTACTTCTCTCACTCTGCAGTATCCTCATTGTGTATGGTTATTAATCATGGCCTATGCCATGTTATCACATTGGGCTAAGGAAGTAATGTTATTAATGTCTTCATATACCACATTTTGGCCAATTGAACTAACCAACTTCCAGCACTGAAAGAATCACCAGACTCAAAATGTTATCTCTGTTTCCTTCCCACAGATACTGCCTAATCTGCTGAGTTTTGCCAGCAATTTCTGTTTTTGTTTCAAATCTTCATCACAGGTCATCATTCTTCCTATTTAAACCAAGTTGGTGAGCTGCACATCTTCGTCTATGTTTATTCACCAGGAGTCCCTCCTTGTTAGAAAGAGCTCCTGTCCCAAGGCCTCCCTAACTTATTGCTTCAGCTGGTTTCCCCATACTCAGAACCAGCAAATCTCACTGAATGAGGCGAGTTTAGTTTAGATGGTCATCAACACTAACCCTGCCTTTTTCTAGTAAAGAACAGCAGCCCTACAGCCATCTAAGAGACCACCATGTTACTGTAATTCTGACCTCTTACATAGCCTCAACTCTCACTCTGCTTCACCACTAGTTTCTACGCCTTCAGATGTCTAGGCTCCATACTCCAGAATTCCATGCCTAAATATCTGTCTCTCTATTTCTCTGTAACACGTCCTCTGCTTAAAACCTACCTCTTTGACCACTTTTGGTCACCTGACCAAATGTCATCTGTTTTGGCTCATGTCAACTTTGGTCTTATTATGCTTCTGTGAAGCTGCTTGGGATGTTTTGCTCTATTAAGTAAATACATCAATAAATCTATCTCTATAAAACCCAGTTGTTTGTTGTTGAATGGGCATCAAATTTGCACAAACTGGCATCCTTTACACATGACAGAGTGAAGGTGAAGGACATTCCTAGGGGTGGTAACAAGGTTTGGAATGTGTTGGAAGGTGTTACCGAGGACAGGGGGATCAAACATGGAGGTGTTTAAATGAATCAGTGTCAGTAAACCTTAATTAGATTGAAGAATTGTGAGCTTAAAAGCACTGGGACTGAGAAGGAGAGGGAACTCAATAATAGGTCAAATCTTACATAAAGATAAATAATGAGAAGAAATGTAAGAATGGGAAATGAAATTTCAAACTGTTCATTCTAACAATCTCCAACAACAATTAACAGCTGAAGGGGTGAGACTCCACATTTATAATAACTAAATTTCAGCAGTTGAGAGGTAGATTGCAGAGGGATCTGAATGTCCAACAATGTTAAGATGCCAATTAAGAAGGCAAAAGGAATTTTGGCTTTTATTGTTGGGCTGTTGCAGTTTAAGAATAGTGAAGTCTTGTTACAACTTTAAGGATGTGGGTGAGACTGCACTTCGTGTACTATGTACAGTTTTGGTCCCTGAATTTTAGAAAAGAAATGACATAATGGCATTAGAAGCAGTTCAAAACATTTTCACTTGGCTGATTCCTGGGATGAAAGGGTTAACTTATCAAGAATGCCAAAGTATATTAGGTCTTCATTCATTAGAGTTTGGAAGAATGAGCGATCTTATTGAAACATGCAAGATTTGGAGTGGGTTTGACAGGGTAGCTGTTGAGAAAATGTTTCCATGAGTAGGATAATCCCAAACTAGAGGATACAGTTACAGAAGAAAGGAACACTCAGTTAAAACTGAGATAGAAAGGAATTTCTTCCCTCAGAGGGTAGTGAATGCCTGTAATTCCCCACCCCAGGGAGTTGTGGAGTGTAGATCACTGGGAGTATTTAAGGAGGTGGTAGGCAGAATTTTGAAATATCGGGTTGTGAGGACCTGACATGAAAGAGTTGAGGCCTGGGACAGATCAACCACGATATCATGGAATAGTAGGCAGCCTTGAGAGGTCGAATGGCCTACTTCTGCTCCTATTTCTTCTGTTCCTGTTTTTATAACATTGTTAAAGGGTATTGAGATTGAAAATGACTGATTTGATTTGCTGTGGTGAAGTTACTTTGCATGTACCATGCAAATGAAGCAGCTTCAAACCATGCAATACATTCTAAAGATGAGGCAGTCAGCAAGGCACCTGTTTATTCAGAGTAATCGCATTTTTCATGCAGCAACCTTTGGATATTTGAGCTTCATGTCCCTTCCCTGTAGTTAGTGTTCTGTACTTGTGCAGAAGCAATAGTAAAAACCACTGAGATAACAAGATGCAGAGCTGGATGAACACAGCAGGCCAAGCAGCATCATAGGAGCAGAAAGGCTGACGTTTCGGGCCTAGACCCTTCATCAGAAAAGGGGGAGGGGAAGGGGGTTCTGAAATAAATAGGGAGAGAGTGGGAGGCGGATAGAAGATGGATAGAGGAGAGGATAGGTGGAGAGGAAACAAACAGGTCAAAGACGAGAGAGTTGCAGTGGGAGAGAGATCCCCTGAGGTTTGTCCGGAGGGAGGAGGGTAACTTCACCTCAGGGGATCTCTCTTCCACTGCAACTGTCTCGTCTTTGACCTGTTTGTTTCCTCTCCACCTATCCTCTCCTCTATCCATCTTCTATCCGCCTCCCACTCTCTCCCTATTTATTTCAGAACCCCCTTCCCCTCCCCCTTTTCTGATGAAGGGTCTAGGCCCGAAACGTCAGCCTTTCTGCTCCTATGATGCTGCTTGGCCTGCTGTGTTCATCCAGCCCTGCACCTTGTTGTCTCGGATTCTCCAGCATCTGCAGTTCCTGCTATCTCTGATTCAGTAAAAACCACTAGCCTACCTCTAATTTTCTCCAAAATCATTGCCAACATCATTCTGTAGTTTGATCTTCTATATGCAGATGAAAGCTTACAGGTTTGTGGAATAGATAGACTTTAAGTCACTGCCACAAGAGGTGAAGAGAGGTATGCCAGGGTAGCACACAGGGTCAGAATTGAAGGAACACTGACCACTCAGAGGTTTGTAAAACTGGAAGAGTTTATGCATACAGGGAGAGATAAATCCTAACTTTTGCACAAATTCTACTGACACCATTCTAATGCTTGTTAGTTCTGAGCACAGGAGAGCTCAGATGTTCAAGGGATTGGAACTGGAGGAGCACTGAGATCTCGGAGGATTTAGGGGCCAGAGAGCATTACCAAGTTAGGGAGTGGCCAGGCCATGTGAGGATTTGAAAACAAGCGTAAAGATTTTTAAATCCATTGTAGGTCAGCTAGTCGACTTGGTGTGTGTTAGAATATGGGTGCTTGAATTTTAAACCCTTACAGTATCCCAAACACTTTCATGCATATGACAAACCTGTTTTACTTAGCTGTATCTCTGCAGTAACATTATTTCCTTATCGTATTTTTATTCACTCCTGGGATGTGGGTTTTGCTGACTTGGCCAGCATTTATTGCCTGTCCCTAATTGCTTTTGAAAAGGTGGTGATAAGCTACCTTCTTGAACCGTTGCTGTCCATGTGCTGTAGGTAGACCTACAAAGTTTTTAGGGATGGAGTTCCAGGATTTTGATTCAGTAACACTGAATAACTGTCAATATATTTCCAAATCTTGGAGAGGACCTTGGTAATGTTCCTATGTATCTGCTGCCCCTGTCTTTCTATATGACAGTGATCATGGGTTAGGAGGGAGCTGGCTGAGGAGCGTTGGTGAATTTCTGCAGTACATCTTGTAGTTAATCCACACTGCTACTACTGAGCAATTAGTGATGTGGGGAGTGGATGATTTGGATGTGGTGCCAATTAAATGGACTGTTCTGTCCTGGATGGTGTCAAGTTTCTTGATTATTCGTGGAGCTGCACTCATCAGGGCAAGGGGACAGTGTTCTATCACACTCCTAACTTGTGCCTTGGACAGGCTTTTGGAAGTAAGGAGGTGAGTTACTTGCTGAAAACTCCGAGCTTCTGACCTACTCTTGTAGCCACTGTATTTATACAGCAAATCTAGTTGAGTTTCTGGCCAATGTTAAACCCCAGGATGTTGACAGTGCAGGATTCAGTGATTATCACATACAGCAAGCAAATTCCATGTGCTCATACATTGCTGATATAATAACAATGGAGAGAGTAGTTCCAGGTTCAAGTCCTACCTGCTCCAGTATGTATCATACCATCTTCGAACAGGTTGAATATCTTTTGTTCTAAGAGTGGAAGCGATTAGCACAAGCCCTTACTGTAAATGAAATATGTTCTACTAAAAATGTGACTACCTAAAGAGCAAAAATACATAGAATAGTAACATCAACTAATGGAAGAGGTGGAATGGGGAATTAAATCTAAACGTGCACATTTTTGAGCTGACAGATAATTTCTTCAGATATCTGTGATGTAGCTGCGAAAGAGGTTTGTAAGTTTCGCAGCACTTGATGCTTTCTGGGGTTTTCCATGTGGTTGTTCATTCTCTGAATGGTCCACCAATTACTGAAACAACATGTGATTAACCGTGGTTTGTGAAAAAAAGTCGAGAAAATTTACTTTCTTCAACCTTTGGTTTAGAAGGTGTTGTCCAAGAAACTTTCGTGATGCTGCATACTGTCAGTTGTTTATTCGTTTCAGAAAGATTTGGTCACTTCATGGTAGAATCCTTCAAGAATTCTCTCCCAAAACCATTTTATGACACCCAAACCCACATCCTTCAAAAATCTTGAACAGTTTCATCTTTCTAATACACCCTTCCTCTCTTCTGTTCAATATTCCCTTTAACCTCTTGTAAAGTGTTCCAAGTTGTTTTTTAATGAATGGTTCTTGAGAAGCAGGTTTCGTTTCAGCTCCCCAGATCAAGGAATGTACAACTGGCAGCACAGTGGCTCATGGTTAGCACTGTTGCCTCACACTGCCAGGGACCCAGGTTTGATTTCAGCCTCGGGCAACTGTCTGTGGGCAGTTTGCACATTCTTCCTGTGTCTGCATGGGTTTCCTCTAGGTGCTCCGGTTTACTCCTACAGTCCAAAGATGTGCATGTTAGGTGGATTGGCCATGCTAAATTGCCCATAGTGTCCAGGGATGTGCAGGCTAGATAGGTTAGCCATGGGAAATGCTGGGTTACAGGGATGGGATAGATCTTTGGAAGATCAGTGTTGACTCAATGGGTGTAGGCAAGGGAATTGAGGTGTAGATCAACCATGATCTGCCGGGTTGTTGGTGCAGCCTGGAGAAGCTGTTTGCACAAAATCCAAGGGCTGAATCTAACCAGAACTTGGCTAAGTGTCAACTTTGGTTAGTTTCATGAAGGATTTCTCCCTGCAAAACCTAGTGGACTTTTTCATTCTATTGTCCCAACTCATCTCATTAACTGCGGACTACGCAGCTTGTATTTGTATTTTCTCACTTGTGATAGGTGGAAATATTCACCACTGCTGGGATACACAGGGATCTCTGTAGCTGACACCAATTTTAAAGCCCTAGACATGCATCCAGTCATGCACCAGCAGTGCAGAGTTATACTTTATCATGCACGGAGTGGGAGAGCGACCATAAACTAGTGCTACACAGGTTTAAGAACAAGTCACACGGTTTATCTGTCCTCAGTCACACCCCATTTTACAACCTGTATAAAGGATTGTTACTGTTAGCCAAGTTTGTCCCAGCACCTTCTTATCGTTCAATGTGCGGCCAACTATCAAATACCCGAAAGACTTCAAACAGTTTAAAGCATTCGCCTTTACGGAACAACAACAAAAGCAAACAAAATAACCAACGGACAGGTGTCTGGGAATGGGCAGGGAGTGCTTGCTTATCAAACAACAACAAATTTACAGTCAATGAGTGATCACTGCACCTAGCTCTCATTCACTGGAACTGCGGGTTAAGTAAGTTCTGTTTGGCTTGTTGCGTTTGACACTGCAGTGCTCTATCATGCTGAAGGTTCAATTGTTCAACTTTCCTCCTTGGAAGACTGCTACTGCTTTCCCTTCTCTTCAGAGTCCATCACATCCCTTCTTTGCAGAGCGCAGCATGCAGGCATTAGGCAGCACTCTGTGTAGCAAGGTACACCCAGACCACTGGAAAGATTGGAACCTATTGTGTGCTCTACAACGGCTTTGGTTGAAGAATGGTTGCAGAGAGTAGCACCTGAAAGTTCTCAAGGATGACAGCTCCTAGAGTAGCTGACACAGACTTCTAAGATGTGGTATCATATGATGATCACAGAGCACCTTCACATTGATAGAATGGTATCCTTTTCTACTGATGATGCAGAGGTGCCAGTGTTGGACTGGGTGACAAGGTCAAAAACCACATGACACCAGGTTATAGCCCAACAGGTTTATTTGAAGACGCAAGCTTTCAGAGTCTCGCTCCTTCTTCGGGTGTCAATGAGAGAGGTGGCATCAGACACAGAATTTATAAGCAAAAGATCAAACGGTCATAGAACTGATGTGAATGTGTTGAACAAACCTAAGCTGGCTGTTAAATCTTTAATCAGTTAGAAAGGATCAATGTGCAAATTCCCAAATTTCTTTCAAGTCGCTGAATTTGGGAATTTGCATATTAATCCTTTCTAACCGATTAAAGATTTAACATCTTCATTGTAAACATTTTTGCATCTTCAAATAAACCTGTTGGACTATAACCTGGTGTTGTGTGATTTTTGACCTTTTCTATTGATGGACTAAGCTGTCTCAGTGTGAGGTACTCACCCTGTATCTGGGTGAATCCAGCTTTATTGGCCAGGCTGCAGCATCAACCTCATCATGGGGACACGAGATGAAACATTGTGATCTGGCACACATTGCATCTTGAGGGTTGTGAGATCCCACACACGACCCCAGTGGATCCTTGGAAGCAGCCAGTTGAATAATAGTTTAGTACAGCTGTCGAGTTGAAGGCCACTGGGATAGGATGGCCTGCTACTCCTTCAGGTCACAGGTCTCACTCCAGCAGTCATTCTGGGTCAGTGTCCTGGGAATTCCTCTGTCTGCAGCAACACTGGCACCGAGGACGATAGACTCTGGGCCTCCTGAACCTCCTGAGGGGACCTTCAACTGTGGCCTCTTCATTGGAGGTTGCTGCTGGAACATCCAATCCTCCTCCATTTCTCTGTGGGTTTGTTTATATCACAGCAACACCTACAATACTCTTGATGTGGCTGGATCCATTGGTTCCACTTCCAATGAATCTGTTCAGGGGATATCAGAAACACAGTGACAGGATGAGATATGATGTGATGTGAGTAAGGTAGGTAGTCAGCATTCACATTTACTCACCAGTGACGGTAGAGTATAGCCCTCCATAGAGTGAGAGATGGAGTACGCCAACAAGGAAGGTTATGGAATGCCTCAAAACATGGATCTTTGACACAGGGACCTTATTCCAAAGAATGCTGCATCAGTCATGTTGTGTAAATGCAGTCAGAGATTGTAAGCGCTGTATAATTATTGAGACCTTGCTCCCCCCCACCTCACCCAGGTTAGGTAGCATTGCATGTAAGAGCAGGCTGGTGGATACTTACAACGGAAGGTGAGAGGAAACCAGCTCTGGGCCCTTGTGCAGTCAATGCGATCTTGGAATGTCTTTGCAAATTACAGCTCGCAGGTACCACTTTTACCCATGATTCCTCTTGCTTTGCAGAGATGACTATCTTCGATCTGCAATAACTAGCCACATGGTCAAGATTGCTGTGACCAGCATTTGTATCTGCACAGGCAGACACTGCACGCCTCTCACATGCAGAGTACTATGATTACAGATGACTTCAACCCATTCTGCGAAAGTGCCTGATTTATGCAACTGAAAGGCCATACATCGCCCACAAATAGAAGCCACACACTGAGACTACAAAAATGTGTTCTGTCCACTCCAGGTGTGGTCACAGCCATTTTCGATTTGCATTGTACTAGCCACATCAATATGAGGCTGAAGGGCTAAAGCATAAAAAGGCAGGGTTAGACAGGGATGTTGTGAGCAAATAGAGTGAGCACTAAGAGGCCAGGCAAAGAGCCCTGAAATGCAGCCTGGTCGAAGCCACTGGAAAAGTGCCTGCCCCTGTACACAAATTGTCCTCGCAGCAGCCTTGCAGTGATAGATGTCCATGAGCTTTAAATTGCATCAGTGACGTGCAGAATTGAAATGGAGATGTGCCAGGAGGGTGCAGTGAGACTGGTATGTGTCAGATGCCAACATCTGTGGAAGTGCAGTGTGCACTGTCACTGCGCATGGAGCATGCATTAAAATATTGGTGATTGGTATCCAAGCTGGAGCAAGCAGTGAATTGGAGTCACCAAGTAACCTTCCTGACTTTCAGGTCTGGAATTAGAGCTGTCTAGTTGTTATCCAGTTGGTTGGAGAATGGGAAACGACAGAACAATGAGGTGAGATTACAAAATAATGAGATATTAATGCTTGCAAATAGGCCTCTCACTGCTCACTGGTGAGAATCTTGTTTCGCTTGTCCATACTCGGTTGGAAAATGAAACATTTTGTGCCCAACATCGAGAGGCTCCTCATTGGCCATCCCCTGCAATCTTCCCAACATTCCCACTAACACCCAGGTAAGTCAGTGTCTGGGCAGGATTCCTCCCCAGATCATTGTTTCCACTGCATCAGTTCGAATGGGGAGAAAGAGAAATTTCTTTACACAAACACTTGTGAATCTTTAAGATTCTTTGCACCCAAGTTTGTAGGTGCCGAGTCATTGACTAAGCTCAAGACCAAGGCTGATATAATTTTAGATACTGAGAACATCCATGGCTATGTGGATAATGCAGAACATTGAATTGAAAACCAAAGATCAACCCAGATTTTATTGAAGGGCAGTACAGATTGATGGGCCAAATAGTTTAACTGCAGCTCCCATTTCCTATGTTCTAACGGAAGTGCAAATGTGTTTCTGAAATCAGAAGGACATCTCTTTGACTGCTCCATCTCTGTTTTGAATGTACTTTTGTTATCCATCAGAAACAACCTCACCAGCTACAATACAGATATGGTCAGAGCAGATACAGAACACTAAGCAAGATCTGTACATGCACAATTTTGACTGTATTTATTGATATACTGCTAAGCCTAGTATTTAATCCTGAACACTGATTGCATTTAAGAAAGTGGTGGTGAGCAGCCTATGGAACGTCTACAGTAACAGTGCTGCCAGGGAGTTCCAAGATTTGAACCAATTACAGTGAAGGAATGGCAATGATAGAAACAGCTGTGCCATTCAATATGGTCATGGCTGATCATTCAGCTCAGTTCCCTGTTCCCGCTTTCTCCCCATACCCTTTGATCCCTTTAGCCCTAAGAAAAATATTGATCTCCTTCTTGAAAACATTCAGTGTTTTGGTCTCAACCGCTTTCTGTAGCAGACAATTTCAATAGGCTCACCATTTCTCTTCATCTTAGTCCTACATGGGCTGTCCCTTTATCCTCAAACTGTGATCTTTGGTTCTGGTCATCGCAAACACATAGTTTCAAGTCGAGATGGTGTGTGAATTGGAAGGTAATTTGCAAGTTGTGGCCAAGCCAAGGATCTGCTGGTCTAGACAGTAGAGGCTGTGAATTTGGAGAGTATGGTCAAAGGAGCCTTGGTAAGTTGCTGCTATGAAGACTGTAGATGGCGCCCATTTGCTGCCAGTGTATCAGTGGAGTGAACGTTGAAGGTGGTGGTGAGGACATAGGTGGACACAATGCCTCTGGCTTTGTTAGCATTGTGGGGTCTTTAGAGCACACCTGCCTCTAGAAACCATTACATGACCTGCTGAACTATCTGTGAGCTAAGGAGAACACAGTCAATAATAGGGGTTAAAGAATTGTGTGCTTGGGGATGCAATAAATCTGTTGTGATTTAGTGGCTTACCAAGAATTTCTCAATCCAAAACAAAGTTTAAAAATATTGATGCTGAGGTTTCTCCGCCTTTTTGAGGCAAGGGTTTTTATGAGTTTCTCTGAAATCAGCTGTTCCTACTGCAATTGTTTCCCAGATGTTTGGGTTAGGGTGAGACAATCAATCATGTCAGCCATATGTTGCGCTAGGGTGCTTGCTTTTATATAGCAACTTTAATTCATGAGCTTTTGTCTTTGACAGGACAGAGGACCTGTAGATGTGGAGCTTTCTTGGAAGTTAGAGAGAGAAGTAGACAGATTGAGGGGTTTGAAGGGCTCCTGAGTACAATGGTGTGGAAATGGAAGCATATGCCACCAAAGCTGAGGGGAGAATTAGTATGACACTTTGGTTAATCAGTCCTTAGCACCTATCTGTGTGATCAGATAGAAACCTTGCAAACTGTGCAATTAAATGACAGGCAAACTTTGACATAGATAAATGTGAAGTGTCACACTGTGCAACATCTCCTAAGAAACTAAACAGGGTGAAAGAACAAAAGGAATTCAGAGATGCAGGTCAAGAGCATTGCAAGTTCATAAAGTAATTAAATTGCTACCTCTCTGGGGCGTGTCAAGTTCAAAAGTAATGAAGTCCTGTTAAATTTGTATCTGATCCTAGTCAGACCATACCTATAATGTGTGTGGTTTCTGGTCTCTATCCTAGAAAAAGGACATGGAAGCACAGGAGCCGTGCAAATAAGATTTACAAGAATGATATCCAAACTGAGAGATTACAATTGCCAAGAAAGATTGAACGTACTCTGATGTTTAAAAAAAAATTCTTGGAAAGAAAACTGAGAAAACCAGATTGAAATTTTTGTAAAGTTATGAATGTGTCGGGCAGAGTAGATGTGGAGACAATTTGTTTCCCGTTGCGGGTGAACAAAAGTATTGATGGTAAATATAAACGAGTTACTAATCAAACCAATGAGGCGACGAGGGAAGATTTCTTTTCTGAGTGTGTTAAGATGTGAAATTTGCTATCACTTGAAGAAAGCATTGAGACAAATAGATAAGTTGCTCTCATTAGGCAACTGTTGAACCACATGAGAAAAGAGCAGAGAAAGATATTCTTACAATGAGGAGGGTGAAATGGAGGAGACTTGTGTTTTCTGATGAAGGGTCTAGGCCCGAAACGTCAGCCTTTCTGCTCCTATGATGCTGCTGGGCCTGCTGTGTTCATCCAGCCCTGCACCTTGTTGTCTCGGATTCTCCAGCATCTGCAGTTCCTACTATCTCTGTTCTCTATAAACATGTTTTCTCGAAACACGATAACAGGCTCATGGGGCTGAATGGCCTGTTTCTGAGCTGGACATTCTGTGTAAAAATTAAATCTGCTGCCACAGGATTGGAGGGTCTGATGTTTCTTCCTTTAATCAAAGATTGGATGTGGACATTGCTGAGAAGATCAACATTTATTGTCCATCCCTAACTAGAGATATCTGAGAGTTAACCTGTGTGTCTGAAGTAGGCCAGACCAGGTAAGGATGATAGATTTCCTCCCCTGAAAGGTGTAAGTGAACCTGATGAATCTTTGCAAGAACTAAGGGTAGTTACATGATCACCATTACTGAGTCTACCTTTCAATTCCACATCTTTGTTAATTGAATTCAAATTTCACCAGCTCCCAGGGTGGGATTTGAACCTTTGCCTCCTGGGCCATTAGCCCCAGCCTCTGCATTACTAATTGAGCAACATTACCACTATGCCACAACTTGTTTCAGGTGGGCTAATGTCTGCCAAGACAAAGCTGGGCCACCATGATCGTGCAGATGTTGGTGTGAGAGAAATGGCGGTCAGGAGGGAAGGGAAGGGTTACTGGGCACTGTGTTAACAATGGGTGAGCCTTCCCCTCTTCCGGGGAGAAGGATTTTGGATGGGGAGGATGGGATAGATCCCCAACAAGCAATCTATTGTGACCAAGCTGCAGGATAAAATTAGAACAGGCCAAAAAGTTGACAAACACTCCAGCAACAAGGTAGAAGTAGCTACAGGGTAGTGGAGCCATGACGTGACATCACTGCAGCTGTAGGAGCAGGTTGGCAGGCAGGGTGATGCACAATCAGGTGGAACAGTAGAAGGTCCTGTGTCTGTCTCCTGCCCACCTCCACTGGAATTTCCTCCACATGAAGAGGAGAGCAGGGGTGAGGGCAGAGGCAGGACGGTTTGCCTCCCCTCACTTCCACGACTTTGGGTACATGCGCCACCTCCTACTGAACCTCAGTGCTACTGCCAACTTCGCCCACCCCACTCATCTCTATCCTGGACCTTCCTTATTGATTCCAGCAAGGCCACTGCACTGCTCTCCCAATGCAGACTTCCCCTCCATTAGGGACTGTCTTCTATCCCAGCAGGGGCCATCCTTCCTAGTGGCATGGCTTGGCTGGAGAGCTGTTGGCCTTTTGATTGGCTGGATGCTCTTGGAGGCAGGATGCCCTTGAGCACTGGGCCAGAAGGCTCAGGTAATAAACTGCCCGATGGCAGTACAATGACTTTCTGAGCTGGCAGAGTTGGGCAAAGCTGGTGAGAGGGGCCATTGCCTACGTGTAAAATGCAGTCTATGGAAAACAGGCTATTAATCCTGCAATCTGCCAGATTGGTGTAAAAGCCCAAGTGATGTTATTAATTTCCTTCAGTAATCCTGGCATCAGGATGAGCAGGTGACACAGCAAGTTAGGCAGGGGGCAGTGCTAACTTTATCAGTGCAGTCCTCATCTTGAATTTATTTTTTTCATTCATGGGATATAGGCATCACTGGCTGGGCCCAGCATGTATAACCGATCGCTAATTGCCCCGGAGAAAGTGTGGTGGCTGCCTTCTTGAGTTTCTGCAGCCCATATTGGTGTTGGGACACCCACAATGCCTTGAGAGAAGAGTTCTCGGATGTGTTCTATTCACTGACAGGATGAATGGGTTCCTGGCTAGGACAGGTTAGGCCTGCATTCGTTGCCCGTCCCTAATTGCCAAGAGGACAGTTAAGAATCAATCACATTACAGTGGGTCTGGAGTCACACGTGAAGCTTCACAGTTTCCTTCTGCAAAGGACATTCATGAACCAGATGGGTTTTTATTTCCAGACAATTGGCAATATATTCACAACCATCATTAGAAACTTAATGCCAGATGTTTATTGAAGTCAAATTCCACCATTTGCCCTGGCAAGATTTGAACCTGGATTCCTAGGACATTACCGGATCTCTGGATTAATACCACTGGACCATTGCCTCCCCAAAATGTTGACCCAGACGTATTGAAGGAAAGACGATATAGTTCAATTCAGGGTGGTGTGAATGAATTCCTTCCTAAACTTTAACAGGTAGCAGCAATATGATGAGCTAGATATGATTGCAGCTTCCAATAAGCTGGGTGGTTCAAATGTTATCACAGCCACTTCCTACCAGCAGAGCCTTTCTTTGACTACCTGTGCCAAACGAAATTTTGCCATCTTTGAATGGCTCCTCGGAGGATCAACGCACATTTGATGGGCTGAATGACTGCTTTCTGCACCGTAGGGATTCTATGATACTATGACATAAGTCCATCAACTTGGAATTCCTGAGGTTGTTTGGAAAGAATCTGTAGGGGCTTGCAGTAGAGAATATTTGAGTGAAGTCGAATATAATGATCAGGCGAGGAGGGGTCAACCAGCTTCCACCTTTTCAACTTGCCCGGTTGGCTGCAACAAAGCTTTTTAATGCTTGCTAGCATGCAGCTACACTTCATTCTAATTAAAATGTAGTTAACTCATTCACCAGAAATAAATAAAAAGTCAATTACAAGGTTTTCTTGATTGAATGTAAGAGCAATTTTATTAATTACTAATCCCCAAAAAATGAAAAAGATGCAACATCAAAAATACACACAAACACAGATAATATGTCAAAAAGCAAATAGCATCCAGTACAAAATGGGAAAAAGTTTAAACTCAGTAGAGTGTTGTTGAGGTTTTAACCTGAGACTGCCTTGGGTTGGGATGTCCTAGATCGATAGCAGCTGTGAATATTGCAGATATCTCTGGGTGCTCAGTGTCAGATGTTTCTTTTGTTTTTGTTATCACCGGGCTTTGTCCTTCCTGAAAGAGAGTGGGGAAAAGAGATAACTTTCTCTCATTCCAGTACAAATCTATGCCTCTACCTCTGTCATTTGCAGGTCCCTGAAATATAAATTCTTTGTTTATTCCAATGTCTGAATCCCTTGTAATCAAGTTAGATGATCGTAACTATTTCTTTTTACCTCTAACATGTGAACTTCTTCTAAAGGTGTAAATCAAACAGGCAATATAGGTCTTCATTCTTGTTTCATCAAAATGTTGATTTCAGTTCAGGTTGGTTCTTGCTTATTAATAGTTTCATGAAGTTTCTCTCAACCTGTGTTCAGATGAATACTATGGCTATTTGTAAATCAGTTTTTTTTCATTCTGAAATTGTTTGAATCCATTAAGGTACAAGGTATTAAAATCAGATGATGAAAGTCAAAAATTGAAAGTCCCTATGTTTTATGACTATCATGTTAAGGTGAATGGAATTAGCTGATGTTTACAGAACAAAAATTGGCCATTCAGCCCAACTGATCTATACTGTTGTTTATGCTCTATGTAAGCCTCCTTCAACCCTACTTCACTTCAACCCATAAAATATGCTGTAATTTCACTCTTATGTACTTAACCAGCTTCCTTTAAAATGCTTCAATCTATTTGCCTCAACCACACGCCTGTGATTGCAAGATCCCCATTGTCACTACTGACTAGGTAAAACAGTTTCTTCCAAAATTTCTGCAGCACTTCTAGTGGCTACCTGATTATTATGTCTTTTCTCACAATCTTCCCGACATCTATTCCATCAACTCCTCCCAGTTTTAAAGATGTCTAATAGATCGTCTCTCAACCTCCTCTTCTCTAAGCATTCACTCATAAAATACGAGACTTATTTTGGTTCAACTGCATGCCACAGCAGGTTCAATGGGCGATTTGGGCTCATTTTTTGTCTGTTCTTATGTTTGTTGGAAATGATACTCTAATGATCAAGCAAAGTGCTGGAATCATCAATCAAACGAAAAGTCCTGAAAACCTCTCTCCATCTATTAAACACTTCTTCAGCCAAGTACCTCAATAACTGAGAACTGAAGGGTCAAAGATTGCTAAGTCAGTAAGCCAGACTGGAAACTGGGTAAGCCAGACTTTGTGAGTTAATTTTTTTAAAAATTCATTCATGGGATGAAGGATGGTCCAGTATTTAATGCCCATCCCAGAGGGCAGGTGAGAGTCAACTACATTGCTGTGGGTCTAGGTTTACTTGTAGGCCAGACCAGGTAAGGATGGCAGAAAAAACAGAAGTTGCTGGAAAAGCTCAGCAGGTCTGGCAGCATCTGTGAAGGAAAAAACAGAGTTAATGTTTCGGGGAAGGGTCAGCGGACCCAAAATGTTAACCCTGATTTCTTTTCTTCACGGATGCTGCCAGACCTGCTGAGCTTTTCCAGCAACTTCTGTTTTTCTTCCTGATTTACAGCATAGAATCCCTACAGTGTGGGGACAGGCGCTTTGGCCCAACAGGTCCACATTGACCCACAGAGCATCCCACCCAGACCCATCCCCCTATAAACCTACCTAAATATACACATCCGTGAATACTACGGGCAATTTAGCATGGCCACCTAACCTGTACATCTTTGGCTGTGGGAGGAAACCGGAGCACCTGGTGGAAACCCATGCAGACACGGGGAAATTGTGCAAGCTCCACACAGACAGTCGCCCGAGGGTGGAATTGAGCCCAGGTCCCTGGCGCTGTGAGGCAGCAGTGCTAACCGCTGAGCCACTGTGCCACTCCTCTCAAGCATCTGCAGTTCTTTTGGTTTTTATTTAGGTAAGGATGGCAGTTTCCTTGCCTAAAGGACGTTAGTGAACCAGATGGGTTTTTCCAACAATCAACAATGGATTCATGGTCATCATTAGATTCTTAATTCTAGTTTTCTCTTGTTGAATTCAAATTTCACCGTCTGCTACAGCAGGATTTGAACCCAGGTCCCCAGAATATTAACAGTCCCCATTAACAACTATTCACCCTCCCAGCCTGATCGTTAGCAACTCCTTTGTCTGTCCAACTGTCTTTCTCTCTCTTTGGGCTCTATCTTATTGTTTACTCCCTACCCCACCCACCTCCCTATTTTCTGCATATAAACTGACGTTTTCCCAGCCACCATCAGTTCTGAGGAAGGGTCACCGGACCCGAAAATTTAACTCTGTTTTCTCCTCCACAGATGCTGCCAGACCTGCTGAGCTTTTCCAGCAAATTTGTTTTTGTCCCCAGAATATTACTTGGGTCTCTGAGTTAACAGTCCAGTGATAACTCCCCACATCTACTGTGACAAATTGAGAGAATAACCAGATAACCTGTTTTAAGGATGTTGATTGAGAGATAAATGTTGGCCAGGACACTGTGGAGCCCCTCTCCAATCCATCCTCCACCCTTACCTGCTCTTCTGTGAGTACCAACATAGGACCTTTTACATCCACCTGAGAGGCCCCAGTTTAACATCTCTGAAAGATAAGGCAGGAGTCTCTCAGCATTGCAGGATTTTATGCTAAAGTTTTGCAATTTTCTAATTCGGAGCTGAATTTGTGCTAAACTGCAGCTCAACAGGGAACCGGGGTTTGATAACTTGATGTTCAATATTGGTGGCACTCATTCATTGATATCTTAGGACAATGTACTAGCCAATCAAAGACAACCTGCCTGGTTTAAAGTTTCAACAAAACCTGACAATTAGCTGCCAATCATCACTTATTGGTGCATTTTCCATGGCAATACCTCTATCAATCACAGTCCACTTACCGACCAATCAATATTCTCCTCCGAAGCAGAACGAATGCTGGTTTTCTGCTTGAATTGGTATTCTTCTGAATTGCTGTGATGCGTGCAAGATAAAAATTTCCAACAAAACGTATTTTGGCGATGGTCAATCTCTGATCAACCAAACGATTAGCATGGGATAATTAGATCACAGCAAGTTGATGCAATTCAGAGTCTATTTTTATGCTGTGCATTCTATCCTTACTCTAATTGTTCAGTTATCAGTTGTCTATGTTTGCAATGGCAACTGCCCATGTAAACATGTAACATTGAACTCCCCATACCATTGTGTAACTCCCACTGAGTGCTATTCCAGAATGAAGAGTTTGTAACTGCTTATATTCCAAGTGTGAACACTGACTTTTATAAAGGAAAGAAATGACAAAGTGCATTTGGTATATGCTTTTTGAGGCCTTATTCCTCTTCATCTCTGTACCTCGTTCAGACATATAATCCTCAGAACAACATATAATTTTTCCTTCTTGCATATTCGCTTCACTCCACCATTGGTATTACTCCACCTCAGTATCTAGTTCGTAAATTCTAGAATTCCTTTCTTAAAAGACTCTGTTGCTTTCTCCTCCTTAAAGGATTTTTCTTAAAATCTCCTGGTTCTGGACACACCCACCATTGGGAATATCCTCCCTGCATCTACCATGTCCAGTCCTGTTAGAATTTTATAAGTTGCTATGAGATACCCCCTCATTCATCTGAACTCCAGCGAAAACAATCCCAACCTAGTCAATCTCTCCTCATACGTCAGACCTGCCATCCCCAGAATCAGCCTGGTAAACCTTCGCTTCGTTCCCTCGAGAGCAAGAGCATCGTTTCTCAGAAAAGGAGACCAGAACTACACACAATATTCTAGGTGTGGCCTCACCAAGGCCCTGTACAACTGCAAAAACACATCCCTGCTCCTCTACTCAAAACCTCTCGCAACGAAGGCCGACCTTCACATTTATATAACGTCACATTTATCCAAATTATACTGCATCTGCCATTGATTTGCCCACTCACCCAACCTGTCGAGACCTGAAGGATCTCTGCTTCCTTGTCACAGAATCCACCTTTGGCCACCTGCGTTAACATGTAACTCAATCTACATTTATATCTGACACTGGGGAGGTGACGGCCTAGTGGTATTACCACTGGACTGTTAATCCAGAGACCCAGATAATGTCCTGGGGACCTGAATTCCAGATATTTATTGAATTCAAATTGGATTCAAACTAAGAGTCTAATGATGATCGTGAATTGATTGTTGGAAAAACCCATCTGGCTCACTAATGTCCTTTAGAGAAGGAAACTGCCATCCTTACCTGGTCTGGCATACATGTGACTTCAGCCACACAGCAATATGGTTGATTTTTAACCACCCACTGGGCAATTAGCGATGGGCAATAAATTCTGCCCAGCCGGTGATGTCCTCATCCCATGAATGAATAATGAATCCACCTGCCAATCCTTCTCACAATCTTGTACACTTCAGTAAGATTTAGGGTTTAAAAGAATGAGGGGCAATCTTACGAAAGCATACAAGATTCTGAGATGGCTGGACAGGGTAGGTGTTGAGAAGATTTTTCCACTTGTGGGCAAATTTCAAACTAGGGGATATAGATTCAGAATAAGGGGAGAATCCTTTAGAACTGAAATGCCAAGGATTTTCTTCTCCCAGTGGCTAGTACATGAACACAGAGGTTGACTAGATCACTTAAAGATTTAGATGGTAGATTTTTGAAATTTTGAGGGTTTGGCATGAAAGAGAAATTGAGGCCTGGGACAGATCAGACATAATTTTGTTAGGCTTCAAGAGCGGAATGACTTAGTCCTGCACCCATTTCTTGTGTCAGTACTCGTCTGAGGCATTTTGGGATGGTGCATTTGCCAAAGATGCCACCTAAATGAAATTTGCTCTTGTTGTTTTTGTAGACTTTGACAGTTAGATGCAGGTGCTGTTATCAACTGTATTTATATTGAGCAAGATTACAAACCACACACCCACACACACACACACACGCACACTCTCACACTCACACACAAACACACCCACACACACACACACGCACACTCTCACACTCTTACACAAACACATCCACACACACACACTCACACACACACACACACAC
>NC_063350.1:7085962-7108167 GCF_021869965.1 Rhincodon typus
CTCACACACACACGCATACAGACACACTCACACTCTCGCACACACACTCACACACACACACACACACTCTCACACTCACACACTCACACACTCACACACACTCTCACACACACACACACATACATACACTCACACACACACACACTCACACACATATACACACACATACATGCACACACATACAAACAGACACACAGACACGCACATACACCCATTACAATACACACAGAGACACACACACAGACATGCACACAGACACAGACGCACAAACACAGACACACACACACACACTCACGCACACACACACACATACAAACAGACACACAGACGCGCACACACACCCATTACAACACACACAGAGACACACACACAGACGTGCACACAGACACACAAACACAGACACACACACACACACACACACACACAAACACACATCACCCTGCATGGTTGGTACAATCCAGGTGTTTAGGTAATCGTTTGGGCACTATGCCAGTTCTAATCAGTTAATTCAGACCGCATTTTTTCAAAGCACACACTCCACAGTTCAGTTTCCAAGCAACAGTGGTGTTGTAAGACCAACACAGTGCCAGTTCAATACCATTTGGCATTGTGCCCTTAATAATTACCCCACCACCTGGATTGCACCAATTAAGGTACTTGGCACTGTAAAAGACAAGAGTTGCTTATTTTTCACCAATGAATTCCTTTTTTTCTTTGAATTAATTCAATTAAAATCAATTATGATGGAGACAGAGAATCAAATTTTTATGAGAACATTTTACCAGAAACATTAAAGATTGAAACTTTCACAAATGCCTGACTAATTAAGCCATTATATGCATCTGCAGTTTTTGCATTTAGTTGAAACAGACTTTAATTTATTACTTTCCCCAAATTCCTTGGGGTGACCTCAGGATATCTCAAAGGTGCTTAACAGCCACTGGAATTCCTTTTGAAGTATACTCCATATATTAATAGAGAAAAGGAGCACAAGATCCCGCAAACAACAGCATGATATTGACCAAGTGGAGGAGGTAATGTCCTTAGTGGTATTACTGCTAGACTATTAATCCAGAAACATGGATAATGTTGTGGGGATCTGGGCTCAATTCACTTCTTTTTAAAAATCTGGCATTAAGAGTCTAATGATGGCCATGGGACCATTGCCAATTGTTGGGGGAAAAAAACAATCTGGTTCACTAATATCCTTTCGGGAAAGAAACTGCCAACCTTACCTGGTCTGGCCTACATGTGACTCCAGACCCACAGCAAAGTGGTTGACTCTTACCTGCCATCTGGGAAATTAAGGATGGGCCTGGCCAGCATGGTCCACATCCAATGAGTGAATAAAAAAGAAAAAATATTTTTTCAGTACTGTTAACTTTGGGATAATTAATGGCCAGGAGAATTTCACTGGCCCTTTCTTTAATGTATCTGTGGGGCATGGATGCCAGCTTTTATTGCCCATTCCTACTTGCCCTTGAGAAGGTGGCTGTGAGCTGCCTTCTTGAACTACAGCAGCCCCTTAGTGAGGGAATTCCAGGATTTTGACCCAGTGACACTGAAGGAACGGTGATATATTTCCAAGTCAGGACGGTGAGTGGCTTGGAGGGGAATCTGCAGGTGGTGGTTTTCCTGCGTATCTGCTGCCCTTGTCCTTCTCATTGGAAGTGGTTGTAGATTTGGAAGGTGCTGCCTGAGGATCTTTGGTGAATTTCTGCAGCGCATCTTGTAGATGGTACACACTGCTGCTACTGAGCGTTGGTGGTGGGGCGATAGTTGCTTGTGGATATGGTGCCAGTCAAGCAGGTTGCTTTGTGCTGGATGGTGAGGAGCTTCTTGAGTGTTGTTGGAGCTGCACTCATCCAGGCAAGTGGGGAATATTCTATTACACTCCTGACTTGTGCCTTGTAGATGGTAGATAAGCTCTGGGGAGTCATGAAGTGAGTTACTTGCCACAGTATTCCTAAGCTGTGTAGGTTTGAACGTTGAATCTGCTCTGTGGCTCTTGTAGATCTGTTTCAAAATAATTCAAAGGAATCGATTCACCTGGACCAGGCATGTGGGCCTCAATTTAACACTCCACCCAAACCACAGATTGAGGGAAAGAAACTGATCAATCAAAGCAAACACAGAGAACGCTGGAGAAACTAAGGAGGTCTTGCAGCATCTGTGGAGCAAAATCCTGAAGATATAAGAAGGGCAATTCTGAAGAAGAGTCATACCAGACTCTGTTTCTCTCTCCACAGATGCTGCCAGACCTGTTGAGTTTTTCTGGCAATCTCCATGCGTGTTTCAGATTTCCAGCAGCCATGGAGCTTGTTTTGATTCAAATGGGTAGGCAGTGAGGGACCAGGGAGTTGTGTGAGGGAGCAGGGGAGGGGGGAGTGTGAGACAGAGGGGTGGAGGAGCAGAATGCTGAGGATGGAGGGAGTGATGTGTGAGGGGCTAGCGATTAACAGAAGACTTTGTAAATGACAGGCATTTCAATCCTAGAATGAAGTCAACCTTGGGACAGAGCCAGCAATATCAGGGGAATAAACGTAGAGGAGGGGAAGGTGTGGAAAAATCTGATGGAACAATTCCACGACAATTTCAAGAAACACTGTTGAATTCTACATTCCCGACCCGAGTTACACTCTATAGGGGCTGGACGTATCCCTCCACATTGCTGCATCTTAACACTGTCATAATGACTGCAGGGGTGTAAGGAAAACAGCTCACACCATCCTTCTCAAGGACAGACAAGATTTTACCTAGGACAACTAGATCCCAAGAATGTGAGGAAGACTTGACCAGAACATAGTTTTAAATCAAATTTTAGAAAATGCTAACATCTGATGTGAATGATGTGAAATAAAAGGAGGAAAAGCAAACCTAGTGTCATTTGACATAAAATTTGATAATAAATTTTGACTGAAATGATGAAGTGGTTATTTAAAGTGGAACAATATTATTTTAACAGAAATCTTTCCCATTTATCTAATCACTTCTATGTTGGAGGACCAATGAATATTTCTGTTCAAACATGACACTGTGTCTCAACATGGCTAAGGACCATCACATCTGAGGGGTCAATGCGGGGACACACGCATCGATGTGGGGACCATGAATTAAGCAGCAAATTCTGTTGGCTGTGTGTTTGCTAATGTCAGAGGCTCCTGCAAGAGTTCTCTGAAGAACAATTTAAAGAAAACTTGCTTTTCTCTAGTGCCTATTACAACCACAGAATGGCTCAGAAGTATTTTACAGTCACTGAGGTACTTTTGAAGTGTAGTCACTATTGTCTTGTGGGAAATATTGCAGCCAATCTATGCACAGCATGCTCCCACAAACAGGAGTGTGATAATAACTGGGTAACCTGCTTTGGTGATGTCAAACAAGAAGTGAATTTCAGTCAAGACACCTGGGTGTCACAGTTGGTAGCACTGCTGCCTCGCAGTGTCAGGCACCTGGGTTCGATTCTACCCTTGAGCAACTGCCTGTGTGAAGTTTGCACATTTTCCCCGTGTCTGCATGGGTTTCCTCCAGATGCTCTGGTTTCCTCCCACACTCCAGGGGTGTGCAGGTTAGGGTGGATTGGCCATGGGAAATGTGGGGTGACGGGGATGGAGTGGGGGTGGAGTCTGGCCTGGGTGGGATGCTCTTCAGACAGCTGGTGCAGACTTGATGGGTTGAATGGCCATTTTCTACACTGTACAGAGTCTATGAAAACCTCCCAGCTGTTCAGTGCTGTTGCATCTTTTATGTTCACTTAAATTCAATGATTTATTGTCACTTGCAATTGACAGTGAATAGTACAGTAAAATACAGTGAAAAGTTTCAACTGTCACTATAATCCAGTGACATTTTGAATAGTTTAAGATTAAAGAAATATAATTGAAATTATTGATATAACAAGGTGCAGAGCTGGATAAACACAGCAGGCCAAGCAGCATCAGAGGAGCAGGAAAGCTGACGTTTCGGGCCTAGACCCTTCTTCAGAAATGGGGGAGGTGAAGGGGGTTCTGAAATAAATAGGGAGAGAGGGGGAGGCGGATAGAAGATGGATAGAGGAGAAGGTAGGTGGAGAGGAGACAGACAGGTCAAAGAGGCGGGGATGGAGCCAGTAAAGGTGTGTGTAGGTGGGGAGTTAGGGACGGGATAGATTAGTCCAGGGAGGACGGTTATTAGGTTTATAGAATTAGGTTTATAGTCACATGTGCTCAAGTACATGATTACAGTGAAAAGTGTACAAAGTCGCCATTTCCAGCACCATCTTATGTATAAAGATACCTTATGTACAAAATCTTAGGAATAAGTTAGAAAAATAAAGAAATAAAGGTAAAAGTTCAGCATTACAGTCTTTCTAAAGCAGGGAGTCCACGCTAGGCTTCACCCTCGAGGCTGGGAGGCTGCACTGAGCTTCCGAATGAGGAAGTCTCATTAAAAAGACAACATCTGCAACAGTGCAGCACTCCAGTAGCACAGCACTGGAGAGTTAGCTTTGGCTCAGAACTCTGGAGTTCTGGACTTGAACCCACAACATTTGGATTCAGAGATTAACAGACTATCCACTTAGACAGTGCTGGCACACGAATTAAAGCTTTGATTACATAAAGATGCTCACTCATCGGAACAATGTGCACTTATAAAACACCTTTAAAGTTGTGAAATGTCCTTAGATGCTTCCCAAGCAAGTTAGCAGACAATAATTGACACTGAGACATGTAAGGAAATACTAGCTCAAACAAGCTTGCCTCTTCAGTCACAGAGAGCAGTTTTATTGCTTTTTCTATAAAATTTATTTGCTCCTTACCAAATTTTCCGCTGACTTTCTGAAGCCAAAGACTTGTATTGAAGCCCCAGAGGCATTGGCACCTTTCCAAGACTTTTGTAACGAGCTTGCTTGTGAGGTGCAAGCCGTAGAGTTGAACATTACCAGTGCATTTTTTGCGACTGTTTTAGTTAATTGTAAGCTTTAAGTCAGAAGATAGCGCTCTCAAATCCCACAAAAAGTATCGCACTGTAAGGGGCACTGTGCTTCAGATGAAATATTAAACCAAAGTCACCTCAGGTGGATGTAAAAGATCCCATGGTTACAATTCCAAAAAAAAAGAACAGGAGTGTTCTCCCCTTGTGCTCTGGCCAATATTTATCCCTCTGACAACATCTACAAAGACAGATTATCTGGTCATTATTGCTAATGAGAGCTGGAGAATAAATTGGCTGCAAAGTGAAAACATGCAAAGAAAGATTCACTAATTGCAAAGTGCTTTGGGATGCCCTAAGATTTGGAACATAAGAACATAAGAACACAAGAACTAGGAGCAGGAGCAGGCCATCTGGCCTCTCGAGCCTGCCCCGCCATTTAATAAGATCATGGCTGATCTTTTTGAGACTCAGCTCCACTTACCCGCCCACTCACCATAACGCTTAATTCCTTTACTGTTCAAAAATTTATCTAGCCTTGCCTTAGAAACATTCAGCGAGGTAGCTTCAACTGCTTCACTGGGCAGGGAATTCCACAGATTCACAACCCTTTGGGTGAAGAAGTTCCTCCTGACCTCAGTCCTACATCTGCTTCCCTTTATTTTGAGGCTATGCCCCCTAGTCCTAGTTTCACCTGCTAGCGGAAACAACCTCCCTGCCTCCACCTTATCTATTCCCTTCATAATCTTATATGTTTCTATAAGATCTCCCCTCATTCTTCTGAATTCCAATGAGTATAATCCCAGTCTACTCAGTCTTTCCTCATAATCCAACCCTCTCAAATCAACCGAGTGAATCTCCTCTGCACCCCCTCCAGTGCTAGTATATCTCTTCTCAAGTAAGGAGACCAAAACTGCACACAGTACTCCAGGTGTGGCCTCTCTAGGACCCTATACAGCTGTAGCATAGCCTCCCTGTTTTTAAACTCCATCCCTCTAGCAATGACAGACAAAATTCCATTTGCCTTTTTAATTACCTGCTGCACCTGCAATCCTACTTTTAGCGATTCATGCACAAAGACACCCAAGTCCCTCTGCACAGCAGCGTGCTGCAATTTTTTACCATTTAAAACATAGTCCATTTTGCTGTTATTCCTACCAAAATGGATGACCTCACACTTATCAACATTGTACTCCATCTGCCAGACCTTTGCCCACTCACTTAGACTATCTATATCCCTCTGCAGACTTTCAGTGTCTTCTGCACGCTTTGCTCTACCGCTCATCTTAGTGTCATCTGCAAATTTTGACACACCACACTTAGTCCCCAACTCCAATTCATCTATGTAAATTGTAAACAATTGAGGTCCCAACACTGATCCCTGAGGCACACCACTAGCCACTGACCGTCAACCAGAAAAACACCCATTTACCCCTACTCTTTGCTTTCTACTGGTCAACCAATCCTCTATCCATGCCAATACATTACCTGTAATACCGTGCAATTTTATCTTATGTAGCAGCCTTTGGTGTGGCATCTTGTCAAATGCCTTCTGGAAATCCAGATACACCACATCCACAGGTTTCCCATTGTCCACCATGCAAGTAATGTCCTCAAGGAATTCCACCACATTAGTTAAACATGACCTACCCTTCATGAACCCGTGCTGGGTGTTCCCAATGGGACAATTTATATCCAGATGTCTTGCTATTTCTTCCTTAATGATAGACTCAAGCATTTTCCCCACTACCGAAGTTAAGCTAACTGGCCTATAGTTACCTGCTTTTTGTCTACTTCCTTTTTTAAACAGTGGCGTCACATTGGCTGTTTTCCAATCTGTGGGAACCACCCCAGAGTCCAGTGAATTTTGGTAAATAATTACTAATGCATTCGCTATTTCCCCCATCACCTCTTTTAGTACCCTGGGATGCATTTCATCAGGGCCAGGAGACTTGTCTACCTTTAGCCCCATTAGCTTGCCCAGCACTGCCTCCTTAGTGATAATGATAGTTTCTAGGTCCTCGCCTGCTATAACCTTCTTGCCATTAGTTTTCGGCATGTTATTTGTGTCTTCCACTGTGAAGACCGACATGAAATAATTGTTTAATGCCTCGGCTATTTCCTCATTCCCAGTTATTAAATTGGCCTTCTCATCCTCTAAAGGACCAATGTTTACCTTCGCCACTCTTTTATGATTTACATATTTATAGAAACTTTTGCTGCCTGTTTTTATATTCTGAGCTATTTTACTCTCATAATCTATCTTACTTTTCTTTATAACATTTTTTGTGGCTTTCTGTTGGCCTTTAAAGATTTCCCAGTCTACTCGTTTCCCACTACTCTTTGCTTTTCTGTATGTGTTTTTTTTCAATCTGATACTTTCCTTTATTTCCTTAGACATCCATGGCTGACTATGTCTTTTCCTACAGTTCTTCCTTATCACTGGAATATACTTCTGCTGAGCACTGTGAAAAATTGTTTTGAAAGTCCTCCACTGTTCCTCAATTGACCCACCATAAAGTTTTTGCTCCCATTTTACCTTAGCTAACTCCTCCCTCATCCCATCATAGTCTCCTTTGTTTAACCACAGGACATAGGTACTGGATTTAACCTTCTCACGCTCCATCTGTATTTTAAATTCGACCATATTGTGATCGCTCCTTCCGAGAGGATCCCTAACTGTGAGCTCATTAATTATTCCTGTCTCATTACACAGGACTAGATCTAGGATAGCTTGCTCCCTCGTAGGTTCCATTACATATTGTTCAAGGAAATTATCGCGGATGCATTCTATGAGCCCCTCCTCAAGGCTGCCATGACCGACCTGGTTTGACCAATCGATATGTAGATTAAAATCCCCCATGATAATTGCTGTACCATTTTTACATGCATTAGCTATTTCTATGTTTATTGCCTGCTCCACCACGATGTTATTATTTGGTGGCCTACAGACCACACCTATCAGTGACTTCTTTTCCGTGCTATTCCTAAATTCCACCCAAATGGATTCAACGTTTTGTTCATTAGAACCTATATCATCTCTCACTACCGCCCTGATATCATCCTTAAAAATCAGAGCAACACCACCTCCCTTACCTTCCTGTCTGTCCTTCCGAACAGTTTGATACCGCTGGATATTTAACTCCCGGTCATGACCATCCTGTAACCATGTCTCTGTAATGGCCACTAAATCATACCCAATTGCCATGATTTGCACTGTCAACTTATCCACCTTGTTTTGAATGCTCCGAGCATTCAGATAAAGTGCCCTTATGCCAGCTTTTGTACCTTCTTTTTGGATCCTATTACCTCCATTACTAACAGCTCTTGAGCTCTCCTTCCCTTTAACTTTTTTCCTAATTTTCAATGGAGTTGAAGCTTCCTCATCACCTGCTAAGCTGCTGCTTTGCCTTACATTAATTGTTATTCTCCCTCTACGCTTACTTCTCCCTTGCCCCCTACTTACTAGTTTAAAGTCCTATTAACCAACCTATTTACCCTTTTCGCCAGAACACTGGACCCGGCCCTGTTCAGGTGGAGTCCATCCCCGTGGTATAGATCCATCCTGTCCCAGAACTGATGCCAGTGCCCCATGAAAAGGAAACCCTCTTTCCCACACCACTCTTTTAGCCACGTGTTTACTTCCCTGATCCTCTCCTCCCTATACCAATTTGCATGTGGCTCGGGCAGCAATCCAGGGATTATGACCCTTGAAGACCTGTTTTTAAATTTGTTCCTCGCTTTCGTAATCCCGAAACAGGTCTTTTTTCCTAGTCCTGCCTATGTTATTGGTACCTACGTGGACCACAATAACTGGATCCTCCCCCTCCCTCTCTAGTATCCTCTCAAGCCGGTCAGAGATGTCTTGCACCCTGGCACGGGGCAGGCAACACACCATGCGGGATTCTCTAAACTGCTTGCAAAGGATACTGTCTATCCCCCTGATGATGGAATCCCCTACAACTACAATCTGTCTTTTTGCTCCCCCCTCTTGAATGGCCTCCTGGACCATGGTGTCATGGTCAGTTGGCTCATCCTTCCTGCAGCCCTGTTCCTCATCCACGCAGGGAGCAAGTGCCTCATACCTGTGGGACAATGTCAAGGGCTGCGGCTCCTGTGTTCTTGTCTGCAGGGTCCCTCTACCTGCCTCACTCGCAGTCACACACTGCTGTCCCTGCCCGCCGATCGAATTAACATTAGTTAATCTACCAGGTGTGACTGCCTCCTGCAACACAGCATTCAGGTATTTCTCCCCCTCCCGGATGCGCCGCAGCGTTTGGAGTTCGGATTCCAACTCATCAATTTTGAGCCGGAGCTCCTCAAGCAGCCAACGCTTGCTGCAGATGTGGTCACTGCTGTTCTCAATGGGATCAGCTAGCTCCCACATCATACAGCTACAACACATCACCTGGCCTGTCATCTCGACTTAGCTAATTATTTAAAATGAATTAGTTAACTCCCAAATTTATTGGGTGGAAGCTTACCTTCCCAGGGTGCCCTCGCGCTTCCTCCTGGACTCCCAGCACTGAAACAACTAGGAAAGGTGCTATTGCTATGTAATCCTTTTCCTTTCTTGCAGTTTGCAGTGATTATAATAAGGTCATTCCAGCTGGACCTCATAGAATATGAGTTCCCTGATTGGGGCTGTCAATCTGGTGCAATCAGGGAGCCCTGGCTGACGTAAAAACAGTTAGAAGTCACTTTACCTGATGAAGGAGCAGCGGTACGGAAGGTGATTTTAAATAACCCTGTTGGACTGTAACCTGGTGTCATGTGACTTCTGATTTGGCTCCATCCCCAAGTCCAACACCAGCACCACCACATCATGACATAAAAAGGGTGAGTGTTAGAGATATTGACAGTCTGGTGAGTGACTCTGTATGAGGCAGTACTATAGCCAAGGGCTGTTAAGTGTACATAACGTGTGACTTGATGATGGGATACCAGCCTCTGTAGCATTATTTCATAAACCATGAATCCTTACAATACTGAAAGCAACCATTCAGTTTCTGACTGCTATTTTAATGACTGTGTTTGCACAAAACTCTGCTCCTGTGTTTTGTTGATGGTAGAGGTTGCCTGGACGGTGGAATTCATGAAAATACTCAGTTGATCAGTGTATCACATGTTTTAAAATTTATGAATGGTTTTGATCACGAAAAATTGCTTCTGTTGCCAAGATGTTGAGTAATCAATGGTGTATAATTCTGGGTGCTACATGATAGAATAGATACAAACGCATTGGAGCGAGTGCAGAGCGATTTACAGGAATGGTTCCAGGAATGAGAAACTTCAGTTATGAGCATCGATTGAAGAAGTTCGGATTGTTCTCCTCGGAGAGACGAAGGCTGAAGGGAGATTTGATGGGGTTTTCAAAATGACAAGCAGGTTGGTGAGTGTAAATAGGGAGCAATTGTTCCTACTTGTAAAAGGAACAAGAATGAGAGGGCATAGGTTTAATGTGATATGCAAAGGAAGTAAGGGTGATATAAGAAAAAAACCTTTTCACTCAGCGAGTAGTTACGGTCTGGAATGGACTGCCTGGAATAGTGGTGGAGACACATTCAACTGAGTCCTTCAAGAGGTTATTAGATGATTATTTGGTTAGAAGTAATGTGCAAAGGTATGGGGGAGAAAGCAGGAGATTGGCACTAGGTAATGATGTTCATTTGAAGAGCTAGTGCAGGCATGATGGGCTGAATTTCCTCCTTCTGCACTGTAACCATCCTGTGCTAAATAAAAAGAGGAGGGAAGATGCAATTTTGTTTTAGTTACAGAGTCATTGTGTTAAACAGACCCTTCAGTCCAATCTGTCTGTGCTGACCAGATATCCTGAATTAATCCAGTCCCATTTGCCAGTATTTAGCCCATATTCCTCTAAACCATTCCTATTCATGTACTATCCAGGTGCTTTTTAAATGTTGTAATTGTACCAGTCTCCACCACTTCCTCTGGCTGCTCATTCCATACACGCACCACCGCCTGCGTGAAAAAGTCACCCCTCAGGTCCCTTTTGAATCTTTCCCCTCTCACCTTAAACTTATGCCCTCTAGTTTTGGACTCCCCTACCCTTGGAAAAAGACTTTGGTTATTCCCCCTATCCTTGCCCCTTATGATTTTATAAACCTCGATAAGATCACCCCTCAGTCTCCAACACTCCGGGGGAAAATCCCCAGCTTGATTGGTTGGTTGATTTATTTTTGTCACATGTACCAAAATACAGTGAAAAGATTGTTTCATGTGCTATATAGGCAGATCGTACCATACAAAGTGCATCAGGGTAGCAGAACAGAGTGCAGAATACGGTGTTATAGCTGAAGAGAAGGTGCAGAGGGAGAAATCAGAATTAACATTTGAGAGGCCCATTCAAAAGCCTGATAATAGCAGGGAACAGGCTGTCTTTGAATCTGTTTGTATGTGTTTTCAAACTTTTATATCTTCTGCTCAATGGAAGAGAGTGGAAGAGAGTATAACCAGGGTGCGAGGGATCTTTGATTATATTGGTTGTTTTCTCGAGGCAGCGGGAAGTACAGATGGAGTCAATGGATGGGAGGCTGGTTTGCGTGATGGACCGGGCTGTGTTCATGACTCTCTGCAGTTTCTTGCGATCTTGGGAAGAGCAGCTGACATACCACGCTGTGATACTTCCAGATATGGTGCATCTATAAAAATTGGTAAGAGTCCTTGCGGACATGCTGAATTTGCTTAGCCTCATGAGGAAGTAGAGATTTTGTTGTGCTTTCTGGACTGTCACATTGACATGGGTGGTCCAGGACAGATTATTGATGATCATCACTCCCAGGAATTTGATGCTCTCGACCATCTCCAGCTAAGCAATATTGATGCAGACAGAAGTGTGCCCTCCACTCTGCATCCTGCAGTCAATCACCAGCTCCTTTATTTTGCTGACGTTGGTGGGGGGAATTGATGTCTTTACACCATGCCACTAAGCACTCAATCTCTTCCCTGTATTCTGTCCCATTGTTGTTGAGATCCGAACTACAATAGTGGTGTCATCAGCAAACTTGTAAATGAAGTTGGGGCAGAATTTAGCCGCACAGTCGTGAGTGTATAACGAGTATAGTAGGGTTATTCAGCCTCTCCTTATAGCTCAAACCGTCCAATCCTGTCATCATCCTTGTAAATCTTTCCTGAACCCTTTCAAGTGTAACAACATCTTTCCTATAGCAGGGAGACCAGAATTGAAATGTCCTGTACAGACGCAACATGACATCCCAACTCCTATACTCAATGCACTGAGCATTGAAGGCAAGCATACCTTCACCACACTGTCTACCTGCAACTCTACTTTCAAGGAACTACGCACCTGAACCCCTAAGCCTCTTTGTTCGACAACACTGCCCAGGGCCCTACCATTAACTATATAAGCTGAAAGAACTGCAGATGCTGTAAATCAGAAACAAAAACAGAAATTGTTGGAAGAGCTCAGCAGATCTGGCAGCATTTGTGGAGAGAAATCAGATTTGATGTTTCAGGTCAAGTGATCCTTCCTCAGAACCAAAATGCAACACTTCACATTTATCTAAATTAAAATCCATCTGCCACTCCTTGGCCCTTTGGCCCATCTGATCAAGGTCCCATTGTACTCTGAGATAATGTGAGCTGTTACATTCTCCTGCTCTCACTTCTGTTTTGCTTTTGTTAATTATTTTGAATCTGTGACCTCTGGTTATCTTCTTCCTGCCACTAGAAACAGGAGTCAGGATATGCAACTCTCATTGTGTCAGGAGATTAGTGGGAATCCGCCCCCATCAGTTCGCTGAGGGGTCCCTGAAAAAATTCACCTTCAGTTACTAAAATTGTCACCGCTATTCCAGTCAGAGGCCAGCTACTCCTCATGGATGGCAGTGCCAATGGGTATGAGGGTCTGCTGGTGGCACTGCACTAACCTGACTTCCAGGATTGATCAGGGATCCCAGGCTGAAAGTGAGTGCTAGGCAGATGGGCAGATGGGTTCGCAAGGGAGAGAGGGCTCAGAAGCAAATGTGGCACAGAAGCTGTTAGTTTCTTGGTGCCAAATCCCTCGATTGAAGACAGATCAGAGACAGTGAAACCCAACAGGATTGACTGCATGACATTCCTAGGGCAAGGGAAGGCCATCAGAGCTCCCTATATTCCCTGAGCTACCATTTCGCTATGATGGGCTCAGGCCTGATGGGTGTTAATTGGTTCATTAATGAGCCTGATGGACATTCTGTTTACAGTGGCTGAGATTCCCATCTCAGTTCCTTCTGCATCTGAGTTAATTTGAAAGGTTTCACTTCCAATGGGAGACTGACCTGCAACCTCTTCTGCCATGACATGGACCCAGGCACCATGTTTCCTACTGGAGCAGACTGCATTCAATCCAGTCTCGCCTCTCTTACATGATCAAAACCTCTCGTGAACACCTCTATCAAACCTACTCTTAACCTGCTGCTCTGTAAGAACAATCTCACTTTCCCCATCTTCCTACTGTTACAGAAACTTTCCATCTTTGCTATCATTCTAATTTATTTGATGTCTTTTGCAAGGCAGTGTTAGCCATGTTGAACACATCCTCATATTGATTCGCATTACAATCCACATTGCGAGATTCGTAGAAATTAATGTCTGTTTTTAATGTTCCCTCATTTATCCGTGTCAATTGAGGTACTAAGAAATGCAACAAGTGCTCATTCCAGAATCACAGAATTATCACAGAATGAGGCCGTTTAGTCCATCCTGCCTCAACCTGCTCTATTATCTGGTGCTAATCTCCTGCCTTTTCCCCACATCCCTAAACTCCATTTCTATCCAATTGCCCTCTGGAATGCCTCAACTGAACCTGCTTCCACTGCATTTCCAGTCACTGCGTTCTACACCCTAACTACTCACTGCCTGGAAATGTTTTCTCTCACATCACCTTTGCTTTACTTTAAGAGTAGAGGGCATACATTCCTGAGCTTTCTTTGGGTGTCACTGGCTAGGCCAGCATTTATTGCCCATTCGTTTGTGCCCAAAGTTCAGTTAAGGGTTAAGGCTGTGGGTCTGGAGTCACATGTAGGCCAGACCAGGTAAGACAACAGTTTCCTTTCCTAAAAAGCATTTAGTAAACCAGATGGGTTTCCACCAAAAATGAACAACAGCTTCATGGTCATCATTTGACTCTTAATTCCAGACTTCCTGTTTTGGAATGAATTCAAATTCCACCACCATGGGATTCAAACCTAGGTTCCCAGAGGATTACCTGGGTCTCTGACTTAATGTCCAGCTATATTACCACTGGGCCACTGCCTTCACCTTCTGTAAGCACTCCCCATCCGCATGAGGAATTGTAATTGGAAAACAGGTAAAAAAAAACCAAACCTCAACTACAACAACAAGTCCAGACCAATGTACACATGAGATTGGAGGAGAGATATCAACTGCTCACCTTAAATCCTCTTCCTTTCCAATCCAACTGTCCCTTTATCTCCAAAAAAAAGTTTCCACAGATGTTGCAAACCCACAGTAAACACCAGAAATGTTTCAAATAAGTTAGCCAGCATCTGCAGAGAAAGAAACAAAATTAAAGTTTCAGGTCAATGGTCTATCATCAGAACTGGAAGATGTTAGAAACATAATTTATAAGAAGGGGCTGAGCACAGGGGTAAGAGGTGTTAGAGGAAAAAGATTCAAAACAGAAGGTCTATGATAGCCTGGAAAACAGGATAGGTTTAATGAGAGATGGTGGTGTAAAGTGCAAGGGAATGGAAATGGGACAATTAAAGAAACAGAAAGTGTGTCTCAGTGAATGGCATAGCAGAAACATCACCTGCTGCCTGAAAACATGTGGCAATTAGTTACAATCTGAAGTTGTTGAACACAATGTTGAGATTATCTCTTGTTAAAAGTCCATTTAGAAGCCATTACAAGTGGCAACTGTGCTTTGAGTGGGGAACACTTTGATACAAGCTTGTTAATGAACTCGAACCTTTTCCTAGCCACTTGGGCTCAGTTCCAATCCAGGCAGTGCATATCACAACTGAAGCTCTGTCCATGGATCATGCTCAGAGAAAGTAAAAAGCTTTTCCAATCTTTATAGCCATTCACAATATATGTTAATGATTTCAATGCAGGAACTAAATGTAATATTGCAAAACTTGCAGATGACATGAAACTGGATGGGAGGGTGAGCTGTGAAGAGGATGCAGAGATGTTACAGTGTAATTTGGACCAGCAGAGTGAGTGGGAAAATGCATGGCAGATGCAGTATAATGTCGATAAATTTGAGATTATCCACTTTGGCAGCAAAAGCAGGCGTGAAGGCAGATTATTAATTGAATAGCTATAAATTGAAGGAGGGGAATGTTCAACAAGACCTGGGTGTCCTCGTGCATGTGTCGTGGAATGTAAGCGTGCAGGTGCAGCAGGCAGTAAAGAAAATAAACTTTATGTTGGCCTTCATAATGAGAGGATTCGAGTACAGGAACAAGGATGTCTTGCTGCTTTTGGTGAGGCCATACCTGGATTATTTCGTGCAGTATTGAGCATCTCATCTGAGGAAAGATGTTCTTGCTGTGGAGAGTGCATTGAAGGTTTACCGACTCGATTCCTGGGATGACAAGACTGACGTATGAGGAGAGATGAATCAGTAAGAATTGTATTCACTACAGTTTTGAAGAAAATGGGGGATCTCATAGAAGGCTATAAAATCCTAATGGGTCTAGACAGGTTAAATGCAGGAAGGATGTTCCCACTGGTGGGGGGATTTCAGAACCAAGGGTTATAGTTTAAGGATAACAGGTAAACCTTTTCGGACTGAGATGAGGAGAAATTTCTTCACCCAGAGAGTGGTGAGCACATGGAATTCACTGCCACAAAAAGAAGTCGAGAACAAAACATTGAGTATTTTCACAAAGGAGGTAAAGAGGTTTTGTGGTTAAAATGATCAAGGGATATGAGGGGAGGGCAGGATTAGGGTATTGAGCTCAATGATCAACAACGATCATAACGAAAGGTGGAGTAGGCTCAAGGGGTCGAATGGCCTACTCCTGCTTCTAACTTCTATGTTCCTACATTTCTATGATGTACTACTTGATATGGGGTCATTAGTCATTTAGGCAATGTAACAGCCAATTTGCGCAAAGCAAACTCCAGCAAACAGCAACATGATAATGGTGCAGCAATCTGATTAATGGACCTGTCATTAGGGGAAACAATAATGGCTGGGTCACTAGGCAGACCTCTGCTTTATCAAAAAAAAAACCAAAAGAACTGTGGATGCTGTAAGTCAGGAACAAAAACAAAGTTGCTGGAAAAGCTCAGCAGGTCTGGCAGCATCTGTGGAGGAGAAAACAGAGTTAACATTTCGGGTCCGGTGACCCTTCCTCAGAACTGCTCTTATCAAATAGGGATAAGGCCCAGTTTAACATTTCATGACCTTACCTCAATAGCACAGCATTCCCTTATCACTATGAGAGAGTGTCATCTTTGATTGTGTACCCAAGTCTTTGCAGTGAGTGGGTGAACTCAGCACTTTCTGCATCAAGTAGGCTACCTTCTGAGCCACAGCCAATTCCTCAACGTTACAGCCGAAAGCACAGTGAGTTAATCTGCATTGAAATGAATTCATACATGGGTGTGACTCTTCATCAGAATGTCATCAGTTCTCGGTTTTGTTTTGCTGCATGCATATTTACCCTAAAGCTGTTTCAAAATAAACGATGTTTGTTTGAAATAATTAAACCAGCACACCCTTTAAAGCAGGTAAGCACAACACCTCTTGTAATACCGCCCCAAACCCTCCTAACCCTTCCCCCATCTGCTCTGTGAGCAGGGAGAGTTTGCCTTGGGATTAATTTGGCAGCAATTTGTAAATGGTTTCAGTTTGCAAGCCTGGTGTTAAATTTCCACTGAGAAAAGTCTGTATACAGTGAAGTTATATTGAAGACATTACAATCACAAATTACTTTCACTGATAGCTGTCTTACTGCAACTAGGTCACAGCCTCAGTAGAAGGCAACAGCCATTTTGGATTGATGTGAGGAGACATTTTGTTACTCAAAGAGTTGTGAATCTTTGGAATTCTAACACCCAGAGACCTATGAATGTCTAGTTGTTGAGTATTTCTAGGGCTGAGGTTAAAACAATTTTGTATACAACAGAATAAGGAATTTGGGATAGAGTGAGAAGGTGAACTTGATGTATAAGAACAACCATGATCGTATCAAAATGCGGAACAGGGTCTAGAGCCAAAACATCTACTCTCTTCCTTATTTTCTATGGTCTCATATGTTTCCAGAGTAAATTAACTTTAAAAGATGGAGTCAAAGCAGGCCAAGAAATGTCAGGAGTTGCACAAAATACCATGTCAAAAGAACCTCACACCTCTCAAACCTCCAGTGCTCACCAATGCCCAATGATTCCTTTCAGTGAATATCCACCTCTAGAGGGACAGCAGTTATACCTTCGGTTCCATAGGCTTTGGGCATTGGAAGTATCGCCTTAAACTAGTCCATCTTCTACTCTTTAAAGTCTGCATTTTTGACAAAGCTTTTTTTTTGCGTCATTTTCTTGGAGCTTGAGGTAGATATAGGGGTGTGCAGGATTAAGACATTGTTTTGATACGGGAGACAAAGGAAAGCTGTTTGTCACATATATGCCTCAGGATCCCTGCACTGCAGGTCCCTCAGTACACCTTTCCTCTTTCCACACACCCCCGTGGGGCTGGATCAATGTCCATGTCGGCCTGACTGAGCTGTGACTCCAGGTCGAGCATCGCCTTCTCCAGCTCCTCAATGTTAGATTTTTGCCTCTTTGTTGACCACATACTCCTGAATGTGGATGTGGGTGTGAGTCTTGCCCACATCCCATCTCATAGCCTCAAAAAGGGAAGTCCTACTACATCCATCTTCCAGCCATCCCACAACTAGTAGAACAAATCTCGGAACCGCCAGAAGGGCAAAAAATGGAATGCTGTTCCCATTAGCTAATGGTACAAGGACCAGGGGTCCCAGAATTAAGATGCTAAGTAAGCAATACAAGGAATATGATGAGGAAAACCCTACTTTTCACACAACGAGTGGCAATGACCTGGAATTCTGGGGGTGGTGATTTCAAAGGAATTTGGATGGGCATTTGAGGGAACTAAACTGGCACGGCTATGAGGACAGAGTCAGGGAATGGGAATGACTGGATTACTGCAGAGAATGGAATAAATGGGCAGAATGATCTCTTTCCATTTTGGCTCTACAACCCTCTGACCTGTCCTAATGCCCTTATGTGGCTCAAATCAGTTCTTTCGGTCTTCTTTAACAGTCTATCAAGTACCTTGGAGCATTCCTGTTAAACTAAAGGCAGTGTAGAAATGCCAATTGTTGTTAGTGCCAACATTTATCAAACCTTCAAGTTCAACCATTCCTGAAGGCATGTATTGGTGTTTCCATAGGCAGTGCCAATACATCACCCACACACCATAATTGACAGTGATGAGTGCTATCAAATGCGAGGCATTGGAATATCAGTAACTCAATTGCATCTGCCTGGTAAATTTTTATTTTGAAAGATTATGAAGCTACTCCCAAGTGTGTTTTTTTTACAAGGCATGTTATTTACTCTTTACAAAAATCTCCATAGCAACTGCTGAATTAACACAGTGGGCTACCATGGAAATGAATAGAGAATAAATTTGTTGCTTGAAAACCGATGCAGATTAAAGGACGTTCTAGCACAGGTTATCATGCAGGGTCTAGTCCCGGTAAACACGTAAACACTTTGCAACCAGCACTCTGCTTGAATCAAGATTGAGATGGATCAGAGTCACCGTACACTACAGGGAAATTAACATAGTGATTTGCTTAATCTTGATACAAATACACATCAAGTCAGTCAACAATACTGACTAAATGGAACAATAAGCATTGAGTGCAAGGACACTTTCTATCGGAAAAAGACATTTGGTTCCTAAAAATCACCAGCTGCATTTTAATATCAGAGTTGAATTAACTAAAAGTCAGAATCATCAAACAGATACAGCACAGCAGGAGGCCATTTAGCCTGTCATATCCATCTAAGTCCCCCTGCCTACTCCTTTTTCCTAAAGCTCTTAAGATAATTCTATGCGTCCTATTTGAAAGATATGATTGAACTTTGTCATGTTTTCAGACCGTGCATTCCATGTACTATTTTATTTTGCTGGCTGGCTACACATCTCATTGGTCTCAGAGCAACAAGTTCTAAATCTAAACAGTTCATCTCATTCGCGGTTCTCCCACCAACAAGAACAGTTTCTCCTTGTCTATTCTTCCAAAGCTTTCATGGTTTTGGATATTTCAATCAAAACTCCTCTAAACCCCGCCTTTCCCAGGAACAACAGCTCCAGTTTCTATCCACACAAGTCCCTCATATATGGAACCATTCTCTGAAATCACTCTCTCTGATACCTTCGCATCCTTCCTAAAGTGTGCCCAGACTGGACATGATATCCTGACTGACACCCAAACATTTTATAAATGTTTACCAGAACTTCCTTGCGAGGTCTCTGTAAAACCCAGGATCCCAGCTACCAAAAATATCTCAACTTGCCCTGCGACCTTCAATGATAAGTGTGCATATAACCCCAGGCCCTTCTGCTCCTGGTGTTGAGCTACCTTCTTGAACCACTGCAGCCCATTTTCACTCGTGGGATATGGCCAAGTCAGCATTTATTATCTATCCCAAGTTGCCCAGAAGCAGTTAAAAGTCAGACACATTGCTGTGGGTCTATAATCTCATACCACATGAGTATGTAGATTTTCCCTCCTTAGTGGACATTATGAACCAGATGGGCCTTTTATGACAATCAACAACAGTTTCATGGTCACCAGTCGGCTACACTTCTTATTGAATTCAAATTTCATGATCTGCCATGGTGAGATTTGAACCCATGTTCCCCAAGACATTAGCCTATGGTTCTGGTATTACTAAAATCTAGTGATGTTACCACTATGCCATCAACCCCCATTGAGTTAAAAGGACTTAATACAATATGTCAGTCATGCTGTTTTCTTCCACGCATAAATCCCTCTTTGTCATCTCTAATCGAGGTCACTATCCTTTTAATGTTTGTGTGACTATCAAAGACATTTGAGGCAGGTGTTCCTTTGCCCCATGGTGCCAAGAGTGATGTTGAGGGAAAGGAGGATCTGGGAAAATGGGGAGGGCCATTTCAGGATGTCTCTCAGGTGCATTCCTGCCATTTGGCATGTTTCCAGGCCATGGGCCAGGATTAGGATCACCTGTCCATTGTTTAAGATTTTCTTTTGAATTTGTCAATGCATTGTTGGTGCTACCAGCAAGAACAACATTTATTGGCCATCCCTAATTGCCCCAGAGAAGGTGGTGGTGAGTTACCTTCTTGAACCGCTCTGGACTGTGCAGCATAGGTACAGCCTCAATGCTGCCATAAAGGGATTTCATGGATTTTGACCCAGTGACACTGAAAGAACGCTGATATATTTCCAAATCCGGATGGTGAGTGGTTTGGAGGGAAACTTGCAGGTGACGAAGTTCCCAAATGTCTGCTGCCTTTGTGCCTCTAGAAAGAAGAAGTTGTGGATTTTGGAAGGTGCTGTCTGAGAGTCTTGGTAAGTTGTTTCAGTATGTGGTGCACACTGTTGCCACTGTGCATCGTTGGTGGAAGAACTGAATTTTGATGGATGTGATAACAATCAGATGGTCTGCTTTGTTCCAGATGGTGTTGAGCTTCCTGAGAGCTTTTGGGCTGCACTCATCCGGGAAAGTGGGGAGTATTCCATCACACTCCTGTGTTACAAGGATTGACGATTCCAGAGGTGAGTTATTTACTGCAGAATTTGGCTACCCCTGTAGCCACTGTATTCAGATGGTAGGTCCAGCTCTTGTTAGAGATGGTCATTGCCTCATATTGTTGAATGAACATTACTTGCCACTTATCACATTTGGCTCCTGCCACGGTAGCTCAGTGGTTAGCACTGCTACCTCACAGCACTAGGGACCCAGGTTTGATTCCACCCTCAGGCAGCTAGCTGTGTGGAGTTTGCACATTCTCCCCGTGTCTGTGTGGGTTCCTCTCACAGTCCAAAGATGTGCAGGTTAGGCAGATTAGACATGCTAAATTACCCATAGTGTTCAGGGATGTGTAGATTAGGTGGGTTGTGCAGAATGGGTCTGGGTGGGATGCTTTGAGGGTCGGTGTGGACTTGTTGGGCCAAAGGGCCTGTTTCTACACTGTTGGGATTCTATGATCAGCCCAAACCTGACTGTTGTCCAATCTTGCTGCATTTCTACTCAGACTGCTTCAATATGAGAAAGGAATTCCTTCCCTAAACTTTCTGCTTATCTATGCTACATTAACTTGCCCCTTTAAATCTATTTCTTTGATCATAAAGTAGAGAACTGAGGAGCAGCAGTAGACCATTCAACCCTTCAAGCTTATCCTACCCATTGATGAGATCATGTCGATCTGTTTGTGGTCTCAGCTGAATCTTCATGTGTAACCCCATAACTGTTGACTCACTTGTCTTGCAAAAACATACCTAATGCAGTCTTAAATAAAGACTCCAGGAAGACCTTTGAGACAAAGGATTGCACACTGTAATGATCCTCTGTGGGGCTACGAAAATCTCATTTTTATCTTAAAAGGGAGATCAAAATTAAAAGCTCAAAAGGTTTTTGGTTGCATTCCCCTCATATCTTATAATATTTTATGAAGCATCTCAGGACATTTTATGATATTAAAGGTGCTGTATTTTTGAAACAGTCGTTGCTTTTGAAACAGACGAGTGCTATGGAAACCCAAGGGTGGTCCTCTTTTGAGCTGGAGCCCTGTCACCAACAAGACGATAAACTTGTTGTCATTTGGAGACGCCAGTATTGCCAAGGAACTGTAGAAGAAAGACAACCCTAAAAAAGTGTGCATCAGGATATGACTGTTCTTACTGGATTCGGCATTGATTCTTGCCTTAATTAATGCTTTTATCTAATCTATTACTGTTAAACACGCTATCATTCTTTTTTCACCCAATAGACTTTCATCAATAAAGGAAGGGAAAAGTGCTGGGATAAGGGTGCACGCTAGTCCTGCTCATATGAATAATTCTATCAATAGTAGCTTTAGAGTAAAGGGAGTTATATTCCATCTATTAACTGGGGCTACAACATTGTGAAGATGTGCTGAGTGCATTGAATCACAGAATGTGTAAAGTTCAGAGGGAGGCCATTTGGCCCATCAAGTCTGAGATGGCTCTTTCAAAAAGTGGTTCAGTTCAGTTTATTAACTTTAACCACACACACACACACACACACACACACAC
>NC_063350.1:7108267-7138574 GCF_021869965.1 Rhincodon typus
CACACACACACACACACACACACACACACACACACACAGCACAAACATTTCCAATTTTAAACAGATCTGCAGCATCCAATGTGAAAGACCAAACCTTTCCTATTCATTTTGTGTTGTTAGGATATGGGATGGTGCCAGTCCAATGGCACTAGCACTAAATTAGACTCTAGAAGCCTAGGCTACATTTCTTGGGATCATGGGTTCAAATCCCACCATGGTGAAATTTGAATTCAGCAAAATTCTCAAATTAAAAGTTAGTCTAATAGCAGTCATTGTGATCGCTATTTGGCAAAAAAAAAATCATGTTCACCAATGTCTTTCAGGAAAGGAAATCTGCCATCTTTACTTGGTCTGGCCAACATGTAACTCCAGACCTACAGTAGTGTGATTGACTTCTATCTGCCCTCTGGGCAATTAGGAATGGGCAATGAGTGCAGGCTTAGCCAGCTCAAGGATAAAAGGAAAACAAATTCCAAAGAACCAAATCTCTTTTGTGTTGCTCACATTGTAGAGATGCCTGAGGGATCAAAGCCCATTCATTCCCAAGATGGAAAGTCTCAATGGGCCAAATCACCACAAGGCACTTGTCTTATCAATAAGGTCCAGTTTATTGCAATAATTACAAGTTACATCGGCTGGTTAGGCATAACTATTGAGAATATTTTGAGGTGGAGATGACACATGATAACCTCATCAGGAGGTCGGCTCATCGCTTTCCACCTACAGATGTGACCTAATGCGATCTCCAATATTAACCCTTTCAGAGCCATTGCCTTACACAACAGAGTTGATCACAGGAAGGTAGGAAGGGAATTATGTGTCCCACAGGAGCAAGGTTACCTTGTATGTGAGGGGCTCATTTTGGCTCTGATTGTCCTCTTGTTTTCATGCTGTGGAGACCAGCTGCCCCCAAACCTTTAAAAAGGGTAGGAAAGTGACTCTATACCAACACTGGATGAGTAATCCTGGGCTAACATTCTGGGGACATGGGTTCAAGTTCCACCACAGCAGGTGATGGAATTTGAATTCAATATAAAAAAATTCTAGGATAAAGGCATTGGTCTATTGGTGACCACTGTTGTAAAACACCACCTGGTTTATCAATGTCCTTTAGGGAAGGAAATCTGCCATCCTTACCCAGGCTGGCATGTGACTCCAGACCCACAGAAATTTGTTTGACACTTAACTGCACTCCGAGTGATTTAGGGATTGGCAATAAATGCAGGCCTGGCCAGTGATGTCTGCAGCCCATGAACGAATTATAGAAACACAGGGACCCTCCATGACAATTCACCAGATGCAGGCCTCAAAATTAAGCTGAAGGCTTGTTCAAAAATTCCACAGGCCTGGGGTGAATGAGTTGTGTCTTTGATATAGTGTAACACTGTACAATAGGACTGAATGGGGGTGGGTGTGGCAGGGATGATGGAAACTATTCTGGGAGTGAAAAGAACTTTAGTCCATTGGGATTCTGTACAATGTCAGTGACACAAAAAGACTTGGCTCATTGGAATTCTACACAACATGAATGAATAGGTAAGGTTTGGTCTTTCACATTCGATGCTGAAGTTTTTTTTGAAATTGTTGCACAGCTACAGTGAGCTTCAGTACACTCCTCTTTTGCTGACATATCAGACCATAACAGATGGATGAACATCTAAGACAGCCTGTGATTGACTACAGCTATTTCACTTAGCAATTTCTTAACACTCCCAGCAGAGTAAGCAAATGCAACAAACACAAAGTGCTTGAGAAACTCAGCAGGTCTGGCAGCTGAGATAGCTTATAAAGAGTACGGGAGCAGTGGTTCTCTAACACAGACTGATCCAAAGTTTGAAAGTTTCCATCTGAGATCTCCCACTCAAAGCTGTTGCAGTCATATCAACACAAAGCAGTTGCAAGACAATGAGAATGTTATTTGGTCATCCACATCTGTGGAGCACCATCACACTGTCTCACACTTTACTGAGCTCAATGCTCTGGTCAGATTGATGAAGTCAATCTTAACATCTTTCTTGAATTTAATCTGGCCACACAGACTAAGACCCATGTCAGAAGTTACTCTGTAGCCACAACCGTCTGTGGAAGGACTTTCTCAGCCACGGGGAGGAGGCAATTCAAGATAATGCATGTCAGGATTTTTCCCTGCTATAGACAACAGGGGAAATCCGTGCTCATTTCCCCTTTTTTGAACATTATTATAATTGGCAGACTCATGAACGGCATGGTGGCTCAGTGGTTAGCACTGTAGCCTCACAGTGCTAGGGACCTGGGTTCAATCCCAGCCTCGGGCAACTGTCTGTGTGGAGTTTGCACTTTCTGCGTGGGTTTCCTCCAGGTATTCCAGTTTCCTTCCACAGCCCAAAGATGTGTAGGTGGATTAGCCATGCTTAAATTACCCATTGTGTCCAGGTTAGGTGGATTAGTCATGGGAAATGCAGGGTGATAGGCACAGGACAGGTGGTGTGAGTGAGTGAGGACCCTTTTTGAACTGATGAGGAATTTCTTCAGCCAGTGGGCGGTGAATCTGTGGAACTCATTGCTGCAGCGGGCTGCGGAGGCCAAGTCATTGAATGTCTTTAAGACAGAGATAGATAGGTTCTTGATTAGTTGAAGGGATCAAGGGATATGGGGCGAAGGCAGGGGAACAGAGTTAAGGAACACATCAGCTGATTGAATGGTGGAGCAGCCTCATTGGGTCAAATGGTCTAATTCTACTCCTGTATCTAATGGCCTCTTGCCTAGTTCTGAGTCATAAGAGTTGAAATTCACTCCAAGCTTTGAGCACAAAAATTGCGATTAACATTCCAATGTAGTAAAGAAGGAGTCAAGACTGTCCAAGATCTCTCAGGTGAGATGTTAAATTAAAGCATGTGAATGATGCCACTGCACTATTTGAAGCTGACTAGATGAGTTATCCTCTGGCTCATGGAAACGGATTTATCTGTCAATCAACACCATGAAAATAGATTTTTCTGGTCACTATCACATTGGTGTTTGGGGGCATGCTATGGGCAGGTTGGCTGTTTTTCCAACATGGAAACAATCTGTGGCTGTTCCTCAGGGCATGAGGATGACCTGCATCCACTCCTGGGGGTTCGGGTGAGACTGGGGGAGATGGTGAGGTTGGAGGGATTTGGTGAGATTGGGAAGGGCAGTGAAGAGGTCTGGGGGAAGGGATGGGTTGGGGGGATTTGGTGAGTGTGGGGTGCAGACTGTAAGTTCTGCAGCAGCTAAATAGTTCTATCCTGGAGCTATAGTCTTTGCTCCCAGGGAGGTATGTGGTGTTTGAGGAGGTGGGTCTCACTCTGGGATTCTGCGCACTCTTGCTGCTGTTCACACTTGGCCTCTGTATGCTCCACTCAGTGATGCACAAAATATTCGGTGTTTTTACAGACGTTTCTTCTTCGGTTTGTGCATTTTAGGGCGAGTGGTTCCCACATGTCGGTGGAGATGTTGCATTTGTTTAGGGAGACTTTCAGGATGTCCCTGTAGTGGTTCCTCTGGCTTCCTAGTGATCACTTCCCACTGCAGGTCTTGGAATAGAGCATTTGTTTAGGGAGTCTTGGGTCAGGCACAAGGACAATGTGGCCCCACTCATCTTCCATCCCCCCCTCCATATCACAGCTGGTGACCATTGGCTTGGGAGAAGACACTCAGTTGGTACGTGATGCCAACAGCATGGGTTCAACTCTCGCACCAGCTCAGATTACTGTGAAGGAGGCATCATTGATAGCGAAGAAGGTGATCAAAAATTACAGAGGGATATCGATCAGATGGGGAATTGGACCAAGGACTAGCAAATGCAATTCAATACAGATAACTGTGAGGTGTTGCACTTTGGAAAGTCAAACCAAGGTTGTAAGCCCAGATTTGACCTCCAGGTGTTTCACTACAATTTCAACACACTTGATGTATATTCTTTCTAAGGCATACAGTCTGAGGGGGTTCTGCAGTTTCTAGCCCCTCAGTCATTGAAAGTCCTTAGGCAGAGACCTTTCCTCACTGTGCCTCTACTGAGATTGTCCCAAGCTTTAGTGCATCCCTCAGCATCTGTTTCTGGACCTTGGATAGTGCTGGTCTGCAATATTGGATTAAGAACAATTGTCTGCCCTGGAAGACCTGCAAATTTTGGGCAAATCAAAAAGAGCTTCTTTCACCAAATTGATGGCGTTTGATGCTCGTGTCGAAAGGTGTAGCAGGGAGCAGCAGTGATTAAAATACACAAGGAAGGAGCCGAAGTTGGATAAACCTACAACTCTCTCTGAGCATTGTTACCCTATACCTTGGTACTCCTGGTGCATGTTTTTAGAACAGATTTTTAGGATTGCAAGAATCAGGTATTCTTGTTTTTTTCCCCTCTCTATCCTTTGCAAAACTGATTGCTCAATACGTTTCTGCCTCTTTTGTCATTCAGCAAAGACTGAGGCAATCCAGCTGCCTTATCGGCAAAGGTGTCACACATTTCGAACCAAGAGGGTGCTTCAGTTCTCAGAGGGAGGTGGAGGGGCCGGAGTGTAACATGAGCTGAGCTGTGACTTTTATTGGTCTCCCATTGTCTCACTGACAAGAGAAGGGAGTGGCACAAACAGCTGGTGCTGCTGGGGGAGACCTGAAACTGCAGTGGGGTGGGACTGCACTGATGCATACAGCACGGGAGAAATGAGTCATTGGCGAAGGCCAGTGCTGGCTGTGGTTAACAGCTGGGCCATGTGCTTACGTACTTAGGCCCGACATTACTCACCCAGTACAGGCTGGGGGAGGTGGGTGAGGGGCCGATTGGTTGGAAGTTGGGCGAGAGCTGGTATCATGTGAATGAGCATGCAATTGACTGGTATTGTGCTCGGTCAGAGGAAGGGAAAGGGAGTGTGCACTGTAAAATTATACCAGGGTGGGAGGATGGGGATCCTAATACATTCACACTATCCCCTCATTTCCACACCGCCCCCCACCCACTTCTGGGGTTCTTCTGTCAATTCTAACAGAGCCCAGGATTTTATGAGCATTGGCATCACGTATTGAATGTGCCAGTTATTACATGGGGGCATCCTAGTGGTTCCTGCTGGGAAGAGACTGGGCATCCTTCCTTTTCAGATGCCCTGTATCCCACTGGAGGGGGCTCTGTGGGGGCAGTACCTATCTCCCACCTGTCCCCTCGAAGCACCAACATGACAGCCTCCTCACCTCTCCAGCAGGAAGGATTCCCTTCTCCAGTTACTGGGTCCAGGCAGAATGTGATGTCTCAACGTTTCTTTATGTGGAACCTTTCCAAGGGCTCCTCAATGTGGAGCAGGCCCCTGTTGCCACACAGCCTCAGTGACGGCCATTCCTAGTAACGGCAACATTGCCAAAGCAACAGGCTCTCTGGGTGAATAGGCAGCTCGGATAGCCAGTCCAAGATCCCCTCTTTGGGACAGCGAGCCCAGAGCCAGCTCCTTAACCTTTCCCCCTACTCCACTCCACTGATAAAGTGGACACTGTGACCCTGACACGTGCCCTCACACGTTTGGGATTCCCATTTATCTGCTGCCCTTGTCCTTCTAGCTGGAAGTGTTCATGGGTTTGGAAGGTGCTGTCTAAGAAGTCTTGCTGAATTTCTGCCAGGGATCTTGTAGATGGTACACACTGCTGTTACTGAGTGTCGGTGGTAAATGAAGTGAATGCCGAAGGTGGTAGATGGGATGTGAATGAAGCAAGCTGCTTTGTCCTCAATGGTATCAAGCTTCTTGAGTGTTGTTGGAGCTACAGCCAGCAGGAAAGTGGGGAGTATTCCATCACATTCCTGACTTCTGCTTTCTGAAGGGTGGACTGGCTTTGGGAGACAGGGAGATAGCAAGAACTGTAGATGCTGGAGTCAGAGTCAATACAGTATGGGGCTGGAGGAACACAGCATGCCAGGCAACATCAGAGGAGCAGGAGACTCAACGTTCCTGACCCGACATATCAACTCTCCTGCTCCTCTGATGCTGCCTGTAATGTGTTCCTCCAGCCCTACACTATATAGACTTTGGGAGACAGTAAGTGAGTCACTCATTGCAGAATTCCTAGCCTCTGAGCTGCTTTTACATCTCTTTCTAAAGAGGTGACTCTAATTGTGGACAGGGCATTATCTGGAGATGTTATTCATATGGACTTCCAGAAGCCCTTTGATGAAGTTCCTCACAGGAAACTGTTGGCTAAAGCTGTAGCTCAAGGAACTGAAGGCAAATGATTGAATATTTGGAAATTGGCTAACCGGATCTAAAGACCAGTGATAACAGATATGTTCTCTAACTGGCAGAATATTGGTGCCCCAAACAGAATTGTGTTGAGGCCTCAATCCCTCATCTTCATTAGTGTGAACCCAGTTCTGAGGAAGGGTCACCGGACCCGAAACGTTAACTCTGTTTTTTCCTTCACAGATGCTGCCAGACCTGCTGAGCTTTTCCACCACCTTTGTTTTTGCTCCTGATTCACAGAATCCGCAGTTCTTTCGGTTTTCATTTGTGTGAACTTCAGGCAGCCTGGGATTTGATAGCTATTCAGACGTGTCCAGTAGTCAACTAGTGAAACCTTTTGAGCTTTTCGGCTAAAGGAAACCACAAAAATATAACAAGGGTGAGACTAGCCTTTACGGGGAAGGTGAGTAAATATAACAATGTGTGCAAATGTAACAACCATAAATCTGTAACAACTTCATTAATGCCAGCAAGATTCTCGCCTATGAGTCAGAGGTTGTGGGTTTCAATTCTCATTCTCTGAATTCACCACACAATCTAAACTTACATTCCGGCGCAATGCTTACTGAGTGCTGCAAGAGAAAGGTTCACTGGCCTTTCATCAACTGCTGTTTGTCAGATCTTCCTTTACGCAAACTGATTGCAAAAATCTGTGGGCTTGCACTGAGCTTAGTTCAACCTCTATGCTCGCTGACCTAAGTTGACCCTGGTCTGGAAATGCCACAGCTTTAAAACACTCTTTTTCAGGTTCAAATCCTCTCATCACCCTGCTCGTGCCCCCCACCGCCCAAACTGTGTAACCTCCTCCAGCCTGACGACCCTCTGAGATTTCAGCATCGTCCCATTCTGGCCTCTCGCACATCTCCAATTCTCATCAGCTTGCTCTTGGTTGAAGTGCCTTCATTGCTTCGGCATTGTGACAAAACTGTGGCTATAAGACGTATGTTTTGTCCTGGTTTCTTGAGAGAGAGAGAGATTGGGGGTCAGGTGTCGAACAGTTTGTGATAAGATGAACAACTTGTGAGGCCTTGAAGTTTTTTTTTTAAGTTGGAACAATAGAAGCAGCCTGAGTGGGTGAGGTCAAGTTCTCTCAGACCCAGGATCTTTAGTTTTAGCTCTCAGCAGTTGTTGCTGGGGTGTCAGCAGGGTTGGAAGGCAGTGAATCTCCCCCGACTGCTACACTCGCTCTCTCACAATTGTCTTTCCTCCTGGATTAGAGAACTGCATGTGAGATAAATCTGTTTTCTGAATTTGCAATATTGCCAAGGCTGTGTTTATCGAATGTTCCTATATTGGAACAACTAATTAGAAATAGTTACTTTTTCTATTATTCTGTTAAATTTTCCATAGAGTTAAATTATTCCAGTTCTTCTTTCTTTGGTTGTATTTTAACTATAGTATTTAAACAAATTGTGTTTTGCTGAACGTTGAGTAATTTAACCAATCAAATTGCACCTGGAACACAGTACTTCACATTTACCTGTAAAACAAGAAAAAGTTTTGGTTTTTATTAAGAAAAAGTTAGAATCTAGGCTACTTTCTTAATATATTTTGAGAGGATCTGCTCTGCCCATACAGGCACTAAATTGTGGAATTCTCTCCCTAAACCTCTCCCTGACTTTCTGTGGACCTTGCATTGTTGTGTCAACTGCAGCTCAGCTAGCTGTCTGAGTCAGGAGGTCATAGGTTCAAGTCCCACTCTGGGCCTGCAGCTCAAAAATCCAGTGTAGGAGGCACAATCTTTTGGCTGAGATATGACTGTTCTCTCATATGATGTGAAAGAACCAAGACACTATTCTGAAGGAGCACTGGGGGAGTTTGTTTAAATCCTCAATAAGCATTGTCTAAACAAATTATCTGATCATTTTCACATTGCTATTTCTGGGTATTTCCTTTGTTCAAATTGGCTGCTTTTACAACCTGATTAGATTATCAAGATACTTCAACGACTGCAAATCACTTCAGGATGTTGGGTGGTCGTGAAAGGCACTATATAAATGCAGAGGCTTTCTTTCCTTAAAATGCTCCGTGAAGCTTACTTCTTTGTCCAGGTTTGTGCTTAGTCACCAGAGCATTCTTTACATGGTAACATTCTTATCAAAATCCTTGGATCAATAAATAATTTGTTTTCATTGTCATAATGACAGTCACTGCATTTCATGAATAAATTCCAAATGGGTCAGAGTCCTTTATTTCCCAACATTGTTCAATATGCTGGCTTTTCAAATCCCTTTGAAATGTTCTATTAGCCTCTGTCTTAATGATCACCAATGCTAATTGTATCAAAATAATTTTGTGTGAAAATATTTCTTCAAAGTCTGTCTTTTCCTTGCAATAATTCTCTGCAGTCACCAATGAATGGAAAACTATGTTTTACTATTTATGCATTGAAAGCATTTTGAAAACCCCATAACCTTAGGTTATGTGTTCTGCAACTTCACTGTCACTGGGTCAAAACCTTGGAGCTCCCTCCTTAAGGGCATTATGGGTCTAGCTACAGCATGCAGACTGCAGTGGTTCCAGAAGACAGCTCATTACCACCTTCACAAGGGCAACTAGGGACAGGCAATAAATGCTGGGCATGGCCAGCAACCCTCGAGTGAATAAAAAATTCTTTCAAGCTGTCTTGAAGAAACTACACTGAGCACTTTTCCTGTGCAGATAATGTCAAAGAGTTGAATTTTGACAGAAAGCTAGACCTGGAAGGAAGAGGGTTATGGTGAGCGGGTGGGCAGGTGGAGCTGAGTCCCAAAAAGATCAGCCATGATCTTATTAAATGGCGGGGCAGGCTAAAGGGGCCAGATGGCCCACTCCTGCTCCTAGTTCTTATGTTCTTATAAGAGTCTAGGTACATTCACTCGTGCAACACCATTGCATCAGCCAATATTCTCCAGTCCCTGGGTTACAGTCCATTGGTGAAGCACCAATTGATGGGAGAGCTACAACAAACAAACGAACAAAGCCATTTGAGTAGAGGCATTCAAAACCGGTGGACTCAAAATCAGGATTCCATACACTCATTCTCCAGATTTAGGTGGAAAAAACCCTTCACCTTCCCCTTGACTTCTTGTGGAATTATCTACCACAGAAGGCGGTGGAGGTCAGGGCACTGGATATATCCAAGATGGAGACAGATACATTTTTAGATTTTAAAGACACCAAGGAATTTGGGGCAAAAGCAGGAAAATGACAGAGATGGATGATCAGCCATGATCATAGTGAATGCAAAGCAGGCTCAAAGGGCCTACTCCTGCTCCTAATTTCTATGTTACATAGAATCCCCAGTGTGGAAGCAGGCCATTCAGCCCATCAAGTCCACACCAAAATCTTGCTTCCATTGTATAGAAGCTCAACTAGACCACATCTAGACTACCATGTGCAGTTTCGATCTCCGTATCTCAATAAAGTCAGAGGAGGTTGACCAGACTTGCTCCTAGGATGGTGGGAGAATCTAAGTGATTGGACAAACTGACCTTCTATTTGGGAGCTTCAAAGAGAAAGGGCTAATCTCATTGTACCTACAATACTTAAAATAGACAGTAGATACAGCTAAGAGGTTCCTCTTGGTTGGGGAGTCTCGAACTGGGTGTAGAATTTAAAAGTGGTGGAGGGGTGGGTCACTCGGGTCTGAGATGAGACATTTTAAAAAAAAAAAAAAAATTCAGTCATGAACTTTGGAATTCTCCATCAGATTGGACTGCAGAAGTGCACTCTTGACTATTTTGGCCAGTAAAGTTTGATAAGATTTCAGATTACTAGTGGTGTACAAGGTCATTGGGAAGGAGAGAGTAAAAAATACTGAAGCATTCGATCTGCCATGAGCTTGTTGAATGGCCTATTCCTATTGGCAAAAGTTGCTTTTCTCTTTGGGGAGTCCACCACTTCAAGAAGTTTTCTGATGGACTCCAATTCAGAACCTTGCTGTTAATATAAATTTACATTTTATTGACCAATCCATGGGGGTTGGTGGTGGTGGTGGTGGTGAGGGGCAGTGGCAGGTAGCAAATGGCTTATGACCAATAAGTGTGGTCCCCAAGCATCTGGAGGTATGCTATAGCACAGGACGAGCACCAATTCGGGGGAGGATAGTAGAATTTGAACCACTACATCAGTGACACCTTTCAGAAAAAAAGGTATTCAACACAGCGTCCAAATTTACTCATTAAGCTGGAGATTCCCATGGTCACTATTTCAAAGAACATTCTCCCGTGGCCTAGGCAATTTGTAACCTTCACTACAAAAAAGTTATTACCTGGTCATTATCATGTTGCTATAAAAACAAAATGCTGGAGACTCAAAACAAATGGCACATGCTGGAAATCTGGGGGAAAAAGTTGGAGAGAAAGCCAAGTTTCTCCAGCACAGACCTGTAGGATTGCTCCCACATTGTTGTGTGTCTGGAGAAATTCAGCAGGTCTGTGCAGAAACAAAAAAAAAGTTAACATTACAGAACTCCAAAGCTGTCAGACTCAAAACACTAACAGTAACCTCCCTCAGCTGGTAACAGACCTACCAAGTTTCTCTAGCACTTTGTGTTGCTTGTCTTGCACAGCTAGATTTCAGTTGCTAGAATTTCTGCATTCCAAACACAATATCAAAAAAAAGCCTAACTTCATTGGATGTGGCAAAGCAATTTGCAGCCAGAATCACTAGTAAAACAGAAGACTTGCATTTGTACAAATACTGAAGAAAAAACCATGACCCCAGCTTTGTGTAAAGATATGTTTTATTTATACATTAAAAAATCCAGAACAAATTAAAATATATGAATATGTACAGATCTGAAAATAGCAAATCACCTTTTCTGCAAACAATTAGTCAATAGGAAGACAAATTACAGGCTTTCCACTGGTACTCCGACAGTTGGGATCATTTGCAGAGTAATTTTAAGCCAACTTGCCTCTCAGAATACTAACAGGATCAGGCGCATTGTTTTGCCAGCTTATTTCAAGCCCATGGAGGGCAATATTGGGGAGGGATGCAAAACTGGTGTGCTACCTCATTCAGGTGAGTTGGGTTAAAATGGTTCCCCCTTTGCTGTACAAAATGCACTGGAAGTTACCAAGTGGAGCACTAGAAAAAAAAAAACAATAGACCAGTGTGGATTCTGCATATACAAGAGGTGTTCACTGTATGAACACCCTGAAGTTAGATGTTGTGTTGCAACCACCAGTCATTGCTCAATAGTTAGAATTTCCAAACACCGCACCAATTTCAGCACAGATCACACTTGGAATGTCATGAGTGAAACATGGTGGCTATTGCTCCTTCCCCTAATTAATCCCATAAGAGGTGGTGGCATCACAAAATCTTATGGGGTTTCCTCCTCCATCTCCTGCAATAGCAAGGCCTTAATGTATGTGGCCTCAAGCTCTAACAGGGAAACAAGGTGCTACAATAAAAGCTGTTCCAATGCTTTTCCCAACTCAAGCCATTCAAACCCCTTCAAACGAGCAGGTAATGACTTACTACACAGAGTGCAGGAAGATCCCTTCTTACCCAAAAGGCTTTGTACTCTGCAGTGAAATGAAACTCATCAAAAAGATAAGGAATGAAAATTCACTTAAAAAGAAGAGGTCCAGCTTGAAAAATAGTCATTGCTTGAACCTCTTGCTCCAATTAGGTTTTCTGACAGATTTAATTTGCATATAGCCACCCTTGGTGCAAAGTCAATAACCACCAGTTGGCTCCACAATATACAAAGAGTAGGGGATGGAGTTTGTTCTGGTATACTCCATATATAGGTTTTTTTTTATAAAACTTTTAATCCCACCCCCTACATCAAGGCATTAAAGTGTTGCTATTAGTATTTACACCAATAATCCAAAAGAAACCAAGAAAATTTTATGTACCAAAATATAGTTTTATTGAAAAACCAAAGAAACATTATACTTTATTTATACTTTTTTTCTAGAGCCCTGTACCCAGGTGCATTTCTCAAAATACTGGAGCCAGTATATGAAGACTTAGCGTTTTGGGAGACAGACTGCTATGAAAAACAGAGACTTAGATTCCCATCCCATTTACTGATCAGTTGAAGAATGGCATCAAGCTTTGGCCACATACTATTACATCAACTAAAGCGAACCCTCAAAACAGATGCCAAACACAAAGTGGCTTCTCTTGTGGCAAGGGAGGATGCCGGCTGCCTCAAATAGTATTACTGCCTTTGCAAAGGCACAGATCTATCAAGGCTTTGAGAAAAGGTCAATGCTTGAAAAAGGCATCATAGCCTTTGACCACCTCCTTTGTTGTTCATCTAGGAAACTAAAAAAAAACACATTATGAATCGGAATAGTTTGCAGAATAACTAGCAGCTCATGGTGGGAAAATCCTGTAGGCTTCAAAATGGATTGAAGGATCTTTCGGTGAAAGCTTTCCACATTAGTGGAATGAAAACTCTGGTTAAGGCTTTAAAAACCCCATTATCTTTTGCCAAGTTCACCAATATCCTTGTCTAAAATTTCTCTTCCTTCAAAATATACATTTGCCACAAAATATCAAATCAACCTATCCTATAACAGACCTCTGTACTGGGTCAACATTGACCTGTGAGAGCTTTCTCAAAAGCTGCACGAGAAGCTTTAAATCACAAAAAGACAAAGTTGTTTCAGGAGGGACTACCCAAAAAGTTTGACCCCTTGACAGGGTACTAGCACCAATCAACACACTGCTTAGTAGATTTCTTGGTTTCAAGCGGATGTCAGCTCAGCTCATTACCACAGGAGATCTGAAGGAACTGCTTTAGTGTTTTTATGAAATTACTATGAAAAATGTATGAGCAAGGAAAAAACATTAATATTGAAATCCTTTTTGCATTACAGGATCTGCCAGCTGCAAACATGCAATAGAGAAGGATGCTTTAGCTATAAAATTTATCCATAAATTCTCTCCCATTGGAAGAAAAACAAATACAACTGTATGTAACTAAAGGTTTAGTTTAGGCAAGAGCTCATGTTCTTCCTTCCTAATGGCAAAGCACAAAAAAAAACTTTTGGCACTTGAAAACATTTTTTAAAAACAAAAATCAATCAATCATTCTAAATGTCAAGGGAGTGTATTCTCAAGTTCACTTACTGCAATGACATTAAAAAGTAAAACTGCAAAGCTCGAGGTCAACATGCTATGATTTATACAGAGCTGGAATTTCACCCGCAGAAAAAAAAGTCAGAATTGGTGTACAAATGAGAAATGCAATTTAAAAATCTTCAAGTACCCAACAAAAGAACTTGAACTGGTGTTTGACATTTTGCATCTTTCTTGCACAGAATCTTCTGTCTCCTAGCAACAATACAGGCAGTGGTCAAAGTTATTGGGAGATTTAAGGGTCAAAAGTCATCAGCATGTAGCGTCTGTACATCCCCAGGATGTAAGGAAGGGATTTTTAGGAATTGGGTTAAATTGAAGCAAAAAAATTTCAGAAAATAGGAAATCTTTTACTCTACACCTTTCACAGCAGCTGTTATGTAATACAGAACTTGAAGTTGTGCTGCATTGCACATGTTGCTAAAAGTGACTGTTCCAGTATGAAACTCAACTGTAAATATTGTCATTGCTCATGATACAAACAGCAGAAAGGTACATCCTAGAATTAAACATTTTACAAATAGAAAATCACACCTTGAAATAAATGAAACAAGCGGTGACAATTAAAATATTTTAAGATAGATAAATTATTTTCTTTTAAAAAAAGCACAAGATTTTAGTTAGAACCAGTTCTACAGAATTCTTGACAGTGGTGTTATAGGAACAAAATTGTATGCTATGTGTTTATAGTAAAATACTACCGTAAAGGTAACAATGATTAAGTAAATATCTAACCTATCTGTTTTTAAATGTCCAATTTATTGGGGGATGAGAAAACGAAGCAATTCTGCATTGTTGGGGGGGGGGGGGGGGGGGGGGAGAAAGAAGAAGGGAGAAACCATGCAAGAGGTCCATTGGTTAAAACTAAGTTTTATTTTTAAAAAGTGGTAGAAAAACATCTGTGGTTCTTAAAGGCTGATAAACCGCCAATTAGTGTTTATCCAAGGATTTCAGCAAGAAGCCACAATTTTCCTGCCTGCCCAAAGAATAGGAGAACTAAATATCAGCTACAATTTCAAAGATATGAAACCTTTCTTTGTTTGCCCCCTCATATAGTGGCAGAAAATATTTCACTGCAGGCAAATCAGACTAGGCTGCTTTTTATATCTAGGCTCTTACATTTCAAAATGCCTTAAATCTTTTAATCTGGGTTACATAACATTTCTCCAGCATTTAAAAAAGTGGACTTTTTAAATATACATAATACACGCATGGTAATGCATGTTTTATATATAAAAAAAGATTTTAAAACAGTTGAATTTGTCTCCACTTTTGTCTTTGTCTTGTTAAGGTGGAAGCTCTTGGAAAGAATACAAAGTCTGTTGTTCAGAAGCTCAGGCACAGATGAAGCTTATGCATAGAACTCAGTGGTTGGTGCCTTCTTGTAAATTGGCTTTTTGCTCAGGTCATAGCTGCCTTCGTCCTTCTTCCTCATACGGTAAATGAGCAGCAGGATGAGAAGGATGGCAAACAGAAGGCCAATTGTACCACCAGCAATCATTGCTACAAAATTTAAAACAAAAAGTGGTCAGTGTAGCTTTGAACATGCCTCATACACCAGATTAAACTATACCATTCATCACCTCAGGATAACAAAATTGCTTTACAGTCAATGCAGCACATCTTCTGAAAAAAGGTGCCACGGTCAGTTTGCACAAACAAGCACTTACAAGTCACCATAGTCTCATCAGACCATAGGGCTGTGCTCTCAGACAACTGGTGGCAGTTTAACCTGATGGTCATCACACCTCTGCTGAGGGGAGAGGTTGAAAAGGAGGGTCCTTCACAGTAACCTCAGCCCATCCGGGGATTGAACATTCTGTTGGCTTCAGTCTGAAGTCACAACCAGCCAACTGAATGACCTTCCCACTCCCACAAGACAAGCCAGATGAGATCTGTTTCAGATGTCAAGGGAAATAGTAATGACCAGGATATCTGAAGAGCACATTCCAATACATCTTTTTGAAGTAGGATCATTTTCAGTCACCCAACAGTAGCTGGACAGGTTTACATTTCAGCCAGAAATTGAGACTCAGACAGGGTTTGACACTCTCTCTCAGTAAGGTATCAGTTTGGATTCAGCACTGCTGAGGTGAGTCTTGAACCCACAATTTTTATAGCTCCAGATACTGAAGCTGTATTCTGTACTAAAACTGAACAGTGACTGAATCTTTTTAAAAAAAAGATTTAAGTGTTTGATTGGGTAAACACAGGGCAGATGGATATTAAAAGAGGGCAGACCAGAACTTCAGGGTCATCAATACAAAAAAATGTTAACACTAGTGACAAAAAGGAAGTTTAGGAGGGAAAGGTACTTACTGTTAAAAAAATAGTAGAATGTGGAATTCTTAAATTGCAAGAATTAACAAAGGCAACTCTCACTGTTTAGAAAAAAAACTTTACAAAACAAGGAGGATGAGAAGGGAGGTTTCTTGCTCTGTATGAGCCTTCAACAGTTGGGCTGAATGGCCTATTACTATGGAGTTTGTTTGGTAGGGAGGACATAAGTATTCCATTTCCAAACATGCTGGTTGGTTAGGAAGTTTGCTTTATACACTATGGCAGTAGTCCGTACCTGCAAGCATCTCTGTACTTTCAAAGACACTGCTGCTATTTGTGCTTGCCATAGCAACCTGGTTACTGATGTCTTCCTGTGGTACAGCGTTGTTCCTCTGCAGCACCTCATTGCTGATAATGGGATCTTCTACTTCAGAGATGACATCCTCATCACTTTCGTCAATATGGTTGTCCATTTCATCATCCTAGGATCAATGAGAAAAGTCCGTTAAAGTTAATCCTTTCCCACTCCCAGAGTGTTCTGGCTTCTATATTTTGGGACCACTGACTTGGCATCCATCTCACATTACCCCCCAATGCACTGGGTCATACTTTGCCCTTACCCAAAACAGATTGTTGGAAGGCCACAAGTTGGCATTCTGCCTGGGAGCTGGTGACCAGTTTTGCCAATTCTTGTGACACCAGCTTACCTTAGTTGCTGGTGATGGGCACTTCCTGAGCAGTGTGGCTCAGTGACAGTGGTGCCATTTGCTCATGGAGCTGGGAATGCAGATCATTTGACAACCCCAACCTTGCTCCAGTCAGACTGCCTTTCGTTGGTGCCAACACACTAACATTGAGCTGATGTTGCAGTGGGCAGTACAACAACACTGTAGAAACAGAGCCGCAGTGGGATTGGCTTTACAACTGAGCTAGAGCTGTTGCAACTTCATTGGTTTCAAGAATTTGGCAACCAAAGCCAAGGTCAGTGGGGATCCAATGAAGTTTACTGGTACTATTCTCCAATCTCCACAGGGGGCTAATGGGAATTAGTCCTACTTCTGGGTGCCCTTGACTTCACGATACTCTGATTTTTACAGAGGACAGTTTCATAACTTGAATGACAGCTAAAGAATGGAGCACATCTCACCTCATCATCGATTGGTCCTTGACCATCATCTGTAAGAGAAAGATCAACAGGTTAGCCATTATGAATTTGCAAATGCCAAAGGAGCAATGTCAGACTCAAACTGAATAATATACAGTGGCTCTACAAGTCCTTTCATTAAAAAAAAATGTTCTGGGGAGACAGTGTCCAGCATATGATGCTATTTGCCTCAGTCTGTCCAGTTCAGTAATAACATTCACATTTCTTCAGCTTGCTGTTCAGTGGAGAGAGACCTGAACCAGCAATTTGACTTTGAGAACTGGGCTTTATATTCTGTACAGAAATGCAGGGGGTGACTGGGCAGCAAATTTTCAAAATTTGTGAAGTGTGTTTGATACAGTAAAATACAAGGTAGCTAGCACACAATACTGAATACTGCAACTGCAGTAAAGAGGGCTTTGGAGGCTCTCAGTAACTGCCATTATTTGGAGCTTTCATTTTGCAACCAACTAAAGTCAAGAATTAAGGGCAAAAGGAGGCAGTGATTGCAAAATTATTTTAAATAGTGCACTGGAGGTCTCAATGATATTTGGAAATAGAATGAATGATGTTTAATGGAAGGAGGAGAATATTTGAGTGTGCATTTAGGCTTACAGTAACCTTACTGAGTGCTGACTCACCAGAGAGAATCAAGTTTAAAAAAGCAGTGACTCATTTCCTAGCAATGTCAATTGCAAGTGAGTCTCTGCAGTTTCTCAGAGAGGTTGGAATTTCCACTGTGTGCTGATGTGAGAAAGAGAGAATGAGTGTAGTGATAAATGGTAGGGGTGGAAAGTGTAGCGCGAGAGAGATAGGATGGAAAACCCCACGCAGTTACAGGTTTTACAGTAACTCGAAGTTGTAAGCCTTGGCTCAGCAGCAAACAGTGCGCTCCCTCACTGAAACCACTTCCTCTGGCATCAGCTGCTGTGAAGAGAACCCACGATATGACAATCTTGCAGCCATTCTGAATTCTGACACAGCAACCACAGGTCAAAAACCCCTAGTTCAAATCAGAAGCACTTGAGAGCTACTCTATTCGGAAAACTCAAAAAATCCTACGTTAGGGTAAAATGTGAAAAGAAGTGCTTAAAAATAGGGTTACAGTGGGGATCTCTAAATGTTAGACATTCAGTTTGGAAGTGAAATTAACAGAGAGTCAACTCACTAGCACAATCCATCAACAGGAATCCCTTTCATTTCAAGATGAATCACCATTTCAGGTGCCCCTCATCTTATGACAACTTGACATGGAGTTGAATGGAAAGGCTATTCTGCTCCAATGTGGGCCTATACTTGAGGCCTGGCTGACAACTTTTAGAAATATCCTGTTGCATTCAGGGTAGATAAAAATATCAAAGACAAAAAAAGGAAATCAAGGATAGTTAATGTTTTTTAGTCCTGTCAGTGACACATATATTCCACAAACAAGCAGTCTTGTTTCTCCAGTAGGGTTTAAATACGAACTCAGCCTGCAGTAACACATTGGGATCAATGTGGAGAGATGTTCTGGATGGTCATTAAATAAAGAGGATTGAGATTTAGAAAGAAAAGTACTCTCTTGGAACAAACTGAATGAGCTTGGAAACAGTTTGACCACAAATATTTGCTTGTAAACAAGAGCAGTTAACAAGAGCAAAAAAGGAGGAAATGGGAATTGTGTATATACACAAGTGGAAAAAAGATCAACAAAAATGATTACAGAAGTGTAAACCAAGCTGTACAAAAACCACAATTTACAATTTCTCCCAGAATTCTAAGCTATTGAAACAGTTTGTGGTTTAGCAGCAGATAGTTGTGAACAGAGGTCTAATATTCCTAACAGCCTTTAATCCTCAAACAGATTGGAAAGAAATCAGAGTTATTACAGATGTATATGAGCACTGGGGGTTTGGGGATGGGGGGGATGGATCTATTAGATCCTTACAGCCATACTTGGCACAAATCACATCAATACTGCGTTTCACCAGAAGTAGTGATGACTGGATGTTTGGATTCAATTCATATCCTTCAGTCCAGGGGATTATGTGTAATTTGTAGCCTACACATACAGAATTCAGGGAAAATTGGAGGATAGGCTACAACTTTTAAAAAGCCAAGACTGTTGTGATACAACTAAAAACTTTTAGAACTGAGGAATGAAGTTGGTCACCAACTATTAAGTTTTCATTCCCACTTTTGAAAATGCAAGTCCAGATGGAAAGTTGCTCTTATTCCAAAGACATGTTTTTTTTTTAGAAAAATGAAGATGTTACCCTGGAGCATCACAAACACCTACACATCAAGAAATAAAAAAGGTAGTTACCCAGATCATGGTCATCTCCAGAGGCGAAACCAGAACCTTCTTCTTGCTCGTAGAAAGGATATTGAAGTTTGTTTCGTCCAGGGAACCCTGAACCCTCTGGATTATCAAAGTGGTTCCTTTCCGAAAGTAATGACTTTTGCTGTATCAAGGTAAAACAAAAAACAAAGAGAAAACAACAACATCAGTAGAGGGTTTACAAAATTTCAGGAATTAGATCTTGCACTAAATGCTTAAGTTAAACACAGGGGATTTAGCCCCACACATTCAAACTATATTAAATTCACTCTTGAGAAAAGCATTTGGGAATGAGAAATTTTTGTTTTCTGCCTGTTGCTCTCTCCTTCCCAACAAGGTCAGTCTAGCACAAGCTCAAAAAAAAATCACATGCTAAAACCGAAACAAGTGCTACATTCTTGCTGCTTGGAGCAGAAACATTCCAATCAGGCAGTAAACAGGAAACTCTTTATAAAATGTATATACCTAGTTACTGATGCAACAAGAGAAGATGACAAGAGAGGCAGGAGGGACAGATCTTTCTGCTCTGCCAGAATCTTCCGAATCAAATACAATTTGTTACTTTAAAAATATAAAGCTGCTTAAAAATGTGACCTAGAACCACAGAAATCAATTAAACCATTGACCTGCATATTTATCATCCCACTGTGCCCATATTAACACTTCAAGCACCAAACAGGAGAATATTGTACTCTATCTCCCATCTGGTGGGAAACTTCACCATACTAGTGGACAGTCAGCTTTGAACAGTAAATTGCGTTGTCTTACTGTAACCAAACTACTGGGAGTTTGGTTCCTACCAGTCTTGTACAACATTCAGCCCGCTACAAGAGTCAGAACCTGTTCACAATGAGAGATGTGGTTTGACACAAGCGTAGAGTTGTGACTAATGCAATGTAGAGTTAGGGACAGTTTGGGGAACTGCGTACTGACCTCCATTTGTAAGCTGAATTGTTTCCAGTTCTCCACACTTGGTGTTCCTTTCCAACCCAACCCAACCCCTCAATCCCATATTCAGAAATCCTCTTACAACTGAATGGCTTTTCTCCCCCTGCCTCCCCTACCACCACAGCATGGTGTTCCCCCTCTACTTATTAGCCACCACCAGCAAATTGCTGACATTTTCCAATCATTATTCGCAAAACCCATTAAGGGCAAATAATTGGAGCATTAACTTGTGCCATGTTAACATCAGCACTCAAATGAAACTGGAAATTGGTAGAATTAAGATCAACCTCACATCCCATGTATAAAAGTGGGTCGAAGCGATCACAGACAAAGCTAAGAACTGACTGATACAATTAGGCTTCACTTGACCAAAAAGGGAGGAAATCAGCCAGGATTCCCACTGGAGATCAGCAAAGTGCCTCTTAATGCAGGAGCTAATGGGTGATGTCCACCACATACAAGGAATGAAGACAGCACAGGCTAGGAGCACTAGCCCAATGGGAGAAGGCAGTGAATGTGCTTTGGAAAGCCTCAACATAGCAGTGTGGGGAAGAAGGAGATGGCAGATTTAAAAATAGACATGGACAGAGTTACATCCCAGTCTGACAGACACACATGTAACATTCCATCAGCAAGCAACAGCAAAGAGCTTATGAAAAAGCAAATGGGAATTTACTTTCCCCAAGCACCCCTTGTACACCCAGCCTGGTTACTTCATAGTTAATTAAACCCTGGTGTCACATGGGGTTAACATTTAGAAGAGTTGGGATGTGTGCAAATCAGTACATTATAACAGGGATTTGATTCAGAACTGCTTCATAAAAAACAACTGGACGCAAAAAGAAAGAAGTGCATAAACTATAGTCAATTTGTTTCAAACCTGTTCTTCATAAAGGAGGATATTGAGGCACCACTTCAGTCCCCAGTATCTCTACCATTGGGTCTATTTGTCAAGCAGTACTGTCCTCTGTATAAATCTGGTTTTCCCCTTTAGGTTGGTATTTCTCACAAACTGTCCTGGAGTGCAAGGTATAAAACCTCAAAACATCTCAAATTTATTTTTCATGAAACATAACCTGTACAGCCAGGTGGTATGGAGATAGCAAGAACTGCAGATGCTGGAGTCAGAGTCAATACAGTGAGGAGCTGGAGGAACACAACAGGTCAGGCAGAGGAGCAGGAGAGTCACTGTTTCGGATGAAGGGTACTGACCTGAAATGTCAACTCTCCTGCTCCTCATGCTGCTGTTCCTCCTGCTCCACACTGAATTGACAGCTGGGTGGTATGGCTAATCTGTTTAAACTATTTCATGATCTAACATTTGCTATTAACAATGCTCAGATCTCAAAACATGAATTAATTCTGCCACCTCTCACTCTACACTGAATTCTGATGTAGAGTGTAAAGAGACAGCCAAGCAGCAAGAACAGGTTTCAAACAAAAATATTTGCAGTTATGTAGCATCATAAAAACATTCTAAAAAGAGTGCTTTCTGGCCAATGAAGTATTTTGTCACAATAGAATAAGGGGTAACCAGTTTGCACAGAACAAGCTCCTACTAAACAGTAATGTGATGTTGATCAGTTAATTGAGTTGATGTTGGAGGAGGATTAAACATTGACCAGGATGCTAGGGAGAACTTAAAGTTAGAACCACTATGGGACAGATTGGCTCTCTACACAAAAAGCACTTTAAGTAAGTAAACAGTGAAGTACTTCCTAAGTGCTGCACTGGTATATCAGTTGAGAGCAGCTCAAGCCCCATGCTTCTGCTATCCACCAAGATCAGGCTGACAAAAACAAAGTGATCAGTGGGTCAGCGGTAACTGTTGCATCCCTTTTAGACAATATAACAGACAACACAAGTTAATTGCAGAGAATGTGGGGGAAGTAACTTTACACAATGGAGTTAACTCACTGATGAAGTGTCAGTGACTACAAAGTTACTCACAATGTGTTTAGAACATTGAGCCAGAGTTGCAACATACCTTCCTTATTCATGATAATTTGTACAAGTCATATTTTCCCCTTGTGCCAAATTGTCTTCCCAAATGAGATGTCAGAATGAGACAGTCTTGTAAACACTGACATCAAGTGCTAATGGTTTTGCCATTGCAAATAGTGAGCAGGGTCTCAGAACAGATAGAAGCAAAAACAAATTGCTGGAAAAGCTTAGTGTGTCTGGCAGCATGTGTGGAGAGAAATCAGGGTAAACCTTTCAGGTCTGGTGACCCTCCCTCAGATAGAAACCCTGGCCAATTAGCCTTGGGTGTCATGGCTACAGAGATGGAGAATTGTGATGTTTTTCATAGGGGAAAAAAGATATGCCATTCAGCCCCTTGGGCCTGTTCTATCATTCAATGACATCACGGCTGATTCATGGCCAATAGCTACATACTCCTACCTTTGGCCAATATCCATTAATACCGTCGCTTAACAAAGAAAGTTTATCTATCTCAGACTTAAAGTTAGTTGAGCCAGCATCAATAGTCACTTGCTGAAAGAGCTCCCAATCAATCATCAACCACTTGTGCTGAACTGCCTCCAGCTGCCCAGGTCAAGTCTTGCATCTCCCCTCTTTAAAAAGATGCAGCCATGATCACAACTTTGATTGCCTGTTCCAGTAGGTCCTTATGTGGCTCACAGAGTATCTGATAATGCTCCTGCAGAAATGCTGAGAGATGCTTTTGTACTTTTTGTAAATAAGGGTACTGAATTGTTGTTCCATAACAAACAGTGACAACGAAGCAGCGAGTTAAAGGAATCAGATGCTCATTAGAGCCTGCCAGATTAATTCAGTTAAAACCATCCTCATGTCAGCTGTATAAACACATAACTGCAGTAAACACCTGGATTATAGTGATAAGGTGGAGTAAAATAAAAAGCACCACAGTCACAGCTGGGTGCTTGGAGCAGGCTGCAGCTTGATCAAGAGGCTTGGACAGTCTAAAACAAACCATGAAGCTGTGAAACTTCCCAGAAATAAAACAAAAAAAAAACGATTGACAGAGGGAGGCGGGGGAGGGTTCCCCAATTGAAAGAGTTGCCAAACAGTGGAGGCCTCCAGCTGGTTTACTGCCAGGATCGCTTATAGAGGGGGAAAAAAAATGAAATAAAAATCCCACATTTTGCAATCAACACCTCCTACATGGAAAGGGTCACCGAGAGACTGTCTATGCTGCACGTATGAGAACCACATTGTTGCCGACTGGGCAATTGAGAAACATCTGATGCGGAAGGGGTTTTTTCCCCCCCGCCACAATGAACTGCAGATGCTGGAAATCAGAAACAAGAATAGAAATTGCTGGGAAAAGAAAACCAGGTCTGACAGCATCTGTCAACAAATCAAGAGTTAACGTTTCAGCTCCAGTGACTTCTTCAGAAGAACTCTGAAGAGTCGTCACTGGATCTGAAACATTAGCTGTTTGTTGCCAGACCTGCTGCATTTCTCGGATATGGGACTACACAAGTCAAAAAAATTGCAAACTTCTAAACGTTTGACCTCCTGAGGCACTGCTCTGTGGAAAGGATAGCAAATAATGAACCATTGTCTAAACACTGCAGCGAGGTGTTGTGGGGCTTTTGTCACCAGACATGCCAGGCCATTGGAATCAGGCAGCATCCTCAAAAGGGCAAGCTATGTTATATATTCAGCAAGTTTGTAACAACGCCAGTACAAGCCAATTCAAGTCAACAGCTAGAAGGCAAAAGGGAGTGCTCTGAGACTTCCTCTGGTACCGGTGTGTCACCAGAGTCAGGTTCAAATCTCCAGGAACCACCACCCCCCACCACACCCAAACAGACTCCTTCCAAGGCCAAGCAACCAAGGCATTGGCCAATGGGGCCACACTCCCTCTTCTCACTGAGGGGACTGCATGTCCCCATTCTCCCAAGCCTAACACTTAAGCCCTCCTGAGTTTTTAAATTAAATCAACCTTTTGGTTTAATTGATATGGCCGAGATATTGTGACAGCCCAGTTGAATGGACTTTTCGGCTTCTAGAAAAAAAACAGTCAGGGTCATGTCATGTCTCCACAAGAGGGGAGTTTAAAAAGTTAATAGTTGAAGTTAATGGTGTTCGATTTGCATTTACCAAGTGATAAGAGAGCCCAGTACAACCTGCATACTGGGTGGTGACAGCACAGTATCACACTCTCACACAAAGGTGGTTGGGAAAGCAACTGGCTATTCTAAAAGAGTATGTAGAAATGAAGATTTCTACTGCACTTGTAAATCAAGTAAAAACACAAACAAGAAAATGTCAGACTCATCTTGCATACTTCAAAACCAAGCTTCTAAATGGGTGATACATTTGTTTCCAATTATTCCTGGTTTCTCCCCTCTAAGCACAACTGCTTAAATATTCAATCTTTAGGCTTTGATTGGAAAGATTACTCAGCTGCATTTTAAATAAGAACACTTTCCACAGAGGAGCTCTTGAACATGAGGCCATTCTGGGTCACTGTTGGATTTATTGGAGTTGTGACAAGAGTAGCTTTTTTGTGCAGTTGGGGGAATCTGCAGACTTCAGGGTGATGGTTCCTTTAGTGCGTTCAAGAATTGAGATAGAGAAGGAGATAGATTTCACCAACACTGGGAGGGATAATAGCTCACTCAATTACTTCTTCCAGCCAAGCAACTTGGCTACTTTCACACAGATTAACCTCAATACTTTGATCTTGCTAATACCCAGCCCATTCTCTTGCTACCAGGAAAATGAAAGAAAAGCCAAGGACTGGCAACTCTCCAAACCACACCCTGTTTTTACTTTGATGGCTGCAATGTTAAGTGGAATGGGTTCCACATTGAGCCCTTGTATTTCTACTCCTTTGGCATTGTCCATTAGTAATTAGAGTGCTTTTATTTCTTCTGAAAAAAAAAAGCCAAGCACGTGGGGAGTGACTCTACCATTTTCCATTTCAATCCTGGTCACATCATTATCTCCTGATGCCTCAAGTCCAGACTTGTATCTTCTAGGAGTTGTCTAAAGATTAAGCGGGCAAGCTGTAGGAAGATCTTTTGAGCATAAAACAAAAGATTCCCTTCCATCAGTGCATGATTTCACCTCTGCAATTGTACTGAACACCCAAAACGACAGGTTTTAAATATGGAGGGAGCCCATGTGTGCGAAGCTGGTTCAGTGGTACCATCTATTCCAATAACATTTCTTTTAACTTTCTGCTCACTAATTGCCTCTTAAAAGGTCTCCAATTAACACTGAGCAACTATTTGTGGTAAAACATCACAAACCTTTGCATTCCAATTCCTCTGTTCTTATTGCCTTAATTCTGAAATAAGATTACTGTTTATATTGCACTAAATTTCCAGGACCGGGAAACCCCCATCCATTTTCCCGATGGCGTCAATTCTCCCTCCTTATCCCTACTTCCATATAATAATCTACATCCCTACAATTCTAGCCTCTTGTACTCCAACATTCAAGTCATCAGCTGTCAGATCCCAAGTTCTGGAATTCTTTCCCTAAAGTCCTCTCTCTTCTCTTAAAATGCTGCCTCCATTAAAACAAAAAACCAAAGTCTCTGGTCAGCTGTTCTAACAATCAGTGGCTAAGTGTCAACTGTAAAAAAAAAAGTCCTAAAACTCAAGTCAATCAAAAATGCATGCTATAAAAATGGTTGAGCTGTGTTTATTACTGCACCAGAACATTTTGGTTCTGAAACATTACAAGTATAATACAAAATCTTAATTGCAAACTCTTCAGGAGGTTTGGATGATTATGCATGGCAGGAGTGCTATAGTCAGATGGCTTTATTTAACTACCAAAAAAGTGAGCCAAAGGAGGGAAGACTAATCATCTGACTCAGATTCACATGCTTAAAGTGGTGGAACAGAAAAGATGCTTTTCTTCTCTTCCTCCCCCTGCCACCATTAGAATGCACAGGATATGGGATTCACTGACTAGACCAGCGTTTGTTAATCCTCCTCACTCAGAGGGAAGTTAGTCAACCTCATGTATCTGGAATCAGGTGTGGGCCAGTCCAGGTAAGGATGGCAAATTTCCTTCCCTAAAGTGCATTAGCAAACCAAATGGGTTTTTTGCAATAGGCAATGGTGTTACCAACTTCACTGCAGAGAGGAGCTAACAAGGCTTTCCCCCTCTATTGTGACTACCTGCCACTGGAAAGGAGTTAAAATATGACCTCTGGATTGAGAGCAAGTGCAAGTGAGCAATGGCAGGAGGATTAAAGGCTCTGAGCTCAGTCCTCAAAAGCACCATTAAATTTAATCTGCAGGCAGTACCTTCAAAACAAAATGACATTTTTAAAAACAAAAACACAGAGTCAAGAGTTCCCAGTAAAAGCCAGTCAGGAATCTGGTAGTTTGATCTCAGATTGAGAACTGCCTCGTCTCTCTACACTCCCTGCATCTCTTTCCCTCCCCATCCCCGTGCCCCCTAAAAGAACAAAAATTAAGGTGGCATATCTTCATGCCATCAAAAAGACTTCTGTAGACTAGATGACCTAGTTTTGGCCTTCCTGGGTGAATGGGCACTAAAAAAGTCTGTAGTACCAGTCTGCAGTTTTAGTGACTGACTCATGGCATATCTGCCTAAACATTCTCCTTCAAAAGGAGACCCTCGAGGTGGGGATAGCTACTACTGTGTTGGGCATTTACACACTACACAAGTTTCCTTAGCAGATTTAGGAAGAATAAAAATTGTATTCACAATGCCCAAACACTTGGAAGTGTACACGTTGTTGTAGAAATGCAGCAGCCAATTTGGGCAGAAGAAGCTCCCATTAACAGCACTAACGAGTGGGTAATCTGGTGTGATTGAGGAATAAAAAAAAAAAGTGGGCTAGAATACCAGGATGGGGTGGGAAAAGGAAAATCCCATGCTCTTTCAAAAGAGCAATGGATGTGTCAGCCTTCCTCCACAAGGATAGGCTCCAAAACCATTCTCCTTAATGTTTCTGCAGCCTTTTATCCTTCATAGTTCTCACTGATGTTCTACAATTTTCAGTCTGGGTTCAAAGATACTCCATGGCCTTGCTTCCTCCTCAGTTCAAGAGGAAGCAACTCAGCCTCCTCAAACTACAATATGACAAAAGCCTCTTAGTAGCCAGGAGGGTCAAAGTGTCTAAATCACTGTTCCTACATAAAACTGGGCTGCTATTTCAATCAAGTGTAGAGCTGGATGAACACAGCAGGCCAAGCAGCATCAGAGGAGCAGGAAGGCTGACGTTTCGGGCCTCGTCCCTTCAGAAATGAACCCTGAAGAAGGGTCTAGACCCGAAACATCAGCCTTCCTGCTCCTCTGATGCTGCTTGTCCTGCTGTGTTCATCCAGCTCTACACCTTGTTATCTCAGATTCTCCAGCTTCTGCAGTTCCTACTATCTCTGCTATTCCAATCACCTTGCTCAGGCAGAACAATGGTTTCTACATTCATATTATTCACAAATGAAACTGAAGTTCAATGATGGGGAATAGGAGGGAATGAAAGACAGCATCTCCCAGAGGGAAAAACTTTTCTAACACATCTGCAAGGCACCGAGGGAGTAAGTGGAGGTTGTCTGAGGCTCCAATTGTATGCTGGCCCTTCAACTTATTTGCCTCAAGAAAAGGTGTTTAGACTTTCCCCACCATCACACTTGAGGCACCGAGAAGGATTATAGTAAGAACTGCCAGTACTGGAGGGGTGTGTGTGTGTACACACACCTATCTAGGCACCACGAACCTACATTATAAACTGCAGAAGTCCCAGCTGATTTCAAACAACAGTCACTGTCTTTCAGCCAACCAACACTGCTACAAAAGGGTTTAGCCAGGAATCTTCACATTGTTGTGGGAAAATTGACTCAATCCCACCCCATCCACCCTGCTGCATTACAGTGACAACTGTAAGAGGGCTTTGGAATGTCCTGACAGTTGCAAGGCATTGATTGTGTTGTCTCCAAATTATGGAAAGCAACTCCCTGAAAGAAAGGCTACCCACGTGATTAGATCTGTGTGGAGTTGTGGCGGGGTGGGGGAGTGGAAATCATTAAAATCAAGTGCAGTGAGGTAACTAGGTGTCCAGAGGTGACTATGACAAGTGGGACATGGTGTTAAATGACTATGCAAATCTATTGCATTTGCAAGTTACTGAAGCAAACCAGCAACATGTACTTTCCATCACGGAAAGCAAACAGGGATTAGAGGCATTGGATTGTTGTTCAACATAACACTGGTTATTGCAACAGGCAACGAAAACAACAGGCAAAACCTGGTACCATTATATAGCAGCCCTGGTTTGGGAACATGACCAATGTTTAGGGGATGGAGTGCACTGTCCCTTTCAAGAAGCTGGGTGGCGGGGGGGGGAGAAGATGGGAAATCAGTTTGAATAGCAATGCAATTGCTCTAAAAGGATTTGCTGCACAATTTAATGAATTCTGTTGCAGGAATGTTCTACAACCACTCCCTGTTTTGAAGGGGTACATTGATACCTGGTAAAACAAAGAACATGTCAAGGCTGATCACAGGAGGGTGAGAGACACTTGGGCCTGAGGGCCTAACAGGGGAAGCTGGAGTCTGTGCCAAAATACTGTCACTCCAGAAAAAAAAACTGATTTTTCTTCTAGAATAAAAGTCACAGGACAGAGGTTTCATACAATCTGCTACTTCAGCAAGTAGACTCACCAATAAATCACAAAACCAAGATACCTTGCTGCTTTCCTTTCAGCAGATTCTTGTCAAAGGGACACCACACTGTTGGGAATCCATCTTCAATGCTTTTTTGAATGTTCAGTCAGAATGCTGCTCAACTGAGTGGCAGCTGAACACAGACCAGATCCTGCTCTTGCTATACAGCCCACAAATAGAATTTCCAAAGTACAACAAATATGAAAATCTCCCATCAAGACCCCAGCATCTTCATTCAAATGGCTTGCCAGCACAGTCAAATACTGAGTCAGCTTTTGAACTGAAAGCACAGCTCTTTAGCGTCACAATCTAGAGAGTTTACATTCCATTGGATCTGTAAATAGCACTAGACCTCATCGATGGCAGCAGCTCGAAAGGGGGTCAGTAAGTCCACGGCAAAAGAAGAATTCCTAGGCAGGGAGGGGAAAGTGGTACAAGGACATGCTCTACGCTATGGCTCATCTATAAAGTGACATTTGCCAGTGTGATCTCTTTCTAAAGTATCTCTGAGATACAAACCCCAATTATTTGTGGCACACCACCCACCCGGCAATGCAGTGTCACATCGAGAATCCAACATCCCATAGGATCACAGAATGCCTCCTGTAAACAAGGGGGTGCCATTGATACATGCCAGCTCTCTCCCAGAGCAACTCAGCTCATATCATTCCCACAAGATCCCAGTTGAACTAGTCAGTGGGGTATTGTTTTAGTCTAGACCCAACCACAAAGTGGTAACAACTGGAAGCAATTCAGTAAGTTTAAAAAAGTGCCAAATAGGTCACAAAATACACTGTACAGATACTCACTGCAGTTCTGTGGACAGCTGTCACGAGCGAGCGCGAGAGAAAGGTGCTGTGGGTTCAGGTTCCACTCCAAGTGCTTGAGCACATGATCTCAGCCTAAGCTCCCCTCCAATACAGCAGTGAAATATCCCACCCTGGAGGATGGCCCCTGTCTGCTCATTCAGCTGGATAGTAGCAGCACTTGTTTCATTGCAAGGGAACTCTTGGAGACCAGACCAATATTTATCCCTCAACCAACAATCTGGGTATTTCTTGGCCACTTGTGGGATCATGCAGTGCATGGTAGTTGTCACATTACCCAACACAATGACCAGGAGTGATCTTTAGCAGAGTATCAAAAACAAAAGCCTCTGGAGACATGCTGCCTTGTCTGATCAGCATTTTTGTTTCTAATTCAAAGTATTCAGCTGGTTGCAAATTGCTTGAAGAGCAAGAGTATTGTATTGATGCAAGTCATTTCTTTTAAGTTAGGTGAATAGATCATCATATTCAGGAGATGCAGCCTCGCCCCTAAATTGTCATCAGGTATAAAAGGAACCTTCCTGTTTACAACATTGTTCAACGCTTCAGGACATCCAAAGAAAAACCAAAAGGTCAAGGTATTCTGAGCTGCAGAAAGTCTGACATTTTTTGCATCTCAAGTCATTATGACCTCAGAGTACAGGGAGAAAGTCATCACGCTCAAATTTAGACAGCTCTCCAGAGTGGCTGGGAAGATGAAAACCTTAACCTGGAATCCTGCTGCTGCCTCTAACAGAAGGGGTTAACCACTTACCAGACAAGGACAGAGTTAGAGATAACAAGGTGTAGAGCTGGATGAACACAGCAGGCCGAGCAGGAAAGCTGACGTTTCGGGCCT
>NC_063350.1:7138974-7139464 GCF_021869965.1 Rhincodon typus
CAGCATGGAGAGAGTGAGTTAGGGACAGGACTCAGCTAATCTTATACTCAAGTACACATGACCACTCTGCAACACATCCTGTAACAATCTTGACTGATTTCCCACCAATCTAATAGTGTTGAGGTATTGGAGCTCAGGAGACTCGGATGTGAACCTGGGTTATCACATCAAGACTCCATATAACACCAGAACACGCCCTACCAACCCCTTCCAGCAAAAACACTTCCACACGAAACCACAACACTACAGAAACTATTCCTCCAGTCCCAAACAAGACTCACCAATCTGATCTTTCTCAAAGGGCTCCTCAACCTCCTTCAGATTTGCCAGAAGGCGGATATCCGTACAGATCTGAAAGAAACATGGGGTTAGATTGTGCTCCCACGTGTTGATGCTTCCTGGACCAAGGTAGCACAAACCAGACAAAACACAGGCCCTGAACAAAACTTCTGAAGAAGGGTCTAGGCCCGAAACGTCAGCTTTCCTGCTC
>NC_063350.1:7139564-7144282 GCF_021869965.1 Rhincodon typus
GGCCTGCTGTGTTCATCCAGCTGTACACCTTGTTATCTCAGATTCTCCAGCATCAGCAGTTCCTACAAGGACAGAGTTAGGTTCTTGTTAACAGTTTACAAGAGAAGAGGTCATCTGGGCCATTGGAACTTTTTCTGCTTCACTTTTACCCCTGTCCCCAAAAGAGGTTCTATTTAGGGAAATGAAACAAGGCAGGTAAATGGAGTTAAGATACAAACAAATGAAGGAGCAGAACAGTCTTGACAGGCTGAATGGTCTCCTGTTCCTTTTACAATTTCTCACCATGACGCCAATTTCTCACCATGACGCCACTGTAAGCCAACCTGTGAAAAGAGTCTTGTTCCCAATTCTATTGTTCATTACTTCTGTCTAAAGAGAAAGAGGGACCTAGAAGATGTGATCAAGATCTATGACCTAACCATTAAGTCACTTCTGTTTTTGTTGTCATATAGATCCCTCCACATCCAGGTGGAATGTCACCAACTGACAAACAAGCAGCAAATAGTGCCCAGGAAACTCCCTAGGAAGTGGAAAGAACTGTTTCAAGATGGAATTCAAACTCTCTGCAAAACATCCAGAGCAAGGTCATACCATGCAACCCTACCCAAAAATCATTCTCTCAGTACACAAACTCAGTGCTCCATTTGCCAACTGTTATTGCTACAACCTTTCACTGAACTGTACAAAAGCAAGTTGACCTTAACCCTGTCCCATTCACCCAAAAAGTTCCTTTCCACCTTGCAGCGGTTGCTGTCTCCCACAACACTGCAGCTTGGTCAACCAACACCTAATCCATCCATGGCAGGTTATTAAACACTGCATGAAAATTTTGCACAGACATGCATTTCTGCCATACTGTCCTGATTATATTTCAGTACTACGAGTGACCAGCAGACCGATAGCTCAGATTCTCTCGTGCATGGCCACGGAATCAGTTCCGTTGGAGGAGAAATGCTTGCACATGCACAAGCACAAGCACGGCTGGTGCCCTATCAGTAATTGACAGGCACACAGACAAGCTGTTAAAATGCTTCCAAGGAGTCTACAAAGTACTGCACAATCCCACAGAGTTGTATTTGTGGCACTCTTAACATAAAAACATGTTTGACAGCAGTACAAGGATATTTAGACAGTTGAGCAAAAGCTGAAAAAGATGTACTCAAGTTTTGAAGAGGGAGGAATACAAGTGTTGATAGCTGAAGGCACTAATAATGGGGTTGATAAGTAACTAGTTCAATATTTGTCAATAACAATTCCATCATTCCACATACTCCTACCAATGTTTAAAAGGGGTGCAAAGAGGGAATGGGATTTGAAAATAAAATGCAGAGTTTGAGGGAAGTATTGACTAACCTCCTATTAAATGGACCTCAACACTAATATGCATTATGTGAAAGATAAAGCCATACCCTGCCATTGGAGCTATCTATGTAATATTGGGCTCTGATCATGATCAGAGACTGCAAATGACTCTTGGATGTGATAATCTGCTGACACTTCATTTGAAGAGTTCAGCAAGTGAAGTTTTCTCTGACCATTTCACATCTTGAGCTTGTCCCACAATTCAGTTACCTTGGATGATCTTTACTGTTCTCCACTATTGTTTCCATGATCCTCAATATCCTCCTGTCTCTCTAGAAGTTTATTTCACCCCCTCCTCAAAGCAGATTAGTTCCATGCTTCTACACACATCACTAAATATTCTGCCTCCAAATTTAATGTCATCTCACTGTTCTGGATTCTTCTGCCCCCAGGCACCTCCCTAAAAGAAAATAGTTAGTCTTCCTCTCTACTCTCAAATCCTTTAAATCATCTTCAATACCTCCATCAGATCACCCCTTTAGTCTATATTTGGAAGGAATACAAATTTAGTTCATATATTGTGAAGCATACTGTACTTTAGCTCATGACATTCTTGTGTCTCTACCACACTTTATGGTAAAAGGCAGACTTTGTTTTGTAAAGTGATGTCTCTACCACAAATATTCCTCCAGGGATGTGCAAGACTCAAAGAACCACCTTCATCTGCAAAATGTGGTTTTTAAAACAAATTCTATTGGTTAGTGGCAGATTTGCCAAATGGAATGTTTCGGCTTGGTGCTGAAGCACTCCGTTTTTTTGGGGGGTGGTTTGGAGATTTATACATTACTTTTTCAGCCTCACTAACAGGAAGGCTGTTAGTACTGATCTGCCCAAGGCATTATGGATAGATTTACAATTCTACCCCAGCATGGATTGGACTAAACCACAAAAACAGCTCCAGTTACGCGAAGAACCTCTACAGTTTTAGTCACCTAACCTGCTTGGTGATATCACCATTGTAGATCATGTGATATTTAACCAAATAAATAATAACCAGACAAATAAACCTCTCGCAGCATTAAGAGTTCAGTCACAAGTAGTAAAGTTAAGGAGATATCAATTAATCCACTTCACCCAAAGTATAGGGTGGATCAGTAAACCCATGCAGGCCAGATTGGAGGGATGCATCACAAATTGTATTAAATATTCTGTAGTATTTCCATTGAAGCTATCATAATGGCTACAATCATTGCCAACTGATAGCATTGGAAACAACTATATTTATGGAAGCAACTGAGGATCAGCATTCATTAAAACAAATCTCAAATAAAAATCTTCCAATGTGTTTGCCAGGCACTACTGTTCAGTTCTGTGATAAATTGACATTTTTGCACGTGGAAGCAAAGAAAGTTACATTGTGCCTCCCAACAGAACACATCACCTTCTATTTTCTTTTGTGCACAGTTTAATGGGTGGGGGAAGAATCCCTTTTAATTAAGGCTTCTTGGTTTAAAAATAATAATTTAGGATGAGAATTTTTCCAGAGAAACATTCCCCAGGAGTCTCTCAAGCAACCATGAGCTAACTTTGTCAACTGTAGGAATTCCTGGAATGTCAAAACATAGATGTCTTCAGCAACATTATAAAATTGTTAAAAGAAACAAAATACACCAGCCACTACTTTGAATGCAGTCTTGTGTTTTAAGTTTTGTGGATGGAAAATAACTTGGCCTGCAGATTGTTTAGCTTTGTTAAACTCATGTTTATCAAAATAAAGGTTCAAGAGAAAATAAATGTTCCAGATACTAAATGTTGAAGTGTTGAGAACACTAAATCTTGATGTTACTTTTTAAAAGATCTAGGCTCATGGGATGGGTGTCATTCTCTCCCATGTTGTCTGGGTGACAAAGTCAGTGAGCACATTTTGAATAGCACCTGAAGTTTTTAAAACCAATGCAAACAGACAACACAAATACCACTCGCAAGAGGGGTCAGAACTCAACATCATCAATAATCCCTTTGCATAAGATAGAAAGATTTCAAGCAATCTTTGTGAATCACTGCACTCTATTTCTGAATATAGATGAAAAGAACTGCAGATGCTATATGAGGAACAAAAAAAAGTTACTGGAAAGCTCAGCAGTTCTGGCAGCATGTTGCAGAAAAATCAGAGTTAATGTTTTGGGTCCAGTAACCCTTCCTCAGAACTTTTTCCAGCAACTTCTAATTTTGTCCCTCACTATTTTTGGAGATAGATTAGAAGTTGATTCAAATCAATGAATGTGACAGTTCACTGCCAGTACCACAGATTACATGGGAATATTACCAACTAACTTAATTCAGGAAATCTATAGTCTCATCTGTAAACTTAGAGCTAAGACCATATGAAATAGAAACAGGAATAAGCAGTTTAACCCAGTGTATTCTGCTCTGCCATTCAATAAAATGGTTGATCTGATATTCCTCAGGTCCACTTTCCTATCTTTCCTTGTAACCCTTAATTCCCTTGTTGATCAAGCATCACAGTCTGAAACATACGCAAGGACTCACCCCCCACAGTCCTGTGGCAAGGAGATCCAAAGACTGAACCCTCAAGAAATTCCTCCTCATCTCAGTCTTAAATTGGCACTCCTTTATTCTGAGACTATGCCCTCTGCTCCTAGAGTTTGCCATAAGGAGAAACATCCTCTCAGCATTTACCTTGTCAAGCCCATTAAGAATCCCACACGATCACCTCTCATTGTTTTAAGCTCCATTGAGTACAGACCCAACCTGTTTAACCATTGCAATTCAGACAAGACAGTCAGCAAAATGCAACTTGTAACATTCAGAGGCACTGATCTTTTACCATTGAAAAATGATTTGGCTGGCTATAGGAAAAGGCCAGGGGAATGTGCTAACTGGACAGGTTTGCGAGTTGGTCAGCATTGGCAAGATGGGCCAAGTGAGGAGCTCCTGTTCTGCAGGACTATAAGTGCAGAAAACATCATTCTGTCTCCCCTCCTTTTGATCTTGATGTTGTGAAGCTAGGTGGGTGGGGGAGGAGAAAAAGAGAAAAGAAATACCTTCCAAAAAGGAAAAACAAAGTTTCAGCAAATTCACAACTAGTACTGAGGTCACTGTGAACTTAGTCTGACACATTGAAACATTGTAATTGCTTGCATTAGCAGTTCAGCGCAGGAAAAACGTGATTGATACTGGAGCAAGAGAGTTAACATTAAAAAAAGAGAAAATGTCCCTTTGAGATTGCAACACATCTGTAAATTCCATAAAAACCCCAAAAACTATTCCAATGGCTTCTAAAGACACTTGTACAGCTTACTAACCGACAAAACATTAATCCAAATATTAAAGACAGTCACGTATATAATTTACCTTTCAAACCAGCCCAAAGGGCAATGACCCACACATTTTAG
>NC_063350.1:7144382-7172776 GCF_021869965.1 Rhincodon typus
AGATCCCGAATCTTGGGTTTTTTTTTAAATTAAAAAAAGGGGTGAGGGAGCTGTAGAAGAGGGAAGAGGCCGAATGTAGGCGCCACAGAAAGCCGATTCCCCATTCCTCCCCATTAAAGTGCAAGGTCCGATCAGTTACCCAAATCAGTCACGTTTACAACGCTCTCTCCCTGAAACTGATAGACGGGTAGGGACTAGAGAGAAACGAAAGAGTCAACAAGAATGCAGCGAGTTAACGAAATCCCAATCAAAACAGCATTGCCCCTGCATTAAGTCAGACCTACCCACCACACTGTCGTTAAGTGAGGAATTTAATACGCTCGATATATCTCACGAGGTGTCAACTTTGAACCAAAAGGAAAAAAAAAACCCAATGAGTATCTAACGATCGAAGTTCGCAAGGCACTAGGATCCTGTTCCCAGGTTTATGAAAGGAGGCAAAAAAAAAAAATCTATAAACCCTGACTCTTACCGTGTTGGCTGAAGAAATTCCGCCCAGGGAAATCAGAAACAGGACAGCCAGCGATTTGATTCCGAACATTCTGTCTCTTTTCTCGGAGTTTCCTGATTTGTTGTTTCGTCCTCTCCAAACGCTGTTGGGATAGTTCTCCCTCTCTTCTCTTATTTACTCCGAGTGTTTTGGACTGCCTTCCTAACCTCTTTTGGGTTACGATGTCCGATTTTCCGAAACTTGCGAATTTCCTCGTGCGTTTCACTCACAGGAGGAGCAACTAATTCAATCAGCTCAAACTCCAGCAGCAAAAATATTCCTGCAATAAAGCCCTGAGTGAGTCTTTTATATCCTTCTGCCTTTTTTTTTTGTCCCCTCCCCTTCAAACGTAATTTCAATACGACAGGAAATTGGGACTGGGCACGTCAGCGTATTGCGTGGAACCCCCTATACGCACACAAAAAAAACCCCTTGTCTTGAATTTATTTTCAGTTCCTGTCTTATTTTCAGCCTCAATTTCTACCTTTTTTTTGGAAGGGGGTAGAGGAAGGGCTCTTAAAAGTTGAACTCAATGAGGGGCAATCATACCAGAGCACCTGGAAGATGAGGAAGTTTCTTTAAAAGACAGACGAGTTGAGTTACTTCCTATAAATTAGCAGGAGGGGGCAGGCAGAGACGACAGTGATCTCACTCGCTCTCCCAGATTCTCTTTCCCCTACAGAAAAGTTTCCGATGACCTCTTGTGTTTCCCAGCGTCATATCCCTTCCCGTTCGCTCAAACCCCACACGGAGGAGTTTTATTTTGCTATACAGGGGCAAAATAAATATTTGAAAGTGCTAGGAAAGGTCAGCCGGCTTCATGTAGAGAGAGAAAGACAGCGTTGATGTTTGGAGATTGTGCTGATTGTTTAGGTTTTAAAAATAAGACACATATTGGACCCGAAACGTGAACCCAGTCCCAGAGATGAAGCACTCAAGGCTCTGGAGTTCGGGGTGATCCCGCAACCTTCTCTGTTAATGGATTAGGAATGCTTCCTGATGATAGATAAAAGCGTGATATAAAGCGACAAGTGTGTACATTTCGTCCTGTTTAACACCGCGCGGTTACCTTGGACCCTGGGCTTTGCAACAATTTGGAGGAACGAATCAAATGAAATGTTTCAGTTGTTGAGCAGATTTGTACCCAGCTCTGTGTGGCCAATCCCGATTGAGGTGCTGACCCATTCTCCTAGACCGTGCTGTACCTGGAGTCGTCTAAAGGCTTCCAGATTTTGGTGATGATGTTATGGAGCCGCAGGTCACTGGGCATAAATAGCACAGTATGGGCAGACTTAAAATGTTGGTTTGCAACAGAAACAGAAATTGCTGGAGAAACACAGCGGGTCATAGAGGCATTCAGCACAGAAACAAACGTACAGGTTCAACCAGTCCACGTGGAACATTATCTCAAACTAAACTAGTCCCACCTGCCTACCCCTGGCCCATACCCCTCCAAATCTTTCCTATTCATGTACTTACCTCAGTATATTTTAAACAGTGTAACTGTACCCACATCCACCACTTCTTCAGGAAGTTCTTTACACATGTGAATCACCCTCTGTGTAAAAAACTTGCCCCTCATACCTTCTTTAAATCTCTGTCCTCTCACCACAAAAATGCACCCCCTTGTCTTGAAATCCCCAATCCTTATCTATGCCCCTCATGATTTTATAAACATCTTTAAGGTCATCTCTCAACCTCCTACATTTCCAGAGAAAAAAAGTCCTAGCTTACCCAGCCTTCTTTAGAACTCAAACCTTCAATACGTGGCATTATCATGGCAAATCTCTTCTGAATCCTCTCTTGCTTAATAGTATCCGTCTCATAACTGGACACAGTACTCCAGAAGAGGCCTCACCAATTCTGAGAGCTTCTGCACAGTGTCATTTTTTGGGTCCAGTGACCCTTTATCAGAATGTTAGTAGCTAGGAAAAGGTGGTATGTGAAATATCTCCACAGAATCCCATCACCATGTCACCCTTTATTTACACATGGATATCCTTGATACTGATCCAGTTCTCAGAGTGAACAGAACCTCTGACACTCCTGTTCTTATCTGTTGGCCAGGGCTCCCTGATTGGACCAGATTAACAGCCCCAATCAGGGAACTCATTTTCAATGAGGTCCATGTGGCTGACTTCATTACAGTCGCTACAGTATATGTGCTGAAGGCGCGGAGTGGGGGCAGGTGGGTATAAAGGTGTGAGAAGACAGGTGGAGGTGGAGCCCAGAGGGAGAGAAAGACACAGACAAACAACAGACAGACAATGGTGTGCAATGAAGGAGAAAAGCTGATTATGGGGACCATAAATGGGAGAAAATGTGTTGGTTGCCTAAGTGATAACAAGGGTGTGGGGTTAAGGTTTAAAGTCATGGAATAAGGTTCTAAGGCCATAAAACTATCGAAATCGATATTGAGTCCAGAGGTTGCAGGATTCCTAAGTGGAAAATGAGATGCTGTTCTTCCAACTTGTGCAGAGTTTTACTGGCCTACTGCAGCAAGCCTGAGACAGAGATGTTGGCCAAGGGACACAGTGGTGTTTTGAAGTGACAGGTAACCGGAGGCTCAAGGTCACTTTTACAGAGAGAACGGATGTGTTCCACAAAGTACTTGTCCAGTCCATGCTTTGTCTCTCCAGTGCCAAGGAGACCACATTTTGAGCAGTGAATACAGAAGTTAGTTTGTTGGTTAAAATCCAACCATGCGAAGGATGGAGAGATAGAGGAAAACACTCTCACAGAAGCAATTGGAGTGGATCAACTAACATGAGGGGATGGAGTTTACAGAATAGTCTTTCAGTAATGTAACGGTAAGATTAGAGCCTGGTGAATCATCCATGTATTGTAGGATTTAGAATTATCATATTAAGACAGTGTTATAGAGAAGTCCTAACCTGAAGACAGTTCTTGACCATGACTTCTCCTTGACCAGTCTCTGTTGAACCTAAAAGAATGATTCTGGGTTTTAAAACCACACAATAAAAGGGGTAACACTCTTGCTTCTGTGAGATAGTCATCAGTTGAAATTCCAGTAAATGAGATTGAGCACAACACCTAGGCTGACACTATTGGACGGTAGTGATACTGGAGAATATATTAAACCTATCTATCCATCTCAGATGAACATAAACTATTGGATCGGGGTGAGATATAGGAAACATGGACAGCATTTTATGCACAGCAAGCTCCCACGCACAACAGTGAGCTAATGGCCAGATCCTATGTTCCACTGAAATTGACTAAGAAAGGGACATCTCGGAAAACTTATTTGCTCTTCTTTGGAATAGTACCCTTTGACCTGCTGCATCTGCCTGTGAGGGTAAATAGGGATCTTGCTTTAATGTTTCATGTTTCTTCAACGGCAGCCCCAATGACAGTGCAGCATTCCTTCAGTCCTGCACTGGAAATGGCAAATTGGATCTTAAGTCCTTATGACATAGGAACAGAAGTAGGCCATTCTGCCCTTACAGCCTGCTCTGCCAGGTTATTTCCTCTGTTTCTAGACCCTCCCCCAAGGAAAACAAACTTTCCACATCTACCCTGTCAAGTCTTCTAAGAATTTTAGCAGGTCTGGCAGCCTCTGTGGAGAGAAAGCAGAGTTAACATTTCAGGTCCAGTGACACTTCTTCAGAATTGGACCTGAAGCATTAACTCTGCTTTCTCTCCACAGATGCTGCCAGACCTGCTGAGTTTCTCCAGCAATTTCTGTTTTTGTTTCAGACTTCCAGCATCCGCAGTTCTTTGGGTTTTGTTTTTACCCTCTAAGAATCTTGTATGTTTCAATAATGTTGCCTCTCGTTTTTGTAAAGGCCCAATCTACAGAACCTCTCCTCATAAGGCAGTCCCTCCATACCCACGATCAGCCTAGTGAACCTAATTTGGATTGTCTCCAATATTAGTTTAACTTTCCTTAGATAAGAGGCCCAGAACTGTTCTCAGCGTTCCAGCTGTGGTCTGGCTAGTGTCTTGTATAGTTTTAGCAAGACTTCCTTATTTTGTATTCCCTTTCCTTTGAAATAAAGGCTAATATTCCATTCGCCTTCCAAAGATGAACTTGGATGCTAGCCTTTTTGTGGTTCATACATGAGGACTCCCAAACCTCTCCGTGCTGCAGCTCTCTGCAGTCTTTCTCCATTTATACTCAGGTCCTCTATTCTTCTCACTGAAGGGTATAACCTCATATTTTCCCAAATTATATTCCAGGTTTTTACCTACTTACTTAACCCGTCTATATTCCTCTGCAGACTCTTTATGTCTTCCTCACCACTTGCCTTCCCACCTATTTTTATGTCATCTGCAACCTTAGCTGTAGTAAATTCACTTTCTTCATCCAAATCACTCATATATATTGTAACTAATTGTGACCACAGCACTGATCCCTATGGAACTCCACTAGTTATAGGTTGTGATCCTGAAAATATCTCCCTTACCCCACCTCTCTGTCCTTTATTAGTTAGCCAACCCTCTATCTATGCTAATATGCCAACTCCAAAATCATATACTCTTATTAAGCAGCCTAATGCTTGGTATATTATTAAACATCTTCTTAAATTCTGAATATATTGCATCCACCACTGTCCCTTTCTCAATAAGCTTGCTAGCTCCTCAAAGAATTTTAATAAATGTGACAGGTATGGTTTCTCCTTCATGAAACCGTGCTTTCTCTGCTTGATCATGTTATTTATTTTTAAATGCTCCACTATTACATCCTTTATGATATACTTGAACATTTCCCAATAATGTTAATCTAACTGGACTAAAGTTACCTGACTTTTGGCTTCTTCCCTTTTTTTAAATAAAGGGGTTACATTGGCAGTTTTTCAATGTCTGGGACATTTCCAGACTCTTAAGGATTCTTAGAAGATTACTACCAGTGCTCTCTAGCTGCTTCTTTTAATATCCTAGGATGCACCTCATCAGGTCCAGGCGATTTATCGATCTTTAGTCTCACAAGTTTCCCTAGCACTATTTCACTAATGATAGATACTGTATTTATTTATTTCTTTATTTAGTCCCTTAATTAGATTGTAGTTTTGAAATGCTCCATGTCTTCTACTGTGTCTTCTACCATTTCCTGATTCTCCATAATTATTTCCCTAGCCTTGTTTTCTCAGGGGCCTATGTGAACTTAGAACTCTTGCATCCTTTTAAATTTTTTCCATCCATTCACAGGATGAGGGCGTTTCTAGCCAGGCCTGTGTTTATTGCCTGACCTAGAGGACAATTAAGAGTCAACCACATTACTGTGGGTCTGGATTCACATGTAGTCCAGACTACGTAAGATGATAGTTTCCTTTGCCAGAGGACATTTGTGAACCAGATAGATTTTTCAACAATTGACATGGTCATTGTTAGACTCTGAATTCCAGATTTTGTATTGAATTCAAATTCCACCATTGAACCCAGGTCCCCAAAACGCTACCTGCATTTCTGGATTAACAGTGCAGTGATAATACCACCAGGCCATCGCCTCCCCTAAAGAAACTCTTGCAGCCCATTTTGATATTACTTGCAAGCTTATCCTCAAAGTTTATTTTCTTGCTTTTTATTATTTTGAATAATGTACACAGGTCTCTAGCTTGGTATTGTGCTCAAATCAGCCGTGCTACCAATAGAAAGTAACAGTTCAGAACATAAGAAATAGGAGCAGGAGCGGGCCACACGGTCCTACAGGCTTGGTTGACCAGGTCACAAGATCATGGATAGTCTGATGTGGCCTTAATTCCATTTTCCTGCCAGTCCCCCATAACCCTTGACTCCCATGTTAATTAAAGATTTGGCAAACTCAACCCTGATTAACAACCACTTTGAGATGACGTCAACAAATTAATTGAGAGTGTCTTCCAGCTCAGAATGGCCAGTGGTACTCAAAAATAGGACAAATTTTCTCTGGTATAAGACAGAAAGTATTGGAGAAGATCAGCAGCTCTGCCAGCATCTGCGGAGAGAGGAACAGAGTCAATGTTTTGAGTTCAACAAGACTGTTTTTCAGAACTGGAGGAGAAAAGCAATGTCTTTTTTGCTGTTGATAAAAGTGGGGGAGGCAGGGTGGGAGGAGAAAATGGAACAAATAGTAGGGGTGCCCGCACCAAAAGGCAAAGACGATGCTGATGGTAGTGAAGGAGCGATATAGATTAAAAAAAGGTGTTAATGGTAAGTGTAATAGCAGAAAATAGACAGCTCTTCTGATAGCAAACAAGTCACTTGGGGTAAGGAGAATGGGAAAGCTGTGTAATTAGGAGGATAAAGTTCATGGTCTGAAGTTGTTGAACTCAATGTTGAGTCCTGATGGCTGTAAATGTCTGTTTAGGAAATGCATTGCTGTTACACCAGCATTGGGCTTTGCTGGAGCACTGCAGCAAGCCAAGTGCTGAAATGCCAGCATGGGAACAAGATGGTGTATTGAAATGGGAAGTGATTGGGAGATCAGGGTCACACTTGAAGACAACGGAGGTGTTCCAAAACACGCTCATGCAAAATGTACCTGTGCTTTCCCTTGCCCCTCTCCTTGATGTTCTCCCCTCTGCTCCAGCATTACGAGTTGTACTGAAAGAAGACCGGCAGGAATGAGTTCCATTGTAAAGAGGATGAGATCTCAGGGAAAATTGGATGATTTTAATTACACCAATTGCCTTTACAGCAAAGGAAAACTGGCATTGATGTGGAGCAGTTCATAATCATAGAGTCATAGAGATGTACAGCATGGAAACAGACCTTTCAGTCCCTCATCCATGCCACCCAGATGTCCTAAATTAATCTACTCCCATTTGCCAGCGTTTGGCCTGTATCCCTTTAAACCCTTCCTATTCACATACCCATCCAGATGCCTTTTTAATGTTGTAATTGTTCCAACCTCCATCATTTCCTCTGGCAGCTCATCCCATATACGCACCACCCTCTGCATGAAAAAGTTGTCCCAGGTCCCTTTTAAATCTCTCTTCTCTCACCTTAAACCTACGCCCTCTAGTTTTGGACTCCCCCACCCCAGGGAAAAGACCATGTCTATTCACCCTATCTATGCCCCTCATGCTTTGAGAAACTTCTATGAGGTCACCCCTCAGCCTCCGGCACTCCAGGGAGAATAGCCCCAACCTATTTAGCCTCTCCCTGTAGCTCAAACCCTCCAACCATGGCAATGTCCTTGTAAACCCTTTCTGAGTTTCACAATATCCTATAGCAAGGGGACCAGAATTATGTGCAGAATTCCAAAAGTGGCCTAACCAATGTCCTGTATAGCACAACATGACCTCCCACCTCCTATACTCAATGCACTGCTCAATAAAGGCAAGCGTACCAAATGCCTTCTTCACTATTCTATCTACCCGTAACTCCACTTTCAGGGAACTATGAACCTGCACTCCAACGTCTCTTTGTTCAGCAACACTCCCCAGGACATTACCATTAAGTGTATAAGTCCTGCCCTGATTTGCCTTTCCAAAATGCAGCACCTCACATTTAGCTATATTAAACTCCATCTGCCATTCCTTGGCCCATTGGTCTACCTGATCAAGGTCCTGTTGTACTCTAAGGTAACCTTCTTCGCTGTCCACTACACCTCCAATTTTGGTGTCATCTGCGAGCTTACTAACTATTCCTCCTATGTTCACATCCAAATCATTTATATAAATGATGAAAAGCAATGGGGCCAGCACCAATCCTTGTGGCACACCACTGGTCACATGCCTCCAGCCTGAAACGCACCCCTCCACCACCTCCCTCTGTTTTCCACCTTTAAGCCAATTCTGTGTCCAAATAGCTATTTCTCCCTGTATTCCATGAGCTGTAACCTTGCTAACCAGTCTACCATGATAGTGACTAAATAAGCTGTTTGTGATGAAATATCATCGATTTGAAACATTAATGCTATATCTCTTGTTGCAGGTGCTGACAGACCTGCTGTATATTATCACCATTTTCTGTTTTTTGTGATGCTGATTGGAGGGAGGACAGTTGGTCAGCTGGATGGCTAGTTTGCAATCCAGAATGATGCCAACAGCATGGGTTCAATTCCTACAGCCCCTGAGATTACCCTGAAAGATTCTTCTTCTCAACTTCTCTCTTCACCTGAGATGTAGTGACCCTCAGGTTAAATCAGCACCAGTTGTCTCTTCTTTGATAACAGAGTAGGACACTGGGACTATGATGACTTTGCCCAAATATTGCCCTGAACATGAGGAGGTGGGGAATGTTTCCTGATTCTTCTTTGAAATAGTGCTAGGGGATCTTTTACCTCCAACTAAGAAGGAAAACAAGAGTTCGATTTAATGTCGCAGTTAAATATGACTGCTCCAGCAGCGCAGCAGTCTCTCAGCATCACACTGCAAGTGTCATCCTTGGCCTTTATGCTTCAGTCTGTACTGTGGGGTTGCACACTCAGCAAAAATCGGCTGCTATTTGTTGGATCTTTCTGTGCATAGATTTCCTTCCATGTGTCCAAAATGATCATGTGACACATTGAAAATATTGACTGTGATGCAGTTTGGGATGGTCTGAGAACATGAGAGGCACAATAGAAATGTAGGCCTTTTCTTTTCCCTCAATCGCTTTAATTCGACCCTGTAAACTGTTTCTTTTTTGTTACGGTTGGTGTTCGTTCTTGGAAATGGAACTTCTTTTTTCAAAAGTGCCAATTCAAGGATTATCTTTTTAATGACACTGAGCCACAAGATCCATGAGGAGGGAGGTGGAAGCTAGAATTCTGGATAATCTTCAAGCACAGAGGCCATAAAATGATTTCAATATTTCCTACTTCTGGCATCAATTACTTTCCAAACTTATCTACCAGAAACATGCCTCATATTCATTACAGTATATTAAGTAAAGTGCATAACAATAGCCTGCATATCTTCAGAGTACTGGCAAGCATAACTGCTTCATTAGAGATTACGGAATAATGTACGCTGGGATAGTTGGGTATAGAGCAGACGAGAGAAAGAGAGAGACAAAGCAACTAAAAAGAAATTGCTAAAAACGTAACAAATTAAATGACGTAGTCAAAAAATATAATGTCACATTTATTATTGAGTCATTTTGATTCAGATCCAGGCTTAATTCCCAGTCACTGATTATATACCCGCCTACACTCCTGTTAGTATTAAATTCCTGTTAGTTAAGGAGTGGAACATACCACACGGTTTCTCTTCTGGACTCTCATCTCACACCCGTATCTAATACAGACATGGATCAGGTTTTGCTGTTTGACCAGAGTGCTCTCACCCACACTCTAGGCTGACGTGTGAACACATTGCCACATTGGGGAGATATTGGGGCTGGGGGTTCAGTAAAACGTCAGGAGAGGGAGGGAACGAACATAAATAGAGTAGGCTATTCAGCCCCTCAATCCTGTTCTGCTTTTCACTAAGAGCCTGGCAGATCTTTTATGCCAAACTACACTTTCCTGCTGATCCTCCAGGGTTACATGGTACTAATGTAATTGGAGCGACAATCCAGAGATCCAGCCTCATGCTCTGAGGACTTGGGTTCAAATCCCACCACAGCAGCTGGTGGGATTTCAATTCAGCTAATAAATCAAGAAAATAAAGCTAGAGTCTTGATGGTAACAACACCAATTGTTGTAAAAACCCATCTGGTTCACTAATGCCCTTCACAAAGGAAGCTGCCATCCTTACCTGGTCTGGTTTACATGTGACTCCAGCCACAGCAATGCAGTTGATTCATAACTGCTCTTTGAAATTGCCTAGCAAGCCATTCAGTTCAGGGGCAATTAGGGATGGACAATAAATGCTGTCCTTGCCAGTAGCCCCATGAAATAATAAACAAAAACCCAAGTCCCAAAAACCTGTCAATCTCAGCCTTGAATATAATCCACAACTGAATTTCCTCTCCACTCTGGGTAGAGAATTCCAAAGGTCCCTAACCCTCCAAGTGAAGAAATTTCTGTTAATCTCAGCCCACACTGTGAGCCCTGACCCTAGACTGTCCAAACAAGGAAAGCAGCCTCTCAGCATTGACCCTCCAAACCCTCTCAGCAAAACGTTTACACATTATGATGAGATTATCCTTCGTCCTGTTAAGCCTTCAAAGATGAATGAAAACTCCATGCTTAATTGGGTGAAATATCCTCGAATACCCATTGGACTGTGCCACAGTGAGACTGCTCAGAATGTAATGTTGCAAATAATAACAGATTATATGGAGTGTTTCCAAGGTTGAAATCTAATACAAGCCATCATAGATGACATTTGTGAAGCACAGAATCTGCACTGTTGTGGTTTATTGGATTAGGAAGATTATGCAATTGCTATAAGCATCCTGATAAATTGGTCAGACGTTCCTGAAATGGCATAGCCATGTCCAAATCTCCTAGCTTTTGGTCGACCAGTTCAACATTTTAGCCTCTTTAATTCCCAAGCATTGTAAAAAATGTACAAATTATAATTCACATGTGCAACTTGTGCACAGCATTGGGCTGTACCTACACCATGCGGAATGCATCAATTCAAGAAAGCAGTTCATGATCATCTTCCTCGGGGAAATAAAGGATGTGCAAAAAATGTTGGCCCAGCCTACAATACCCACTGCCTGGAAATAAATAAAATACAACTTGAACAATAGTTTAATATTACTACTCACCAATGTTGTGAATGGGCTTGCATGTTTGGCCATAGCCCCCTGATGTTTGCAGTAATAATTTATGCTGTGAGTTTCTCTGTAAATTGGATGCTAAAGCACACAGCAAATTTATTGCTCACTCCACATTTGGTTAAACAAGGTCTATTTTTTAACCTGTTTATCTGCCCACACTGTGCCGCAGACTAATCCTCCCCTTTAAACTCTTCCAGATTGTCAAACAACAAAAGAGAATCTAGCCATCATGCTTTGTTATTTAATTGCATTAACATTGTTGAATCATCGCCCACTATTGACATTTGGATGTCTAATGTTGCCATAAACTGAACTGGACTAGCCAATAAAAACTTTGGTTACAAGAGCTGGTTAGAGGTTAGGAATCCTGCAGTAAGTGACTCACTTCTTGACTCCCCAAAGCCTGTCTACCATCGATAAGGCACATATCACTATTGTCATGGAGTAATCCACTTACCTGAAGGAGTGCAGCTCCAATAAAACTTAAGAGGCTTGACATTATTTAGGACATCCCATCCATTCACCTTCAGCATTCTCCACCACTGATCTACAGTGACAACAATGTGCACCATCTACAAGATGCACTGAAGCAACTTACCAAGGCTCCTTCAATTTCCTGTTCCAAGCCATCAACCTCTACCTCCCAGAAGGACAAAGGCAGCAGATGTGTAGAAACGTCTCTACCTGCAAGTTTTCCTCCAGTGTTGCTGGGTGAGAATCCTGGAATTACCTTCCTAGTGGGTCTGCAGATGTAGCTACATTCCTAATGACTACAGGGGTACACTGTCACCTTCTCTAGGACACTTAGATATGGGCAATAAACTAAATAGTAGGTGAGGGTGGGGTTATTTACATGGGGGAGGGCTCAGCACAGGTTATTAAAGTTTCCAGAACAAGTTATAGGACAGAGTATGGAAAGACTTAGGAATCTAACTTCAGGCACAGCAGATGAGGGGACAACTTTCAGAAGGAAGGCGGTCAATGCAGGACTGAGGGTGTTGTACTTAAGTGTATGCAGTATACAAAATAAGGTAAATGAGCTTGTAACGCAGATTGAAACTTGCGGGTACATATATCATAGAGACATGACCACAAGAGGATCAGGGCTGGTAACTAAATACTCAAAGATATATGTCCTATTGAAAGGACAGGCAGATGGGCGGGGTTGCTTTGTTAACATGAAATGCAATTAAATCAATACCAGAAGTGAAATAGAGTCGGAGGGTATGGAATCTGTGTGGATAGAGTTGAGGAATCACAAAGACTAAAAACCCAGATGGGATTTTTTACAGGCTTCCCAGTGATACTCAGGATGTGTAGTACAAAATAAATCAGGAGATAGAATAGGTATATTAGAATGGCACTATTAAAATAATCATGGGGGACTTCAATATGCAGGTGGACTGGGAAAATCAGGTTGCTATTGGATCTCAAGGAAAAGAATTAATGGAATGTCTACAAGATGGTTTTTTTTGGAGCAGATGTGGTAGAGCCCACTAGGAAACAGGCAATTTTGGATTGGGTAATGTGTGATGAGGCAGACTTGATTGGGGAGCTCAAAGCGAAGGAGCCCAAGGGGGCAGTGACCATAATATGATAGAACTCAGCCTGCAGGCTGAGGGGAAGAAGCTGGAATCAGACGTAATGGTATTACAATTGAGTAAATATAACAACAAAGACATGAGGGTGGAGCTGGCCAGAGTTGATTGGAAGGGGAGCCTAGCAGGGAAGATGCTGGAGCAGCAAAGGAGAGGTTCTGGGGGGTATTCAGGATGCACAGCAGAAATTCATCCCAAGGTAAAAGAACATACTAAGGGGAGGACGAGGCAAACAAGGCTGATGTGGGAAGTCAGAAACAGCATAAGAGCAAAGATAAAGCCATACAATGTGATGAAGATTAGCAGGTAGTCAAAGGATTGGAGTGCCTTTAAAAACCAGCAGAGGACAGCAAAAAAAAGGCAATTAGTTGGGAGGAGGTGAAATAAAGACTTAAGCTAGCTAGTAATATAAAAGAAGATTGCAAAAGCTTGCTTAGATATGTAGTAGATAAGAGAGAAACATGAGTGGACATTGGACCGCTGAAAAATGAGGCTGGAGAAATAGTAATAGAGAACAAAGAAATGGCACAGGAACTGAACAGGGATTTTGCATCAATCTTCACAGTTTAAGATGAAATAACTCCGCAGAGGCCAGTATTCCATAACCAAATCACCCTTTATTTACACATGGAGAGTCCTTGACACTGATCCAGCTCCCTCAGAGCCAACTTTCAGAGTGAACAGGATGTCAGGCACCCCTGTTCTTATCTGTCAGTGCTACAGCCCTAATCAGGGAGCGCATATTCTATGACGTCCACCTGGCTGAACTCGCTACAATCACTACAGAAGACACCAGTAGTATACCAGAACTTCAAGAGAGTGGGGGGCAGAGGTGAATATGGGGGCCATCACTAAGGAGAAGGTGCTGGGGAAGCTGGAACGTCTGAAGGTGGATAAAACACTGAGATCAGATGGACTACAGCACAGACCTCTGAAGGACATAGCTGGGGAAATTGTACAGGCTTTTCGGTGATCTTTCAGGAAACATTGGAGTCAGGGAGGGTGCCAGAGGATCAGAAAATGGCTAATGTAATACCTCTGTTTAAGCAGGGAGGGAGGCAGAAGTCAGCAAACTATAGGCTGCTTAGCCTGACCTCAGTCATTGGTAGGATTTTAGAGTCTGTTATTAAGTACGAGATTGTGGAGTACTTGGAAGCACATGGTAAAATAGGGCTGAGTCAGCACGGCTTTGTCAAGGGGAGGTCATGCCTGACAAATCTGTTAGAATTCTTTGAGGAGGTAATGAGCAAATTAGACAATGGAGAGCCAGCGGAGATGTTCTATTTGGATTTCCAGAAGGCCTTTGACAAAGTGCTGCACAGAAAACTGCATAATTTGGTAGCAGCCCATGGTGTGGGGGGCAAGGGACTGGCATCAACAAAGGATTGGCTGACTGGCAAGAGGCAGACGGTAGAGATAAAGGGCTCTTTTTCAGGATGACTTTAGCAGGTGACTAGTGGAGTTCTGCTGGGGTCGGTTTTGGGGCACCAACTATTCACTCTGTACATTAACAATCTGGGCAATGGAAATGTGGGCATTGTTGCTACATCTTTGACGACACAAATACAGGTGGAGGGACAGGCAGTGCTGAGGAAGTGAGGAGGCTACAGGAGGACTTGGTCAGGCTAGGAGAGTGGGCAAGGAAGTTTCAGATGGAATACAATGTAGGAAGGTAGTTTATGCACTTTGGTGGGAAGAATAGAGGCATAGGCTACTATCTAAATGGGGAAAGGCTTTAGAAATCTGAAGCACAAAGGGACTTGGGAATCCTAACTCAGGACTCTCTTAAGGTTAGCAGTAAAGAAGGCAATTGCAACGCTAGCATTCATTTCAAGAATACCAGAACAGAGATGTACTGCTGAAGCTGTATAAGGCTCTGGTCAGACTGCTTTTGGAATATTATGAGCAGTTTCGGGCTCTGTATCTAAGGAAGGATGCCCTGGTGTTGAAGGGGGTCCAGAGGAGGTTCACAAGAATGATCCCTGGGATGAAGGGCCTGTCAAATGAGGAGCAGTTGAGGATTCTGGGTCTGTACTCAATGGAGTTTAGAAGGATGAGGAGGATCTCAGTGAAACTTACAGAATACTGAAAGGCCTGGATAGAGTGGACATGGAAAAGGTTGTTTCCACTAGTATGAGAGACTAGGACCTGAGGGCACAGCCTCAGAGTGAAGGGACGAGCCTTTAGAACTGAGACAAGGAGGAATTTCTTCAGCCAGAGGGTGGTGAATCTGTGGAAGTCATTGCTACAAGAGGGCTGTGGAGGGTAAGTCAATGAATGTCTTTAAAACCGAGACAGATATGTTCCCAATTAGTATGGGGATCAAGGGTTACAGGCAGAAGGCAGGAGAATGGGGTTGAGAAACGTATCAGCCATTTTTGAATGGTGCATCAGACCTGATCAGCTTCTGACCATATATGTTATGGTCTAAAAATTGCCCTCGTCAGTAATGCCAATAGTTGTGAACCAATAAATAAATTCAAAATTTCCTATGTAAAGATTGGCTGTCAAGACAGTGGTTCAAGAAGGCAACTCTCCTCCCGGGTCATTAGGAATGGGCAATAAATCCCTATCCTGAGTGCGATTATTTTTCTAAAAAAGGAGAAATGTTCTCTTAAGCTTCCATTGAACAAATGATGAGATTCTAGGGGGAGAGGTGTTTGTAGCTGCTCTGTGTCATGCTGTCTGACAGTAAATGTAACTGAAGTTTCACTTTTCCCATATCATTTGACAATGGATCATGAAGAACTAATAGAAACAAAGTAACAAAAAAGTGATAGTCATTGATCAATTTGTCACACACATTAGATACTCTGCAACTCAGTAAACAAACTATTTGTTACTGAGTTCCGAAATAAATAGGGAGAGAGTGGGAGGCGGATAGAAGATGGATAGAGGAGAGGATAGGTGGAGAGGAAACAAACAGGTCGAAGAGGCGGGGATGGGGCCAGTAAAGGTGAGTGTAGGTGGGGAGTTAGGGAGGGGATAGGTCAGTCCAGGGAGGACGGACAGGTCAAGGGGGTGGGATGAGGTTGGTCGGTCCCCCTACCGCATCCCAAAACCAGTCCAGCTCGTCCCTGCCTCCCTAACCTGTTCTTCCTCCCACCTATCCCCTCCTCCCACCTCAAGCCGCACCTCCATCTCCTACCGACCAACCTCATCCCACCCCCTTGACCTGTCCGTCCTCCCTGGACTGACCTATCCCCTTCCTAACTCCCTACCTACACTCACCTTTCCTGGCTCCATCCCCGCCTCTTCGACCTGTTTGTTTCCTCTCCACCTATCCTTTCCTCTATCCCTCTACTATCCGCCTCCCACTCTCTCCCTATTTATTTCGGAACCCCTTCCCCTCCCCCTTTTCTGATGAAGGGTCTAGGCCCGAAACGTCAGCCTCTCTGCTCCTATGATGCTGCTTGGCCTGCTGTGTTCATCCAGCCCTGCACCTTGTTGTCTCGGATTCTCCAGCATCTGCAGTTCCTACTGTCTCTATTTGTTACTGAGTGCCTCCTTCAGGGCTTTGAAAGTTGTTAAAGAGATCATTGTTTTTGAAGGGGTTTTTCGACTTTTTTTGTTCTTTCTTATTCTTATTTCTAAATTGTCAGGAATTAGGTGCAGCTCAGCTGTTCATCATGTGGAAGAGGTTCACACAAAAAATGGACCTTTTAAGATTGGTTTTCTCCTGCATTTCTTGGATCAGGGTAAAATGTAACCCTGAGGGTTGAATTTTTGCTGTGGAGGTGGATAGCGGGGGATACTGTTTTAGGCTCCCAATTTCACCCACGGGGGGAGATCAGTCACTGAGTCGGGGTCTTCGTGGGAGCCACTTACTTAATTGTCTTGGAGACAGGTTGCCTACCCGTCTCAGGCAGCTCTTGAAGCTGGAAGGTGTACATGGATGCAGGAGCAGGTAAGAAACTGAGATGAGATAGTAGGAACTGCCGATGCTGGAGTCTGAGATGGTTCTTTGAAATGCAGGCAGTCTCTCACCTGCAGTAACTGGATACCTGAGACTTAAATCAGCCTCATAGCTAGAGGTTAGCAAGGCCTTTAGTTAGCAACTTGCCTCATTTCTAATCTAGATAAGCCTACTTTGAGAGTAGCCGGCACCAGTATTTTCACTCTCCGTGCCCAACATTGGCAGACGCTGAAATCTCAGTCCCCGGTCTGAAACATTCGCGCGCATTGCTCAGGCGTGTGTGCCAGACTCCAACAATGGTACCAGATGTCAGTCTTCAGGAACAGGAAAAACCCACTGGTGAATGGGCAGAAGATGAAAGGGCAGCCTTCAGTAAAACTGCGATAAAATAGCTGCTTAGGAACATACACAACAAGACACAACAATGGGAGGCAATAAATAAATTAACTCGATCATACCCATTCAAATTTTATACACATGATTAAATCTAACCTGCAGTGCAGCATGCCAAGTCTTTTTAGAGTGGTATACATGAATGGTTTCCAATTAAAGGATCAAGAGTGAAGGCGATAAAAGAGAATATTAAAGACTGATGGGGAGGCAGAAACTAGAGATAAATTGAGTTCTGCTACAATCTGGATTAATCTCAATCTCTTAAACAACCTGCATCTGATGCGACTTCTCATCGCTTCAGGGAATATCAGATAGATGAGTTGCATTTCTGTTGTGTTGCCAAATGAGCAGCATACTTGTCTTTGAGTCAGAAGGCTCCACTTTAGAGATCTGAAGGTGTACCAGGCTGCAATCCAGGAGAGTAAGAAAAACATACGTTTCTATAGGACATTGCTGGAAATGGTAGTATTAAGGGCATACTAAGCATGTCAGAGGTACCATTATTTTTTTGGATGAAGCTGATTCTCTGCCTGCTGTTGCTTCCGGCACAATTCTGATTTATCAGAATAGATTGAAGAAGTTGGGACAGTTTTCCTTGGTAAGAAGAAGGCTGAGAGGCGATTTGATAGGGGTTTTCAAAATCATGAGGTGGTCAGATGGAGTAGACAGGGAGAAGCTGTTCCTGCTCATAAAATAAAAACAACCAAGTTTGTGTGGATTTAAAGTGACGTGCAAATGAATTAATTGTGATAGGAGGAAAACCATTTTCATACAGCAAGTAGTTAGAGTCTGGAATGGTTTGCCTGGAAATGTGGTGGAGGCTGATTCAACTGAGGCCTTCAGGAGAGTATTCGATCATTATTTGGATAGAAATGGTGTACAGGTATATGCAGAAAAGGCTGGAGATTGGCACTAGGTAATAGGCATGATGGGCAAAATGGCCTCCTTTTACACTGTAACAATTTTGTGATTTGCAGAGTGGCAGGGGAGATATCCTCAGTGCCCTGGTTGACATCACTAACACACGTTAGCTGTTAATGATCACATTGCTGTTGCTGGAAGCTAGCTGTGTGCAAATTGGCTATGGTGTTTCTGATATTCCAACAGTGCGATGTTTCTTTATCCACAGTTCTCCAGAACCCAAGAGTTCAACAAACATCATAAGAAGTGGTACTTGCGAAAATTGTATTAGATGTTTCCATTTTTCGAGAACAGGTTTTACATTTAATGAAAATCGATCATTCCTTTAATAACGTTTTATTTCGTCTTCATCTATGTTTCGTAAGGTACAGACAGTGGGAGGGGAGGAGGGCTGAGGTTTCAAAGAGTTTTACAATATATTGAGAGGCTCCTTAACCAAGAAGAAGATTGAAAAATAGTCCGATGATCTGTCATAGAGTCAAAGTGACCTGCAGCACAAAAAGGCCCTTTGGCCCATCGAGTCTGTGCCAGTCAAAAATACACAATATTCTTACCTTGTCTTCCACCACTGACCCATAGCCCTGTATGCCTTGATATCACAAGCACCTGTCTAAATACTTCTGAACTGTTAAGAAGATATCCGCTTCTCCTACGTTTACAGCAGCAAATTCCAGATTCCCACCATCCTCTGGGTGAAAAAGATTTTCCTCACTTATCCTCTCATCCTCCTGCCCATAATCTGAAATCTATGGTCATCGATCTCTCCATCACGGGGGAATGTTCCTTCCTGCCTATTCTGTGCATGCCCCTCATAATTTTATGCATCTCAATCGTACCTCCCACTCAGCTCCGAGGAAGAAGGGTCCCAACCTGAAACGTCAGCTTTCCTGCTCCTCTGGCCTACTGTGTTCATCCAGCTCCACACTGTGTTATCCCAGTCTATCCAAGCTCTCTTCATTACTGAAACTTTCCATCCCAGGCAACATCCTGGTAAATCTGAGATAACAAGGTGTAGAGCTGGATGAACACAGAAGGCTAAGCAGCATCCTGGTAAATCTCCTCCGCATCCTCTACAGTGCAATATCATCTCTCTTATAATGTGGATTCCAGAACTGCACACAATACTCTAGCTCTGGCCTAACCAATGTTTTATACAGTTCCAGCACAAACTGCCTGCTCTTAAACTCCTTGCCTCAGCTAACAAAGGCAAGTATCCCGTAAGTCTCCATAACCACCTTATCTACCTGTCCTAAGATAACAAGGTGCAGAGCTGGATGAACACAGCAGGCCAAGCAGCATCAGAGGAGCAGGAAAGCTGATGTTTCAGGCCTAGACCCTTCTTCTACCTGTCCTGCTACTTGAAGGGATTGGTTCCTCTGATCCTTGGTGTTCCCAGGGTCCTACCGCTCATCATGTATTCCCTTCACAGTGACTACACTTCAAAGCGCGTCTTTGGCTGTAAAGCACTACGAGACATCCCAAAATTCTGAAAAGCTTTACAGAAATGGAGTCTACGTACCCAAAGCAATTCTGTGAACTAACTGTTCATGTTCAGTTGAACCCTTGATGTCCCGTCAGCAGAACCTTAAATTTAAAACTAGTTGTAACATCCAGGAAAACACACCAACGAGTATAATCTGTCTGGAAATTTTGTTTGATCGGTGAATTCCTGGTTTCACTGAAAAGGCAGCTGATTATTTGTCAAACAGTGTTGCAATGCACAGGATAAAAATCACGTTGTTTAACATCACCAGAAGTGTTGATTTGCAAGTGCTGACAGAAATTGTTTTCCCAGATCCTACAGCTCATTTAAAACTTAATGTAGGAAATTGCTGCAAACTGGTTATTTGTTTCTGACTTGAAATGAATTTCAGCATAGCTGACACAATCGTTTCTTTTGTTACACTCAGTCAGGTGCAATTCTCTGACCTTCCAGGGATTGTAATTCTCAAACACGACATTAAGAAAGAAAAATTAGAATGTATGGGATTGAGGCATATAATAGAACGGATTAAAAATTAGTATTTGGTAGCAACCAGAGAGTCAGGATAAACAGATCATTCTTCGGTTACTAGTGAGGATGGGGAGGATGGGGGGGATGGGGAGGATGGGGGGGATGGGGGGGGTGCGGTTAACAGAATGGCTGGTTTGTGATGCAGAGTGATTCCAACAGTGTGGGTTCAATTCCTGCACCAGCTGAGATTATCATGAAGGACTCTCCTTCCCAATCATCCCCTCACCCTGAGGCATGGTAACCCTCAGGTTATAAACCACGACCAGTCACTTCTCTATAATTAGAGAGAGCAGCCCTATGGTCTGGTAGGACAATGACGAAATTACTTACTAGTTTGTGGGGGCGGGGGAGTCCACAATCTATATCAATGATTTGGATGTTAGAACCAGTTATAATCACTCTAAATTTGCTGCCAGCACTGAATTGAGTGGGAACATAATTTGTGAGGAAGTTGCAAGGAGACTAAGATTGGCCATGCTATATTGCCCATAGTGTTCAGGGACGTGTAGATTAGGTGTGTTAAGCATGGGAAATGAATGGTTACACGAAAAGGGTACAGGGATAGGTCTGGGTGGGATGGTCTTTGGAAGGTCGGTATGAACTTGTTGGGCCGAATGGCCTGTTTCCACACTTTAGGGATTCTATGATTCTATGAAGTGAATTTGCGCCAGAGCATGACATCTGAATATAATTTGGTTAAAAAGAATAAACAGAAAGATGGAATATTTCTTAAATGGTGAGAGGTTGAGAAGTCTGTGTGCGGTAAGGGATATAAGTGTCCTTGTCCATGAGTCATTTAAAGTTAATTTGCAAGTGTAGTGAACAATTTAAGAAGGCAAATGGGACATTGGCCTCCATCACAAGGGGTTGTGAGTACAGGAGTGAGGCTGTCTTGCTTTTTTAAAATTCATTCACATGATGTGGGGGATCACTAGCTGGGCCACCATTTATTGCCCATCCCTAATTGCCCAGGGGGCAGTTAAGAGTCAACCACATTGCTGTGGGTCTGGAGTCACATGTAGGCCAGACCAGGTAAGGATGGCAGCTTCCTTCCCTAAAGGACATTAGTGAAACAGATAGGTCTTTCTGACAAATGACAATGGAGTCGTGGTCACCATTAGACTTTTAATTCCAGATTTTTAGTGAATTCAAATTCCACCATCTGCCATATCGGGATTCAGACCCGCTTCCCACCACATCCCCACACTCTCCCCCAACACACATACTCCAGGTTCTCCAGATCTGTGGATTATTGGTCCAGCATAAAGTCATAGAATTATACAGAACGGGAACAGAATTTTTGGTCCAACCCGTCCATGCTGACCAGATATCCTAAGCTGACCAAGTCCCATTTACCAGCATTTGGCCCATATCCCTCGAAACCCTTCCTATTTATATACCCATCCAAATGCTTTGTAAATGTTGTAATTGAACCCACCTCTGCCACTTCCTCCTGCAGCTTGTTCCATACACACACTGCCCTTTGCAAATAAAACCACTAGGGCATTGCTTCCCCTTTCTGCAGTTATTTAGAGCCTTGGTCCAATCAACTGATAGATGCTTGACCAGTCAGGGAATCAAGGGTTCTGCGAAAGAGGCAGGAAAGCGGGTGTGCGAGTGTCAGATCAACCATGATCCTATTGAATTGCAGAGCAGGCTCAAGGGGCCGAATAGCCTACTTCTGTTCCTATTTCTTATGGTGTTATATTTTAACCTCACCTGGTATGTTATATACAGCCTGATCTCCTTATGTGAGGGAGGAGGTACCTGCTATAGCAAGATGGAGGTTCACCAGCTTCATCTCTGAGATGTTGGGATTGTGAGGAGAGATTAAGGAAATTGGGTCTCTATTTCTTAAAGTTTTAACTTAGAAAATACAGGGTGTGACAAGGTGGATATAGATGAGATGTTTTTCTGGATTGGTGGGTTTAGAACCAGGTGAGATAATCTCAGGATACGGGAAAGGCCATTTAAAATGGAGATGAGGTGGGCTTTCTTTGCTCAGATGGTGAATCTTTGGAATTCCCTACCACAGAGGGTTGTGGAGGCTCAATCATTGACAGGAATCAATAGTTTTCTGGAGATTAATGACATTAAGGGATGTGGTGATAGTGCCAGTCGTGGTATTGAAAAGGTGATCAGCTCTGTTCCAGAAGAATGGGACAGTCTCATTGGGCTGAATGGCCCATTCCTTTCACCACGTTTCTCTGCCACCAGAGACATTTCCAACCAACATTGAAGCTGCCATCCTCTGGCACCATCTTTCACCGCTGGGCGTATCTCGCCAACACCACGTCCACCGATTGTAAAAGCCGATGCCAGGTCCTGTGCTTGGTCCTCTGCCAGCCTACTGCTCAATGCTGTCTGCCAGAGTCCCGCTCAGGTGATGGTCTCGCGGAGCTATTGCCAGACTATTCATCCAGAAAGCCGGGTAACGCTCCGAGGTCCTGTATTCAAATCCCACCATGCATACAAAAATTCTGGAATTAAGAGTCCAATGATGAACATGTAACCATTATTGGGGGTAAAACCCATCTAGTTCACTAATACCCTTCACGGAAGAAAACTGGCCTATATGTGATTCCAACTCTTAACTGCCCTCTGGGCAACAAATACTGGCACCAGCCACATCCTATGAATTAATTAGAAGAAGCCATTTGGCCCATCATATCAATGTTAGCCGACAAAGATCGATTCAATTGAATCTTGTCTCTTGGTCTTTAGCCCTCCTTGAGAGCATATGCAAGTGTTTCATTTAATTGAGTGGAGATTTCTGCCTCTACCACCCTTTCAGGCAGTGCTTTCCATACCTCTGCCCACCTCTGAGTTTAAATAAGGCCTCAATTCCTCTCTAATCCTTCTACTAATAACTTTAAATCAATGTCCCTGGTGTATAATCTCTCTGAGAGGGGAAACAGGTCGTTGCTATCCACTCTGTCTATACACCCTGTAATTTTATACACTTCAGGTAAATCATTCTTCTGGACCTCATCAAGAAAGAATTGTAAGGTGCTTCTACATTTCTAAGATCATATCAGGGCAATTGACCATACATTCCTCAATGAGGTAGATTTTAAGGAATGTCTCAAAAGGAGAAAAGAAACATGGAGACATGGAGAGGTTTAGAGAGAGAATTCCAGAAATTAGGGCCCAGGCAGCTGAGGGCACAGTTACCAGGGATGGGTGATAAATGCTGACATAGCCGGCAACACCAAAATCCCATGAGTGAATAAAAAACACAACGATGGAAATTATTGATGTGGAAAGAATTTGGAGAAATTCGAGTGATACCTTTGTGATTACCACCTGAGTTTAAGAATTTGTCATTGTGACATCAAGCAGAAATGCCATAAAATAAAAATCCCTTATTTTAAGACGACACCTTTTCACATTAAACTTCCTCAAAGTACTTCGCAGAATTAATTATGTTGTGCCTTACAGAGGCTGTCATTAGAATCGTAGAATGTTAAATTACAGAAGGAGGCCATTTGACCCATTGTGTCTGTATTGGTGTATGGGATGGGCTAAACTTGATGATATTCGACAGCAGTATGACCTTGAATGAGTCCTGTGAACATTCCCATACGTGCAGAAGCCGGCATGGTCAACGTGTTTGTTTGTAGTTGTTTTTCTGTGCCTTCCTGTTTGTTATCCTGTATAAGAGAGAGTTTTTGTCCTGAATCATTGGTCTTCACATTGGACCAGGATCGCAACCGGTGCCAGGAACAAAGCTAAGCCTCCAGACCCACCATCGATCAAAGGGTCCCCAACAGGCAGGAGGGCGTGAGGCTCATTGCTTTCTTATCCTTCCTTTTTCATCTTCATCTATTAAATAATAAATGTTCATAGTTCAGCCTCTTGTTTTTCCTTCCTTTTCCATGTTTTATTATTACATAATAAATGTTCATATTTAAGGAAATTGCTGTTGTCGACTCTTCCCTTAAGCACATTTGACCGAATCCAAAAGAACTGCTTGGATACACCCCGTGATCCAAGACATTTTTGGCAACAAGGATGGGATTCCAGAAAATGTGTAAGAGATGGGAAAAACAATCTGATGCTCCGGAGACCTTCCACATTCCAGGGTGAAATGCAGCAGACTCTGGATTTGGTTCTGCAGCTAATATGTTAGTACAATTAGGACACCCGAAAGCATGGGGGATGGTTATAACCAGAAAAAGAGGGAACTGGAGGCCAGATTTCTGTGCTGTGCAAGTGCACTGAACCTTGTAGAAATGTTAACGCTTTATGATCTGGTTTGAATGCACCTTTGTTTGTTGGTTACTAAATATTGTCTTCTACAATTTGGGTGTTTTGATTCCCTGGAGTTCCAGACCTGGGGATACTTTGAAGTTTTAGTTTGCATTTTGGGAATGTATGGTGATTTGAAAGTGTGCCTGTATTAGTGTGGAACATATATGGTCAATGTAATAATCTGCAACGAAATGTTGATTCAAAAATTTGGTTCGTAAAGCTTGGCAAAAATTTACCTTTTGGAATTGGCTCCATGTTGTGTTTGGACTTGGGTAAATTTTAATTCCAGAAATTACTATGTTTGGAATTTAATTTTCTGGCCAGAGTGAACTTCCAAATACAGTTTTAACACACGTGAATCTTTAATTCCGGATGATAAGATTGACTCATTGTTAATATCCAAGTGATAGGGACATTGGAATGTTGAACATACAACTCTCTGTGTGCAAGGAGTTTAGGAAAGGCACATTTAACAAGGTGGGGGGGGGGTAGGGGGGCTTTTCCTTCCTTCGAAGAGGAAGAGAGACGGATGATGTAATTATGTGCAGGAGTTTACACCCCACCACCTTTCTTTTTGACTCCATAGTAGATTAATACTAATTAACCCATTCTACTTGACATGGAATGGATGGAGCTTGTTTTTTCCTTCTTTAGAAATTGGAGACACTGAAGGCTGAACTCTTTTGCAGAATTTCACTGTCGCAACACAATGGTGGATGAGGCACCCTCAAACCATCAAGCCATTCAAACACTTTTCAGTGTTGGGGAAGTACTGTGGAAATAGTAATTGTAGTGTGTCAAGAATCTCAAAACCGCTGAGAATACTTAAGCACATCATGACAAAAACTATGTTAAGACTCACATGCCCTGGTATTCTAAAACATTTAAATGGAATAGTTGCCTGAAAATTTAAAGGGATTCTGGCAAATGATATAGTGCGTGCACTTAGTCTCAGTGGTTTCAACGTATGAAAATGATTGGTGACTTTGTGGGAGTAAACAGAATATCGAATTTGGAAAAAATTACATAGAAATATATCAAATATCTAGAAGGTGTCATCAAGTAACTTCTTAAAAAAGTGGGTCATCTTAGAGAAAGAACAAAATATGTTGTGCCTGATTCAAGCAAATTTTTTTACTTCTGTTTTAAAATATTATAAAATTATGTTCCATGGTCAACAATTCCCTACAGATCTCTGGAATTAGATACGATGGTAATAGTTAAATTGCGAAATTAGATGAGGCAAAGTATGGAGACTGGTGGCAGAAGACAAAAAAATTAGATTGATTGATTGATTTAATGTCATCTGTACCGAAGGACAGTGAAAACATTTGTTTACAAGCAGTACAGGTAGATCATAGTAAGCAAGGATGCACAGATCAAAAAGACTTAGACAGAGGCATACAGGTTACATTGCACACAGCGTGCGCTAGGTGAGATCAATGTTAGTGAGATCAGCATTATTTGAGGGTAGAGAGTCCATTCAATGGTCTAATAACACCCGGGAATAAGCTGTTCCTGAACTTGCTGTTGTGTGTGTTCAGGCTTCTGTATCTTCAGTCTGATGGAGGTTGTAGGAGATCATTACTGGGGTGCGATGGGTGTTTGATGATGTTGGCCGCCTTTCCGCAGCAGTGAGCCATGTAAATGGAGTCCATGGATAGGAGATAGTAGGAGCTGCAAATGCTGGAGAATCTGAGATAACAAGGTGTAGAGCTGGATGAACACAGCAGGCCAAGCAGCATCAGAGGAGCAGGAAGGCTGACGTTTCGGGCCTAGACCCTTCTTCAGAAAAGGTGACGTAAAATTCGTAAAATTCTATATTTCTGAAGAAGGGTCTAGGCCCGAAACGTCAGCTTTCCCGCTCCTCTGATGCTGCTTGGCCTGCTGTGTTCATCCAGCTCTACACCTTGTTATCCATGGATGGGAGGTTGGCTTCAGTGATGGTCTGGGCTGTGCACACCATCTTCTGTAGTTTCTTGTGGTCCTGGGCAGAGCAGTTACTGTACCAGGCCATTATGCACTCGGACAGTATGCTATCAATGGTGCACCTGTCGAAGTTGGTGAGGGACCTTATGGACATGCCAAATTTCCTGAGCTGCCTGAGGAAGAAGAGGCATTGTTGTGCTTTCTTGACTGTCGCATCTATGTGTGAAGTCCAGGACAGGCTGTCAGTTATCACCACTCCAAGAAATTTGATGCTGTCCACCCTCTCAACCTCAGTTCCGTTGATGTAAATGGGGACGTGTTCTCCTCCTCTCTTTCTGAAGTCAATGATCAGTTCTTTAGTTCTGCCAACGTTGAGAGACAGATTGTTCTCATTGCACCACATCACCAAGCCCTCTGTCTCCCTTCTGTATTTTGACTCGTCATTGGTAGATACCCATACTGCTACAGTGGTGTCATCAGTGAACTTGTAGATGGCGTTTGTTCAGAATTTGGCAACACAGTCATGGGTGCACAGAGAGCACAGCAGGGGGCTGACGACACATCCCTGGACGGCTCCAGTGTTGAGTGTTATTGTGGAGGAGGTGCAGTTATCTATCCTCACTGATTGCGGCCTGTGGGTCAGAAAGCTGAGGATCCAGAGGGCAGAGCCGAGGCCAAGGTCACAGAATTTTGAGATCAGTCTGGAGGGGAAAGCGGTGTTCAAGGTGGAGATGCAGTCAATGAGAAGAGTCTGACATAGGTGTCCTTGTTGTCTAGATGCTCCAGGAATGGGTGCAGGGCTAGGGATATGGCATCCTCTGTGGTGCTGTTATGTCGGTAGGCAAACTGTAGGGGATCAAGGCAGGCTGGGAGACTGGAGTTGATGTGGGCCATGACCAGCCTCTTGAAAGACTTCATGATTATTGAGGTCAGAGCCACTGGGCGGTGGTCATTAAGGCACATTGCATGTGCGTTCTTAGGTATGGGGATGATGGTGGTCTTCTTGAAGCAGGTGGGGACTTCGGCTTGTTGGAGGGAGAGGGTGAAGATGTTAGTGAATACTTCCTCCAGTTGGTCTACACAGGATCTGAGTGCTCGGCTGGGCCTGTCGCTGGGTTGAAATGGCAATTGAGGTTAAAATGCTTTTTAGTGAAAAGGAAGTTTAGTTGAGAGCCTGAAACTGATAGCTTTCTCTTGGTGATGTTTGTGTCCTTGTCTTTCTTTTTAAGAAAGACTGAATTGGTGATCAAGCCACTACCCCAAGTATAGGGACCATTGGTGGAGAGATAAGTAAAACTTCACAGATCATTTGTTAAGATCATGTGGGAGTCAAGAATGCATGACATGGTCTTGGGACACCAACGGAAGTGTGCAAAAGTGAGTTACCTCGGAGGATACAAACACACGGGAATACACAATAAAAAATAACTGTGCGCTGAAGAACAGATCTCAGACATGTACACTTACTTAACAAAAGGAACAGTGTGGCCTTGAAGAGCACAAAAGCATAGTTTAAACGATAAGATGCTGACACAAAATCCATAGAGAAACTGACTTTAAAACAATGGAAGCACTATTAGTGAAAGGGGTGTAAAAAGAATTATGACCAAAATAAAAAGTGTGATTGGTTATTGTGTCAAAATGTTACAGAAATGAAAGAATGTGGATTCTGGGAGGGGTAATGACAGACTAAGTGAAAGGACCCATCAGGAGACATACAAATACCTCACCTTGAGAGTTTGTATGATGCATGTACTCCAGTGATTAAACCAGTAGGTGAAATTGTAATGTGTTAGGACAGTTCGTGTATGTGAGAGAAGGCTGAGCTAAGGCTCAGGTGGTGTAGGAGTCTGTGGTAATGGAACTCCAGGAAAAATAAAAGGCAGGAAGCATAAGTTGAAGGTAAAGCCTGATGAACATTAGAGCTGTATTGTTTGATACCATGTATATTATAGCTCACAGAGGGTAGCTGCATGTGGAGGTAGTTACCACTAAATGATACAATCATTCATAAAATTGGCAAGGAAGGAAACATATTGAAGAAGTATCCTCAAGACAGATACAGATGAAGAGAGTTGGAGAAATTTTGGTCTATGTATGATGCTATTTTACTGTTATTGGGTGAAGGGATCTGCAGATAGGGAAGTGGAGGATGTTAAAAAAACACACATTAAGGAATCTGAATCTGGAATATACTGAATTTTAGAGCAAATTATGTAAATAGACTGATTGATAAAGAAATGTAGATGATATTCTGGTCTCCTCAGTCAGGTG
>NC_063350.1:7173276-7184996 GCF_021869965.1 Rhincodon typus
TAGGAGATGGGGTCAGACATGACATGGAGAGTGAGGGTTTCAATAAGATTTCTTCGATTCAACCGAAAAATAGGGGTTAAGGCCGAATCTGCCCAATCTCTCCTTCTATTGATGTTATTGTCGCATGTATTTTACGGTAAGAATACGACAAAATACATATTGGAATAATTTAAGAACAAGGAAAAGAACAGAGAAATATAGCTTAAAGAGAGTCCATCAGTCCTGAGCCAGCTCACCATCAATGACACCTGTAACTGCCATCCCCGCCTCCATCTCCTCGTCGCCCCCTACGCTGGACGTAACCAATGTTGAAGTTGTTGATCCTCAGGTGCCATCTTCCGTGGCTGGGCCTACCTCACCGATGTCACCTCCGCCAATGTAACAGCTGCTGATTCCAATGCCAGTTCCTGTGCTTGCCTCGGGAAAGTAAGGACTCACTTGAGGTCCGCGCTAGGGCCACTCTCCTCTGCGCTGAGGGCTCTCGTCATTGCCAATGTCATCCGAGCTCAGGGCAAGAGGTAAGTAAAGGTGTAGAGAGAAAAGAAAATTCATCAAGTTCATAGAACCCCTCCAGTGTGGAAATATGCCCTTCAGCCCAACAAGTCCACACCGACCCTCAGAGGGAGGCGATGGCCTAGTGGTATTATCGCTAGACTATTAATCCAGAGACCCAGATAACATTCTGGGAACCCAGGTTCAAATCCCACCATGGCAGATGGTAGAATTTGAACTCAATAAAATATCTGGAATTAAGAGTCTAATGATGACCGTGAATCCATTGTTGATTGTCGGAAAAACCCACCTGGTTCACTAATCTCCTTTAGGGAAGGAAACTGCCATCCTTACCCAGTCTGGCCTATATGTGACTCCAGACCCACAGCAATGTGGTTGACTCTAAACTGCCCTCCGGGGCAATTAGGAATGGGCAATAAATGCAGCAACACCCTCATCCTGTGATTGAATTAAAAAAAAACTAAAACCTTGTGCTCATGGTCTTACCAGTCCTGAATCTGTCACCTCCTCCAGCCCTATCACCCTCTGACAACAGTCCTGCACTTCACTGTAGCTCAGCCATTGGTGGGTCATACCATGACAAGCCCCCTCCCCTGGCCTGGACAGGCAATGCCCTTGGATTCCATCCCAAAGTCTCTTCCTCCCCCTCCTCAATAGAGATTAATTACAACATTTATAAGACAATTAGGATGAATAGGGAAGGTTTGGTGGGATATGGGCCATGAGCAGGCAGGTGAGACTTGTCTAGTTTGGTTATGGACCAGATGGAGTGAAAGGTCTGTTGTATGACTCTAAGATGCTCCTTGAGCAAGCCTTTTGGGTCCCCTTGTCCCAATATCTATTTGGAGTTAACATTTATCAGGTAACAAAGTGATGAAGTGTCTTGGGGTATTTTGCTACTTTCAGGTGCCATACAAATGCAATTTCTTCTGAAGGGTACTTGGGAAGAGTGTTTGAACAATTTCGTGTCAAACATCAGTTCCTGGAGCTGAGAGAGAGACAACTGAGAGTGATTGTGTTCTGGGAGAGCGCAACTAGATCCCACACACATCTCCTGTTGGTGCCAATCCGCAGCTCATTCCTGCTTTTACAGGCACCTTCCCCATGCCCAGCCCCCTCCCTTGGCCTGGACAGACCCGCCTGAGGGACAACAACGTGAGATGCTCTTCACAATCTGGAGACCCTTTGATGAGGATTTACGACAAGGTTTTACTGTTTGGGCACACATAACATTTTTTTAAGCCACAAACCCACCTTTGGAAGCTGGGGGAGGGGAAATGGGGTGGGCCAGGAGAAGAATTTGACAACGACTGTGATGAAAAATCAGATAAATTCAGGCTGGAGTCAGAATCCCCCCTCCCACACTGTTTCCCAGCAGTGTAATCAGATGAAACGTAAACGATTGGATAGATCAGTTGTCCCTCGAACATAATGTCCCAACTGTGAATGAGAACATGATATAGGCTGTGCTGCACTAACCTGTTAGTGTGCTCCCTGTCTCCGTCCTAACAAGAATTGAGAGGATGTTGTGCAATGTGGATTGTTCTGAGTAATGGAACAGTCACAGTTCCCTGATGATTGAGTGTATTTCCTGCTAATATTCACATCCCACTCCCTCAGATGCGCACATGTACACACACACACACTGACTGATTCCGCACCGAGCATGTTTAACACGCTAATTAACTATGGTTCAACTTTTCCAAGTACTTAACTACTTCGGAGCTTTTGTTTTGTTTCAAAGCTCGAGTGAGAGCCTTGATAAACACACATGGGCACACACAGTGGGAGCAGGCCACTCAGCCCCTTGAGCCTGCTCTGCCCCTTGATAAGATCATCAGTGATATCGAACTGAGGCTTCACCTCTGCTTTCCTGTCTCCTGACCCCATAACCATTCCTTCATTAGCGAAGAAGGGACCGACCTCGATGTTAAAACTACTCAGTGTACCATCTAAACTACACCACTTTCTGGGGAAGAGAGTTCCACTGGTTTGTATGACCCTCTGGGAGAAAGAACATTTCCCCTCATCCCAGACTTAAATAGGCCAGCTGGCTCAATGGCCTACTCCCAACTCTTATTTGCACACTGTCTGCATGCCCCCTATCATTCTGGTCCGACTAGATATTGGGATCAAAGGTTATGGGGAGAAAGCAGGATTAGGCTATTGAGTTGGATGAGGAGCCATGATTGTTAGGAATGGGGAAGCAGGTTCTAAGGGCCGAATGGCCTCCTCCTGCTCCGATCTTCTGTGTTTCGATGTTTCAATGTCCCACTTTACTGAGTGGATCCCATCCCCTGCCTTGCATCCCAGTCTCACCCAATGCTGCCTGTGGGGTCTTATTGTGGGAAGAGGCTAGACTCATGTTAGAAACCCCTCACCTTTGTACAATGCGGGGACTGATCAAATTGTGGTAACACGGTGGAAGGGTCCCGACCTGAAACGTCAGCTTTCCTGATGTTGCCTGGCCTGCTGTATTCCTCCAGCTCCACACTGTGTTATCTGCAGTTCTTACTATCTCTGATCAAATTGAGAGTAACTGGATTGGAGAATAAGTTACACACCGCTGCCACCTGCTGTTTGATGTGAGTTTCACAGTCAGGAACAGATGGTGTGTTTGGGTGAGATTGAAACGATATCCCTAATAGTGACAGAAGTTCACAGAATCCCTACAGTGTGGAAACAGGCCTTTCGGCCCAACAAGTCCGCACTGAGCCTCAAAGCATCCCACCCAGACTCATCCCACTATAACCCACCTAATCTACACACTACGGGCAATTTAGCATGGCCAATCCACCTAGCCTGCACATCTCTGGACTGTGGGAGGAAACCAGGACACCCAGAGGAAACCCACACAGACACAGGGAGAATGTACAAACTCCACACAGACAGTTGCCCGAGGCCTGAATTGAACCCGTGTCCCTGGCGCTGTAAGGCAGCAGTGCTAACCACTGAGTTACTGTGCCAAGAAAAATTAGGCAGATGCTCCCACTTCAACACTGAGGGGGTGCTGCAGTGTCTGAGGTGCCATCATTCAGATGAGAAGAACGAAGGAACAGTTATCTCCTGGACAGTAGCCCAATCTACCTTGGATGGCTCAGGTGGCTCGGTCGTTAGCACTGCTGCCTCACAGTTTCAGGCGACCTGGGTTTAATTCGGGCCTTGAGTGACTGTCTGTGTAGAGTCTGCACGTCGTCCTCTGCCTGGGATTCCTCTGCGTGCTCTGGTTTCCTCCCACACTCCAGAGATGTGCAGGTTAAGATGGATTGGCCATGCTAAAATTGTCCCGTATGTGTGCAGGCCTAGGTAGGCTATCTATGGTAAACATGGGGATACAGGGATAGGGTAGGGGTCTGTGGGGATGTTGCACCTGTGTAGGGTGCTGGTGAGGCCACACCTGGAGTACTTACTTGGGAAAGGATGCACTAACACTGGAGGGGGGCAGAGGAGGTTCACCATGTTGATTCCAGAGTTGAGAGGGTTGGCTTATGAGAAGAGATTGAGTAGACTGGGACTATACTCATTGGAATTTAGAAGAATGAGGAGGTATCTTATAGAAATGTACACAATAATGAAGGGAATAGATAAGATAGAAGCAAGGAAATTGTTTCTGCTAGAGGGTGAAACTAGAACTAGGGGACATAGCCTCACAGTAAGATTTAGGATTGAGTTGAGGAGGAACTTCTTCATCCAAAGGGCTGTGAATCTGTGGAATTTGCTGCCTCATTGAATGTTTTTAAGGCAAAGATAGATTATTGAACAGTAAAGGGTTATGGTGTGCGGGCGGGTAAGTGGAGCTGAGTCCATGAAAGGATCAGCCATGATCTTATTGAATGGCGGAGCAGGCTCGAAGGGCCAGACGGCCTACTCCTGCTCCTAGTTCTTATGTTCTTATGTTCTTTGGAGGGTCAGTGCAGACTCGATGGGACAAATGGCCTCATTCAGCACTGTAGGGATTCTATGATTCAATCAGTACCAACAGAGAGAGATTATTTAGTCATGAACTTATTGTTACTTGTGGGATCTTGCAGTGCACAGGTTGACTGCCATATTTGCTACACTACAATGGTGGCTGGCTGTAAAATGTGTTGAGACAACAAGTACAATAGGAATACAATTTTTATTTTTTTACTTGTTTGTAAATGCTCCTTTTGTATTTCCTTGCTCCGTTCCTGACCCATTCTGCTTATGCCGACGGTTCTTCATTCTTCATTTGTGCTCTGTCGGGTAATCCAAGCGGCTTGATTTTGCCTTCTACTCTTGGAGATTATTGTGCCGAGCCTGCATTGGGCTCAAATCCACCCAACGATCATTGGGTAACCACAAGGAAAGAAACCTGCGTTTACCTTACAGGCCCCAGGCCAGTCTCCAACCAACCAACCACGCATGGTGTCCCACCACGTCATTCAAAACTCTGCAGGGTTAGCACATCAGCCGCGATCTCATTGAATGGCGGAGAAAACTCAATGGGCTGAATGGCCTACATCAGCTTGTATGTCCTATGGTTTACTAATGTCCATCACTCATCCTGAGCATGTCAGGTTTTGTCACTATGTGCCTCCAGCCCAGACTGACCTTTGGGTTGAGCTGTGCAAGGTTTGCTGGCAATGGGTAATGGATGCCAGGCAGCCTTGGCAATGATGCCTAGACCGTGAGATTGAATATTAAAGAAACAACAATGATCCTGGTTGAGGACAAATTAAGGGCTTTGTTAACAGGCCAATAATAACTTGCATAGGGGAGGCGATGGCGTAGTGGTATTATTGCTGGACGGTTACTCCAGAGACCCAGATAATGTCCTGGGGACACAGGTTTGAATCCCGCCACTGCAGATGGTGGAATTTGAATTCAATAAATATCTGGAATTAAGAATTTAATGATGACCATGTGTTGATTGTCAGGAAAACCCATTTGGTTCACTAATGTCCTTTAGGGAAGGAAGCTGCCATCCTTACCTGGTCTGGCCTACATATGAGTCCAGACCCACAGCGATGTGATTGACTCTTAACTGTCATCTGGGCAATTAGGGATGGGCCGAGCGAGCAATGCCCTCATTTTGTGAATGAATAAAGAAAGAAATATGCAATTTCTTTAATAAAATGTTGCAGGTCAGACTTGGAGAGGGATCAAACAGAAGATTGCCAGATATTACGATATGTTGGAGATATGAAGGTGTATGGTAATAATGTGGGTAAAAGGGATTGAGCTGAAGATTTAGACGAATAAAAGAAAAGGTTCAATAGGTCAAGTGGCCGAATCCTGCTCCTAGCTCCTACGGTGATATTAGGACAGGTAACTGAAATCTTGGTCAAAAGGGACAGGTTTTAAGGAGGATCTTAAAGGAAGAGAGGGAGGTCGAGATCAGTAAAGGTTTAGGGAAGGATTTCCAGAGTTTAAGGCCCAGGCAGCTGAAGGCATAGCCAATAGAGGTGAGGCAATGAAAACCAGGCTTAACTCAAGTCCTGCAAAGATCTTGAAGGTTTGTGGATCTGATGAAGGTTAGAGAGACAGGGAAGGATGAAGCCATGGAGGAATTTGAAAATCATGGATTTTACTAAGGGTTCCTTCTATGCACCCATCTCCTGAATACTCTGGTAATAATATTGGGCACTCATCTACACTCAACGATAAAACCCATATCCCACATCAATGAAAATTCCATCTTTCACCATGGCAGGCTCGAGTCTGTGCTGCTAGGGTGAATTGGTGAAAAGGATGTAGGCAAGGACAGCTATATTGAGCTTAGTAATGGGTGTGAGGGAGTGCTTGGACCCTATTTAAACTGAGCTAACTGTCCTCACAAATAACAGAACATCTTGCTTCTGGTCTTTTCCTCTCCTGAAGGCTTAGTACTGAGCACAGTGAGCTGAGATTACATTGTATTTTTGGCAAAGAACGACTATTATCTAACACATCCCTGCATAAGACATCCTCTTTGCTACTGTCACCATGTTCCCTGATTCGTAGAATCTTACAGTACAGAAGAGGTCCTTCAGCCCATCGAGTCCATGCTACCAAAAATACACTATTCCCTACATGAATCCCACTTTCCTGCATTAGGCACATAGCCCGGATAGTGTTGGGTACAGACAGCCAATGTTGTGTGGAGCTGGAGAAACACAGCTGGTCAGGTTGTCTCTGACTCCAGCATCTGCATTTCTTTCCATTTCTGAGCCAACGTTGTTTGGTTTGTTTTTCCCACTCATCTGTGAAGAATTTGTGCCGGGAACTGAAGTCCTGCCCACAATTCCAAGACAGAAATGGGCCAAATTTGACATTACGTCCTCCCCATCTTTCAGAGGAGATGAGTTGGGATAGTTCCCTTGGTTGAGGGAATCTAGATCAGGGGCTCAATTTAAAAATAAAGGGATGGGCTGTAATGAAGAGAATGTTATTTTTTGCTCAGGGAGTTGTGGTATCTTTGGAATTCTCTAGCACAGAGGGCTGCGGATGCTCAATCTTTGAGTCTCTTTATGGTAGAGATTGATAGATTTCTGAATTCCAGTGGCATACAGGCTTGGGGGGTATGACAACAGCATTGAAGTGTTCAAACAACCAAAATCATATTAATTAACAGGGCAGGTTCGATGGGCTGAATGGTCTGCTCCTTTTCCCATGAGATGTTGCCTGAGGCTCTATTGACTTTCTCAGGTGGATCCCACAACCACTGTTTCGAAGAAGATCAGGGGAGATATCCCACCATGGCAAATTGTTTGAATTTAAGTTCAATTAATAATAAATCTGGGATTGAATGTGAGTCTCAGTAATGGTGACTGTGACAACTATCATCAATTGTTATAGGCACAGAGTCATACAGCATGAAAACAGACCCTTCGGTCCAACCAGTCCATGCTGGCCTTAATCCCAAACTAAACTAATCCCACCTGCCTGCACTTGGCCCATATCCCTCCAAACATTTCCTATTCATGGATTTATCCAAATTTCTTTTAAATGTAACTGTACCCACATCCACCACTTCCACACGCAAACCATCCTCTGCTTAAAAAGTTACCCCTCGTGTCTTTTTAAAATCTTTCTCCTCTCACCTTAAAAATATGTCCCCTAGTCTTGAAATCCCCCACCCTAGGGTAAAAACACCTGCCGTTCACCTTATCTATAACCCTCATGATTTTATAGAACTCTATATGGTCACTCCTCAACTTCCCTGCAGTGAACAAAATTGCAGCCTCCATATAATTCAAACCCTCCATTCCCGTTGTAAAAACCCAAATGTTTATTAATGTTCCCTTGCCCAGTCTGACCACATGTGACTCCAGGCCCACAGCAATGTGGGTGCACAAATCCACGAATCACAAACGTTAGCATCTGAATTCAGTGTGTAATAGGGAAGGTAAATGGAATATTGGCCTTTTTTTTTGAAGGGAATCGAATATAAAAGTTGGGAGGTCTTGCCAAAATGATAAGAGGCACGAGTGAGACCATAGCTGGAATACTGTGAACAAATCTGGGCCTCTTCTCTCAGGAAAGATATACTGGTATCAGAGGCAGCCCAGAGAAAGTTCACTCAGCTGGTCCCAGGTATGGAGGGACTCTTTTATGAGGAGAGATTGAGTAGGCTGGGCCTGTACTCATCGGAGTTGAGAAGAATGAGAGGTGACCTTATTGAAACGTAAAAGATTCTGAGGGGCAAAGATAGAAATTGCTGGAAAAGCCCAGCAGGTCTGGCAGCATCTGTGAAGAGAAATCAGAGTTAACATTTCGGGTCTGGTGTCTGAATAAGGGTCACCTTACTGTCCACTACATGGACTGAGCAACTGAACGACTTGAACTGAACATAGGTTAGCTCCTTACAGGAGCAGTCCTTTATATTCAGGTGGGTGGAGCTTATCTCTTGATGTTAGTTAACCCTTTCAGGTGCTAAATGCATTATACAATATACAAGAGGAGGGAAAACAGATATAATTTAGTTTCTGATGATCTGTTACCTCACACAGGGCCCTGATCACTTCAGGGTTAACACCAAGAATCTGCAGTTTGCAGAATTAAGGTCATTACCTGTTTTAAGATTTAATTGGAATAAAACAACACAAATATTTCAGCCAAATGCAATCACAGATTTATTGACATTGAGAAAACATCATTACCCTCACCTCATTGGGTTCACAATAAACTGTTTAAATATGAAAACAGAACAGTTCGGAGGCTGGAGACCTGAAATACAAAGCCACAGCAGGTCGGGCAGTATCTGTGGAGAGGGGATCAGAGATCACTTCTCAGGTCCAAAAACCTTTCACCAAAGCAGGGAAATGTTAGAAATGTAGTACAGTTTAATACAGCGACGGTGGAGGGAGGTGGGGAGATGGGGGATAAAGGAAGGTCTGTGATAGGGTGGAGGACAGGACAGATTGTATAACCAAAGGGTTAACGGTGCGGGGCCAACAGGAAGTGGGAATGGAGGAGGTGTGAATGGCAGGACAGCTGCCAATTGAAAGCGAAGAAAGGAATAACATCTAGTGGGGGAAAACAATTTTCTGTCTCTCTTCCTCACTCCATCAAACCTTTTCTGACAAGACACCCTTCCTGCTCCAGAGTGGGCCAGCTTGATTGCTCAAGCTTCTTTTTTTTTTCTGAAGAAGGGTCTAGACCCTGAAACGTCAGCCTTCCTGCTCCTATTCATGTACTTATCCGAGATAACAAGGTGTAGAGCTGGATGAACACAGCAGGTCAAGCAGCATCATAGGAGCAGGAAGGCTGACGTTTCGGGCCTAGACCCTTCTTCAGAAATCCGAAACGTCAGCCTTCTTGCTCTTCTGATGCTGCTTGGCCTGCTGTGCTCATTCAGCTCTACACCTTGTTATCTCAGATTCTCCACCATCTGCAGTTCCTACTATCTCTGCTCGAGCTTCTCTGTTTGGTGTCCTCCCTTCATGTTGCCACCTGCTGGTGGAGGCCCTGTTACACAGTAAATACAGCAAACCTGTCTCCTTATATTCTCTGGTCAAAGTCACACCCTGATGGATTAAGAAATTTATCATGAGCAATTTATGCCATTGCTAGTCATATCACCATAAGGACCTTGTACATTTTGCACTTTACTATGCTAGATAGTATTTTACCGGACAATTTGAGCTTTTAAAATCTTTATTATGCTTACTGTTGTCTTTAGACCTCAAGTTTTCCAACATCCAACCCACTGGCCTCTGATCTGCCCCAAACTTGTCCAAACACTGCCATCTGCAGCTCACCTTGTCCCCCAAACACCACCCCATGTCTCAGACATTAGCCTTCCTTCGAGAATAAGGGCAACACCATTAGCATGACATGGCTACCTCACATAAACCAGGGGCCTGGGTTCAATCCTAGCTTCAGGTGATGGTCTGTGTGGAGTTTGTACATTCTCCCCGGGCTGTGTGGGGGTTTCCTCCCACCGTCCAAAGGTGTGTGGGTTAGGTGGATTGGCCATGGTAAAATGTGGGATTTATGGGGCTGGTTCTGGGTGAGAGGATTGGTGTGGACTCGATGGGCTGAATGGCCTCTTTCTGCACTGTAAGGATTCTATCTCAAAATCAGAATGTAGCCATTCAGGTGTGAAGTTACGCAAAAAGGCAGCTGGAGTTGAAAGGCTCTCCTGGAAAGTCAGCTGGACATTTTGAAGACTAGCATTGCCGCAGCTTTGCTCATCAAAGATATAGAAGGTTACAAAACCAAAGGAATGTACGGCTGATTGAACGGTGGAACAGCCTTGAGGGGCTGAATGGCCTCCTCTTGTTTTTGTCTCCTTTACAAATGGCTATCTGATGCCACACTGTTCATGAAATCCGTATTGTGTGACTCATCAGCCTGTCCCCTCAGTCTTGTTCAGCTCTTTCAATGTATCTTCTTCCCTTGACTTCATCCAGCAACAGTCTGTATTTTAACCTGCACCGGTGACAATATCTTTGCCTGCGGTCTCCCTTTTCCTACCTACTTGATGCTGGTAGACACTCTCAGCCTCTCCTGTCCCAGGGATGGTTATGTAGTCAGTGTGTTACTGGGTCAGCGATCCAAAGACCTGGGATCATGCGCCAAATGCCTCTGCAGCACCAGTTAGTTCTATAAATCAGAAGGAACGAGCAATTCTCAGCGATGGTGATCGTGAATTTGTCGGATTGTCATAAAAACAAAACCTGACCATAAAACATTAAGACGTCGAAGCCATTCAGCGCATTGAGTCTGCTCTGCCATTCAACGAGATTATGGCTGTTCTGATAATCCTCAACTCTGTTTTTCTGCGTTTTCCCCATAACCCTTGATTATTGGTCTGATAAAAAATCGGGTTGATTAATGTCCTTTAAAGGAATAAATCTGCCATTCTTATTTGACCTGGCCTAGCCTTTACGTGATTCATGCAGGCAGGATGGTTGAGTTGAAGACTATCAGATCGGCCAGGATCTCTACTACTCCTTTACATTGTCATTACTATTTGGCTGTGGGCAGCCTCACAATCTGTTTCATGCCCTCCTCCTAGGCCCTCTGTCAAAAGCACAAAAAAAACCATTCCTCTGTCCGTTTGGGTTCTGAAGAGTCATATCAGACTAGATACATTAACTGTGTTTCTTTCTCTCCACAGATGTTACCTGACCTGCTGTGTTTCTCCAGCACTTTGTTTTCATTGCTATTTATTCTTCCTCCTTGTTGAATTTGTACCTGCACTCATTCCTTTATATCCAGCAGAGGGAATCAGAGCACCACTTCATGCCAAGCTTTAAACAGCTGACCTCGCTGTGCTCTTAAGATTTCCTCAATTTTAAAATGTGCACGTGGAATTTTTATCTCCTAGTTTTGTCTCCTGGAGGCAGTGTTACGTGAGATTTTTTCACCAAGCATTTCTTCAAATATGCCCCCTGTGACAGAGAGTCCTTGCTAACTATTTGACCAGGAGGGCATCACTACCAAGCATCATTCCACACTTAGGCAATATTCACGTTAAAATTTGGGCAGTGGTGTAATGAAGAAGACACGTCCTTATCCATTTCCAGAGATACACAGAGCCCACATTCCACCAACTACAGGATTCTCAGGAGCATCAGGAATCCCCAATTAATACCCAACATTTGAATACAGTTAAACACCCAATTAATGTAAAATTAAACAAAGCACACATCACTATACACTGACACACACGTCCTCTCACACACGCACACACACACACTCTCACATACAGACACACATACCCAGATACACACACTCTCACATACAGACACACA
>NC_063350.1:7185006-7200323 GCF_021869965.1 Rhincodon typus
ACAGACACACATACCCAGATACACACACTCTCACATACAGACACACACACAGGCAGATGCACACACTCTCATATACAGACACACACACCCAGATACATACAATCTCACACACAGACACACATACGCAGATACACACACTCTCACACACAGGCAGATACACACACTCTCACATACAGACACACATACCCAGATACACTCACACATGTCCTTACACCAGCACAGATACACACACACTCACACACACAGATATTCATAGGCTTACACACAGAATTACATACCCTCTGACACACATAGAAACACACAGAACCTTACACACACTGATATGCACACCCTCTCACACACACCCTCACACACAGAATCATACAGCCTTGCACACACAGATATACCATCACACTCACTGACACAAACAGTCATAACCACCTTCACCTCCCTGAACAAACATATACACTCACCCTTAAATGCATCATCTCACCCTCTGTCACTGTCTCTCTCTCTCACACACACACACACACAGTCTCACTCTCACACACACACACAGTCTCTCTCTCACACACACACACACACACACACACACACACACACACACACAGTCTCGCACACATTCACAGTCTCTCACACACACATAAACAGTCTCCCTCACAGATGCAGTCTCTCTCTCTCTCACACACACAGTCTCTCTCTCTCTCTCTCTCTCACACACACACACACAAACACACACACACACACACACACACACACACACACACACACACAGAGCTTGCCCACAAGTCCCTTCCCAAAAGAAGGCAATATGTAGTGATAACACAGTGTGGAGCTGGAGGAACACAGCAGGCCTGGCAGCATCAGAGGAGCAGGAAACGGGAATCCAGACCAATGCTCTGAGAGCCTGTGATTGAATCCCACCATGGAATATTGTGAAATTTGAATTCAATAATAAAAAATGGTGGAATTAAATTCTGGTCTAACTGTGACCATTGAACCAAAGACTATTGTCACAAAAACCCATTGGGTGCAGTAATGTCCTTCAGGGAAGAAAATCTCACCTCCATGTGACTCCAGACCCACAGCTTTGTGGTTGACTCTTTACCCTGTTCTTGGGTAATAAATGCTGGTCTCGGCAGCGACAGCCACGAACCATGAACCGATGGAGATGGTGAACAGATTCTCTAGCCTTTCCAGTTCCCTGAGATTCCTAAAGTCACTGGGATCACTTGAGTCAATCTCATCAGCACCCTCTCTAAGGTGTTGGTATCCTGCCAACGGTTTTGTGCCCACGGAAATGCAATGCTCAAGTAGTGATTTATAAAGATGTTTGGGAATAAAGGAGTCGGCCACTCAGCTCGTCGGGTTGGCCCTGACATTCAATGCTATCATGGCTGAATGAACAGTTCAATACCCACCCCATCCCCATAACCCTGTACACCACTGGTTATCAGAAATCTATCAATCTCTACCTTAAACATACTCAAATTCTGAGCCTGCACAGCTCTTTATGATAGAGAATTGCAAAGTTCACAACCTCTTGAAAAAAAAATTCTCCTCATCTTGGACCCAACTGGTGCCAGCCTATTTTTGGGCCCCCTGGTCGTAGACTACCCCACCTGGGGAAACATCTGACCTGCATCACCCTGTCTAATCCTTTAAGTATTTTGTAAGTTTCAATAAGATCACCTCTTTCCCCTTCAAAATCTAGGGAATACAACCTCTTGTCATAGGACTCTCCCACCATCCTAGGAACAAGCCTGGGGAACCTCTTCTGTTCTTTCCTGAGATACAGAGATCAGTACAGGACTCTGGGTACAGTTTAACAAAGTTCCTACACAATGGAAACAAAATTTCACTCCTCCTGTACTCAAATCCTCTTGGGATGAATGTTAACATTCCGTTAACATTCCTAATAGCTTGCTGCATTTGCCTTTTAACCTTTACAGACTTAGCAACAATGATGCCCTCAGCCTTTTGTATATCTACAATTTCTAATCTCTCATTGTTTAAGAAATATTCTGTACATCTGTTTCTCCTACCACATTGGATAATCTCACACCTAACCACATTATATTCCATCTGCCATGTTATAGAGTCACACAGCACGTAAACAGACCTTTTGGTCCAACCAGCCGATGCTGACCATAATCCCAAACTAAACTAGTCCCATCTGCCTGTGCCTAGCACACATCCCTCCAAACATTTCTTATTCATGTACTTACCTATATGTCTGTTAATGTTGTAACTGTAGCCACATCCATCACTTCCTCTGGAAGTTCATTCTACGTACAAACTACTCTCTGTGTGAAAAAATTGCCTCCATGTCTCTTTTTAAATCTTTCTTCTCTCTATATACCCCCTAGTTTTGAAAGCGGCCCGCCCCCCGCACTAGGGAAAATACACCTGCCCTTCATCTTATCTATACCCCTCATAATTTCACAAACTTTTATAAGGTCACCCCTCAACCTCCTATGCTCCAGTGAAAACAAATCCCAGCCTATCCAGCCTCTCCTTATAACTCAAACCCTCCATTCCTGGCAACATCCTGGTAAATCTCTTCTGAACCCTCTTCAGTTAAGAATATCCTTCCTGTAACTGGGTGATCACAACTGGACACAGTATTCCAGAAGAGGCCTCACCAACATCCTTCCCTAAATCTGTCCAAATCTTCCTGAAGCTGCTTTACATCTTCCTTATGTCACACATTTCCACTTAGCTTCATATCATCCACAAGTTTGGAAATATAAGGTTTGGTCCCCAACTCCAAATCAGTGATATATATTGTGAACAGCTCATGTGCAAGTAGGAATCCCTATAGTACCCGACTAGTTATAGCCTATCAACATGAGAATGATCCATTTATTCCTATTCTATCTGGCAGTCAATCATTAATCTATGCCAGTGCATTTCATCATAACCCATTTGTTTTAATTTTTCTAAACAGCTTTCTGTGGGGTCTTTATAAAAGCCTTCTGAAAATCTAAGTACACCATATTCATCAACCATCCTTTACCAATCTTGTTAGTAACATCTCCAAAAAACTTTAACAAGTCCATTGACATGATTTTCCATTCGCAAATCCATGTTGACCATGCACAATCAGATCATTATCACACAGGAAATAATATAAAACAAAGAACTGCAGAACAAACATGGAGAATGCTGGAGAAACTCAGCAGGTCTGGCATTCTCTGTGGAGAGAGAAACAGAGTTAATGTTTTGAGTGCAATGACCCTTCTTCAGAACATCAAGGAAAAGGTGGTATTTATCTTGATGATGAAATGGGTGAGAGATATTTACTATTTATCCCATCCTTTATAATGGATTCTAGTATTTTCCTGACTATTGATACAAAACCAACAAGCCTGTAGTTCTATTTTCTCTCTCGTTCCCCTCTTAAATAGCATCTTCTAATCTGCAGGAATGACTACAAAATATATAGAATTTTGGAAGACATTCACCAACGAATTGACTACCTCTATAGCCACCTCCTTTAACACTCTGGGATGTAAACTGTCTGGACCTGGAGACTTATTAACTTTCAGTCCCATTAATGTCACCAATCTTCTCCCTGATGCTAATTTCCTTCAGCTCCTCATTCTGCCCAGCCACTTAGATCATGAGTTCTGGAAGATTTCTTGTATCTTCCACAGTGAAAATAGACACAAGATAATTGTCTCTGTCATTTCTCTATTCCCGATTAGAAATTCCCATGAATACACCCACAATCGTTTTAGCCAAATGTTTCCTTTTTATGTACTCACAGAAGCTTTTACAGTGCATTTTTATGTTTTTTGTTCGATTGCCTTCATTTTCTTTCTGTCTTTTCTTATCAGTTTCTTGGTCCCCCTTTCTTGTATTCTCAGAATTACTGCTACTTTTAGAAACTTTATATACACCATTTCTTTTAATCTGATCCAATCATGAACTTCCTTTGTTAGCCACAGTTGACTGACTGTTTTTTGAGTTTTTGATGAACGTATAGATGTTGTGAGTTGTGTAATAGGTCTTTAACAACTATCCATTGCCTGTGTACAGTCAGTCATGCCTTTTAATGTGTTTTCCTAGTCTAGCTCAGCCAATTTATGCCTCACACCTTTCATAATTAACTGAATCCAAATTTAACATCTTGCTTCAGAATGAACAACCTCACTTTCAAATATAATGTAAGATTCCTTCTTTTCCTATTCATTTGTGGGATGTGGGCTGGCCAGCATTTCTTGCCCATCCCTAGCTGTCCTTGAGAAGGTTGGGGTGAGCTTCCTTCTTGAACCGCTGCGGTCCTCCTGCTGTAGGTTGACCCACAATGCCCTTAGGGAGGGAATTCCAGGATTTTGACCCAGCGACAGTGAAGGAACGGCGATATATTTCCAAGTCAGGATGGTGAGTGGTTTGGAGGGGAACTTGAAAGTGGTGGTGTTCCCACATGTCTGCAGCCCTTGTCCTTCTAGATGGAAGTGGTCGTGGGTTTGGAAGGTGCTGTCTCATGATCTTTGGTGAATTTCTGCAGCGCATCTTGTAGATAGTACACACTGCTGCTACAGAGCATCGGTGGTGGAGGGAGTGGATTCTATCATCTTGCGGTCCTTCACCCCTAAAGGTTCTTTTACTATAAAACTATTAATTAGCCCTTTACATTACATAATGTTAGAACTAACATTGTATGCCCTCTAATTTGCTCTTCAACACACTGCTCTAGAAAACCATCCCTAACATATTCCAGAAACTCATCCTCCACAACTTTGGTGCTCAGTTGGTTTACCCAGTCTACATGCAGATTAAAACCACCCATAATAACTATTGCCAATGTTACATGCTTCTTTCATCTTCTGATTAATGTCATGCCCCTCACTACCACTTTTAGCTGATAGCCCACAAATAACTCCAAACAATAACCTGCTGCCCTATGCTGTTTCTTAGCTCTACCTGAAACATTATTCTTCCAATCTGAGACAAACCTTTACTAATTTACTGATTCCATGCGTTATTATCAATTCAACACCACCTTCTTGTCTGCTTTTCTCAATATCAAATGTTCTTGAATAGACAGTTCCCAGTCCCAGTCACATCCAGCCATGGCACCCTACAACACTCCCACTGGCATTAAAATTTTGTCGGGAGCTAGGGCAGGGGGTACAGATTTGGGCAGGTAGGTCAATGGATTTAATGATCCCACCCCCTGCTGTATGAACATGTTAAATCCAGTGCTATGTTTCAGTGAGGTTAATTATCCGAATGAGTTCCAGCCCATCATAAAGGACTGAATGTTTTACACAACACAGACAGTAGCTGTTTGGCACATACAACCCATTCTGTGGTTTATGCTCCTGTGATGAAAGGTGTGTGATTCATATATGTGTTAGTATTTCTTTAGAGTTTAGATTTAAACTAGTGGCATATGGTTTTGGTCTATTCGTGTGAAGGGGTTTAATCATTAACTAGGTCAGCGGTTTTGGAACCATGATTTGAAATCAGTATGTGTCAGACAACAGTTAACTGAGGGCCTCCTTGAGGCGTTAATAGAAATTGGTTTATATTATGGGGTTTATGATGGGAGAGAGAAAGCAAAATAAACCATTAGCTTAGCAGAAGCTAGAACGAGGCAGTATGTTTTTTTTTAACTTACTTCAAAGATTTTGAGCTCAGGTCAAAAAAGATCTGGATAGCATGGAAGTTATGGATAGCACAGTGTGGAGATGGAGGAACACAGCAGGCCAGGCAGCATCAGGGGAGCAGGAAAGTTGACGTTAAGGGTCGGGACCCTTCTTCAGGAAACTAGCTCTACTATCTCTGACTGAATTAGGTTCATGTTTAGCTTCTCCCAGAAAAAAAGGACTTTGTTCAAAGCATTTAAGACTGTAAGACCTTGGAGCAAAAGTAGGCCATTCGGTCCATCAGGTCTGCTCTGCCATTCAATAAGATCATGGCTGATCTGATAATCCTGAACTCCACTTTCCTGCCTTTCCCCCATGATTCTCTTACTGATTTAAATCTGCATATTTTCAACCTTGAATATACTTAATGACCCAGCCTCAACAGTCCTCAACAGTAAAAAGATTCCACAGATTCACTTTGAGGGGAGAAATTCTCCCTCATTCCTGTCTTAAATAGGCAACTTCTTATCCTGAGATTATGCCCTCTGGTCCTAGATTCCCTCACAGGAACAATTTACCTCAGTGTAAGGGTGTCATTTTGTGAAAAATGTCTAGACCAGGAGTGTTTGGTTAAAAATCTGTGTTGGTTATTCAAAGCTGAGAAAGTCTAAGCACTTGGTGTGTGAATGACCAAGAGAAAAGATCTCACAGGACTGGATATGAGTAAAGGATGGTTGCACATCTGATATGGAAGGAAAACTTCTCTCGTTTTGTGTTGGGAAATAGATGGGATTTTGTTTTGCCGATTCTCTGAAAACTTTTAAACCATGTTATGTAGAGATACCTTGGTTTTATTTAATTTTATTTTGCTTTGTTTTATTTAAATCACATCTGTTTTATTCTTAAAATCCAGCCCGTGGCCTGACTGCTTAGTTTCAGTGGAAAACCACTACATTAAATTAAAGAAAAAGCAAAATGTGAGCAATCAAGTCATTCGCGGATCTGACTTGTTCACCTGTAACATGCCATTCAAGACATTTCCATCTAAATCCTCCATTGTAACACTCTATTCTCAAACATTTGCCTATGGTTGATGTAATGTAATTGATTCTTAACTGCCCTCCGGGAAATTAACGATAGGTAATAAATACTGGCCCAGCAGATGATGCCCAGATCCCGTGAATGAATAAAAAAAATTCAAGAGAAACTTTACGCAGACAGTGACGTGTGGCATTTTCTACCACAATGAGCTGCTGAGGCAAATATTAAAGATGGGTTTGGGGTAAAGCTGGATAAAAATGGTGAGGGAGAAAGAGACGCTAACAGAATGAGAGGAGAAAAGAAATGGAACGTCAGCACCAACTGGTTGGGCCTAAGGTTTCCCCTTTGTAATTTGTAAACATTTTATAAAACCATGAGGGGCATGGATAAGGTGAATAAAAAGACCTCAGGATAAGGGAGTCCAAAAGGTGATAGGTTTAAGGTGAGAGGGGAAAGATTTGAAAGCAACGTTTTCACACAGAGGGTGGTGTGAGTATGGAATGAGCTGCCAGAGGAGGTGGTGGAGCCAGGTACAATTACAACTTTCGAAAGGCATCTGGATGGGTACGTGAATTAGCGGGATATGGGCCAAATGCTGGCAAACGGGGCTAGATTGATTTAGGATATCTAGTCAGCATGGACGAGTTGGACTCAAGGATTTTCTTCCATGCTGTACAACTCTATGACCAAACATTTTATCCTTAAATGCTGCTTGATTACCATCAGCCTGGGAGAAAATAATTTTTGGGCAGAATTTAATTCAGCTTCTCAGTTCTGTTGTGATTATAACTGGTTTCCTTCATTTCCCCTCCTGTAGAATTGTCATTCCAACGTGTCTGATTCAGCATTCAGGTTAATGGTGACTGATGAGGCAGTACATAGAGAGAGATATTGGTGATCCAAGTTTCAGGCAATCAGCTCCCTTCCTGCTATTGTATTCTGTGTGAGAACCTGACTGTGCCCATAAGGGAAGAACATTATTTAAACAGAAAGGCTTCCTTCACTCTGACCCTGTTTGACAAAAAAACAAAATGCTTTCCTAAGTTGCAGGCTTTTCTTTTGCAATTTATTCATTTTTGTTGACTGTTTTTGTGCTTGCTCGTGTTCTGAGAATGCAAAACTCTCTATCGCACTTTTCAACCCAGTGTCAAAACCGAAGGTCAGCTATATATTCTTCCCATTTGTCTCACTGTTTTTCTGTATTTAAGAGCAAGATAGAGGGCCAGCACGAGGCTGTCGAAGATCAGTTGTGTTTGATTAACTTGATAAAGTTCATCTATGAGGCAACATAGAAAGTTGATCAAGATGTTATAGCTGTTGGATATGTGGACTTTCAGAAGACATTCAACACAGAACCATGCAGCATGTTTGTTAAGAAGGTAGAAGCCCACAGAACTGAGGAGAAATTGAGCGATGGCCTAATTGTATTATCACTGGCCTGTTACTCTAGAAAGTCAGTTACTGCTCTGAGGACTACTGCGGATGGTGGAATTTGAATTCAATAAAAATCTGGAATTAAGAGTCTAATGATCACCATGAATCCATTGCCAATTGTCAGGAAAAGCCCATCTGGTTCACTAATGTCCTTTAGGGAAGGAAACTGCCATCCTTACCTGGTCTGGCCTACATGTGACTCCAGACCCACAATGTGGTTGACTATTAACTACCCTGGACAGTTAGGGATTGGCAATAAATGCTGCCTGGCCAGCGCTGCCCTCATCCTGTGAATGAATTTAAAAAAATGGAATCCACTCAGTGTCAGGAGGTGTGGTGGTGGCTGATGGTTTGGAATAGGGTTGAACATCAGGATGACAGGCGTACAGCCTGCAGCATGATTTTGTTTGTCCTTGTTCTAAGAATCAGTCAGTCGTTGTCCCCCGTAGTTGGTTGTCCTCATCTGCTCTACCCTCCAAGCAACCTGGACTAGTCATGGTAAAACTATTCCAAGTCCATATTCCCATTGTACTAACTACCATGGTGTACCATGCTTCTCTTCCAATTTCCACCTCAGACACACTCTCTCTCTCTCTGAGTGTCCTCTCAGTATCATGAGTATATCAATGGTGGTTTTGCAGTAAATCCTTACTCTACATTTGGGTGATTTTCAGATCAGGAGGTGGTTTTTAGCGGTATTGCCATTGGGTCAGTTTTGAATCTGTGACTATAGCTTTGGTTGAGGGAACATTAGGTAGCGATCATAGACTTCCAGGTGATAGAGACGAACTGAGTGGAAACACAGTAGGAAAGAGTTCAGTGCTGAGAACTGTAAAGTGATGCACATTGAGATCACAACAATGGAAAGACAGAATTCTGTAAATGTTACTATTTTCAAAAGTGTAGGTGAATAGAGAGAGCTTGGTGTTCATGTACACAAATCCACAAAGATGATGCTGCAAGTTAATCATGTGGCTAAAATATAAATGGATTATTTGGGTTCTAAGTGGAGGAAGTGAATGTAAAAACTATAAGATCTTTCTGGAATGTTAGAGATCACACATTAGACCTTCACAGGAGTATAGTGGGCTATGCTTTAGGGGGTTGACAGTGGCTTCATGATCATGTCACTGTACTAGTAAATCCAGAGTCCTAGCTTAATGCTCTGTGGGTGTGGGTTCAAATCTCATCGCAGCAGAGTATGAATTTGAATTCAGTTTAACAAAACTAGTCTCATGGCAGCCATATCGTCATTGTTGACTGTTGTAAAAGCCCAGCTGGCTCACTAATTCCCTTTAGGGAAGGAAATCCTTACCTGGTCTGGCCTATTTGTGTCACCAGACCCACAGCAATGTGGTTGACTCTCAACTGCCCTCTGAAATTGCCAAGCAAGCCACTCAATTCAAGGGTAATTAGGGATGGACAATTAATGCTGGCTTTTCCTGTAACACCCACATGTCATGAATCAATAAAAAAGAAGATTCTGAGCCCCACATTTCAGGAAAGATCTTAGAACAAGCAGGGTAAAGCAGAATGTTACGAGGGGCTAGATTTATAAGGAAATGTTGGGATGGTCCTGAGGAAGGGTCACCAGACCCAAAACGTCAACTCTGACTTTTTTCTTCACACATGCTGCCAGACTTGCTGAGCTTTTCCAGCAACTTCTGTTTTTTCCATGATTTACCGCATCTACAGTTCTTTCGGTTTTTTATCAGGATGGCCCTGCTTGGAAGGGAGGAGGTTTAAAGATGACTAAATAGAGATTTTCAAGGTCTGCCATTGGTAGGATTTCCAAGATAGTGAGAAGTTGTGATAGAGTTGATATAGTGATATCGTTGAGTGTGTCAATCACCAGAGATCACAGGTTCACCACAAAAGAAACAAGACAAAGAGAGGAAGTGAAACATTATGGAAGAAAGGTGAGAGAGAAAATAAAATATAATGTATTTGTTAACCCAATGTCATGGGCAGGTAATTGGAATTGATAATTAAAGGTTGAGTGATTGTGCAGATTCAAGTGAGCTAATATAGATTTGTAAAGATTAAGTCATTTCTATCAGTTTGATGAATTAACTAAAGCAATAGACAGGGAAAGCTGTGAATGTAGTTTATGAGGGCTTTCAGAAAGTTTCACTTGACAGACTACTATCTGCAATTACATTAATGGGATTCAAAGGGAATTATTGGCTTGGTTGGAAGATTGGTTGCATGGCAGCTAATAAACGCTCCTAGAGAACAGAGAAGGTGCAAGTTAAATTAATAATTTTAAATTTGAGAGCCTAAACAAGGATACAGGGCAAATAGAAGGAAATGAAATGACAAATCAGCCTCCGTGAATACTGCTTTGATTCAATAAATACCATTGGGGAAGCTGAATGGCTTTTCACGTGTGACTAAAAGGAGGACTTGCGACATATAATACTTTTCACTACTTTGCAACATCCCAGGTTGTTTTATAAAGAAATACATTTTCAAAGTGCAATCTCTGCTTTGGTGATGTAATGCAGCAGCCAATTTACACAGTGTAATCTCCCAAAACATCAAACAACCCAAGAATCTAATTCCTTTGTTTTTGAGAGGAAGCAGAGATGGTGAACAACTTTAGAAGGATGGCACTTGAGGGGAGCAATCTGTAGGGCAACGGGGAGGTGAGACTCACTGGATTGCTCTACAGAGATCTAGAAAGGACTTGATGGGCCGAATGGTCTTTTTCTGTGGCGTAATGATGCTATAGTTTTAGAGATTGCCAGGACACCAAGGAGAAATCATTTGCTCTGCTTTCAATAGTGACAAAGATCAGCTAATCAGGATCGCAGTGAGGTATTGACCTGGTATATTTTCATTACTTTCTCATCCATTGTTTGGCCAACTTTGTAATGCAAAGATAAAGCTACAGATGGCCATTCTGCAGGAATGATTACAGGCATAAGAAGATCCACACAACCCTCAACGGTCCCAACGTGAGATTTAACTCACTTTGCTGTTGTCACTTTTACAAACGTGATCATCAAGAAAGTGCCCTGAATGGGACAATACTGAACTTCAGAGCTGGCATCATGGGGATGCAATGTCATCACTGTTCTAGCTTATTACTTCCTGAGGCGGATTTAAACACTCATAAAAATCACACTTTCACACAAACCTCAATGTTTTGGTTAATAAGTGTCACTGTGAAAGACGGCAATAAAATACCAACCTCTGATTCATAAAGTTATTCCAACATTTCATTTACATGTTGTCAACAGTTACGCTTAGTTGTCATTTTCTGCTTACCAAGACACAGAAAAAAATAAAATGTTAGAGTCCTAGAGTTAATACAGCATGGTAAGAGGCCCTTCGGCCCAATGTGTTCATGCTGGTCCTCAAACAACCATCTATTCTAATCCCATTTCACAGCACTTGGTCCATAGCTTTGTATGCCCTGACGTTTCAAGTGTTCATCTAAATAGTTCTTAAATATTTTGAGGGTTCCTTCCTCTACCCCTTTTGAGGCAGTGAGTTCCAGATGTACACCACACTCTGGGTGCATTTCTTTTTCTTCAAATCTCCTCTAAGCCTCCTGATCCTTACCTGAAACTGTGGGTAACTGACCTCTTTATAAGAGCAAATGTTTCACCCTATCTATGCTCCTCTTAACTTTCTACACCTCAATGTGCTGTTCCCTTCTCTACAATTTTTGGTTCTATAACACTTTACAACAATGTGGTGAGGAAGTGACAGTGTGCAAAATGACTGTCAAAGGTGTCCTGTAGTTGGAAGAGAGCTGTAATCACTTTGTAGGACAGAGCTTCCACTGATCATTTCTTTGTGCTCGCGAATTTGTTAACACTGTGCTGTGGAACATTTTTCAATTCTGTTAGCAGGATTTTGGCAGCATACCTTGCTTCAGGAACTGATAGGGCTGTGACCCCACTAGGATTGTCCTTGAGTTTTCAGTGGCTATAAAGCATGTTGGGACACCCCAAGGCAATAGAAGGTGCCATACAAATGCAAGCGCTTTCTCCTCATCTCAGGTATATTCATTCAACATGACAAGTCATGGCTTGCATCAGCTATGCAGGTTTAGGTAAGCCACAGTAATTCTGGTGTTCATAGAATAGTTGCAAGGGGCCGAATGGTCTACTCCAATATTTGAATCCTCGTTCTTTTTTAACCTAGGAGTTTGGGGGAAGGGTGAGAGGAAAAGACAACTTCATATGGTTATAACATTCCACAAGAAAATGTTAAAAGGGAGAATTCCTGATAATTTTGACAGGTACTTAAAATTCTGTGGTAACATTACTTTCCTTTTCCCCTGTGACAGGAACTGACTTTACTGCAGCCTTAACAATGTAATCTAGTTACTGTCCAAATGTAACAACAGTGCTTAGTCAGTGCTGTGTTTTTATATTTTAATCTCCTGCTAATATAAAAGGCAAAATCTTGTGACCCTTAATTGCAACAGTATTTATTCAGGTGTCCAGAAATTCTGTCCACTGTTAGTACAGTCACATCATTACCTCTCTATTCAGTCAAAACTGACAGCTAACAGTTTGGGATATGATTTAATGAAATATTTGGGCTAATTTTTTATTATTTCTATATCTTGAAAGTTAGAATTTTCATTCTCCGCCAACACTCAAACTTGCACTGTTTGCTAATCAGTTCAAGAAATAACACTCACCTCAACTTACCAGCAGCTGCGATATATCCCAGCAAACTCCATAAGCAATTATCCACTACCACCAACCCCCACACCACACATTTTTCCTGATTTTTTTTTCCCTCCCACTGCTGTCCTGGAGGTGCTAATTCCTAGTTTGCAATATGCTTCCAATGACATCTGACATCGCAGCCAAATGGTCCATTTCTCACTCATCAATCTTGCATGCCAACAGAAATGAGAGATTGTGGTCTTTCACAATAATAATCCAGCCCGTTCCAGGCCAGGTGGTATGAAAGACATGATGGTGAGAGCCAATGTTGGATAGGTACCTGTTGGCATTTTGTCCGTGAAACTGCTTCACAATCAAAGACCAATCCTAACATCACACAGTGATCAAAAGCGAAGACTTTCTCTTATGACTGAGATATCGTCAGCTCAACTTAGGCAGTTTTCCCAAGCAAGTGACAATACCTCAACTGAAATAGCTGTATGGAGGCTGGTATCTCATCACCAAGCTACTCTCTATTTACACATGTACAGAAGATGGGCTCTGACCAGTTAGCTCACAGCCAGTCCCTACAGTGCGGAGAATCCCTGAGGTGCCTGTTTATATCTGTCAGCCAGGACTCCCTGATTGGCCAAGGTTAACAGCCCCAATCAGGGAACTCATACTCAATGAGATCCACCTGGCCAACCCCATTCCAATCATTACATCAACAACGAGAAATGATGAATCCTTCATTGTTGAATATGGAAGCATACATCATCTAAGATAGTGTAAAAAAATCGTTGTCTAATAAGCTCATTACATCTTCAGAAATTACTTGAATGTTTTAGAGATAGCTCTCTCTCTCTCTTTCTCCATTATTCAGAAAAAGGTCTTTAGCTGTCTGCCAGAACTGATGTAGTCACAGAATAACAGGCAGAGTAGTTTAACAGTTTAACATGGGAGCCTTTTATTGATACAAAATAAAATCTGGTCTTTGTGCAGGCATTACTAGATTGATAAGGCGAAACCTTATATCTACTTAATGAAACAACTGTAACTAGATGTCCTTCCAATTGTCCAATCTAAAGGAACAGTTCCCTAATCAAGAGAGCTTTGGAAAATTATAGTTAGGACAATGTGCAATGTTCTCAGCCTTAAACCTTAGAATTGAAACTATCTGCTCCCGTGAATCTGTCAATTTTTTTATGCTGTACTTTTTCCATTCCTGTCATTTTGCTTACATATATTTTGGTGAGTTCCTGTCTTGACTCAATATTAATTTTCTTGGGGATGTCCAGCATGCTGACGTCCTCTTCAGTTGTGAATACCGGTGCAAAGTGATTATTCCACATTTTCTTATTCCCATTGACAATATTATTGTTAGCTGATATTCCATTGCCCTGGGCCACACTATTCGTCCTGATATAATTGTAAACTTTTTCATGATGATATTGTTCTCTATATTTTTTCCATTCATCAGGATCCAAACTATTCTACTTTTGACATTTTTATTCACTTCTTAGTTCTGTTGTCTCTTAACTCTTCCATCATCTATGGCTCTCCCTTTTGGCAGGTAGTGGTATTTCTCTTGAAAAATTTATGGTTCTGTACCATGTTAAATTCTTAATTAAACACTTCCCACATATCCTGTGTTATTTTACCAATACTCAGGAGTTATGATCCCAGGTTGTTGTGGACAAGTCACATCCTACATTTAGACCTGGCTTGCAATATTCCCTCTAAGCTGTGTAGGTACTGGGTAGCTCCGCACATTCCAATTGCCACGCCAAGTAATGGCTTGCACCTCTTAGAGCCGATCCTCACAGCAGTGAAACAAAATTGCAAGGAACGTTGCTAGCTTAAAAGACCATAAATTCTTTTTTTCAATTTGTTAACCTCGAGTTCAGTCACTGAACACAATCACAAGAGGCTGCTTCTGTATTTTAACAAAAGAACAAAAGCTTATTATACAAAAAAGCACAAATTCTACTACACTATAAATGAACTACTTTAAACAGACTCATTACAAATATCAGAAAGAAAAGTTCAAGTGTTTTGCCCAGCAACAACCTTACAGATACTTAAATTGTTATAGTTATCCCTGTCTCCAGACTGAAACTCCTTGCCCAGCTAGCATGGCTGTGTTGTATTATTGCAGACATGTCAGAAAGGCACTTTCCCTTTAAGACAGCTAGATTACATCATGCCACTTCACATGACACATGGTACGAGGGGTCTCCATCTAACTCTTTGTGCATTCAGTAACAAGTTAAGCACACCATTAATCAGTTAGTCAGCCAGTTAACTTTGTAAGTAATGTGTAATAGTAAGCTAAATAAACATATGATCAAGACTCTATATGCAAGTCTGAAATATCATATTAGTGCACATAGTTATTAATAAACTTCCAGATATCTGACTCAATATAAACCTAAGTCTCTCGGCTGTATACTGTATGGACTAATATGAAAAGAATACACATAGCATATCAGACTGTAATCCAGAGATAGTAGGAACTGCAGATGCTGGAGAATCTGAGATAACAAGGTGTAGAGCTGGATGAACACAGCAGGCCAAGCAGCATCATAGGAGCAGGAAAGCTGACGTTTCGGGCCTAGACCCTTCTTCA
>NC_063350.1:7200723-7212276 GCF_021869965.1 Rhincodon typus
TTCTTCAGAAAACTTTCTGAAGAAGGGTCTAGGCCCGAAACGTCAGCTTTCCTGCTCCTATGATGCTGCTTGGTCTGCTGTGTTCATCCAGCTCTACAGACTGTAATCCAGTTTCTTTTTGGCTAATTTTTGAATTTACTTGACGCTATTTTCTTGGTTAATGTTTCTTCCTGATACCTGTAAACAAGTTGCTAACTCAGTTCACTTGCCAATTAACATGGATTTCTCAAAGTCATATATTCAGCAGCTTTGTTGGATATTTTCCTTCTTGACATCTCCACAGTTTTTTGTTTCTCAACCTTCTTCTAAGCAACTCAGGATTTCTGCCCAGACCTGACTGTTTAGGAGTCATTCCAATAACAGCTTCTCTGCTGCTAGGGACATCACTTCCCTGTATGAACTTGCTCCTGTCTGAATGAACCTGCTTCTGATGTCCTCTCTCCTCTTCTTCCCTCTTGCTGGATTCCAAACTCAAGTCAACTCAATTATTTTCCTGGGGTGGGTGGTGGGGCCTGGCTTGCTGTTGATTGATTGAAAGGTAGATGATTTCTTTGGAGGTAATCCTTTTTAAATTCACTGTTCAAAATTAACTCTGACCCGTAAAAAAAGACACATCAGACCATCACAGAATTGAAATGTAAAGTGAATTTTCCTCTTGTTTCAAAGCCAAGCTCCAAATTAACACTGCAAGCCTTTATTCCACAGTTTTGTCCTGTTAATTGTGGACAGGCTCTATTTCATTCCTTTGGAGTCAAACTCGTTAATTTTACTTCGATTGTTTTTAATTACATTCTAACTGGCAATTCATGTTTTCTGCCATTTATCAGAACAGAATGAAACTGTTGCTGTTCAGTGGGTAAGTCTATATTTGTAATGCCTATCGCCATATAAATAAATGCTTACAAATGTGCATAAAGATTGGTTCCAGTTCTATCCTTTCCCCACTCAGTTTTCTGGAATATTACAAACCTGGTTGAAATCTAAAATATTAACAAAGAACAAAGAACAAAGAAAATTACAGCACAGGAACAGGCCCTTCGGCCCTCCAAGCCTGCGCCGATCCAGATCCTCTATCTAAACCTGTCACCTATTTTCCAAGGATCTGTATCCCTCCGTTCCCTGCCCATTCATGTATCTGTCTAGATACATCTTAAATGACGCTATCGTGCCCGCCTCTACCACCTCCGCTGGCAACGCGTTCCAGGCACCCACCACCCTCTGTGTAAAGAACTTTCCGTGCATATCTCCCTTAAACTTTTTCCCTCTCACCTTGAAATTGTGACCCCTAATAATTGAGTCCCCCACTCTGGGAAAAAGCTTCTTGCTATCCACCCTGTCCATGCCTCTCATGATTTTGTAGACCTCAATCAGGTCCCCCCTCAACCTCCGTCTTTCTAATGTAAATAATCCTAATCTACTCAACCTCTCTTCATAGCTAGCACCCTCCATACCAGGCAACATCCTGGTGAACCTCCTCTGCACCTTCTCCAAATCATCCACATCCTTTTGGTAATGTGGCGACCAGAACTGTACGCAGTATTCCAAATGTGGTCGAATCAAAGTCCTATACAACTGTAACATGACCTGCCAACTCTTGTACGCAATAGCCCGTCCGATGAATGAAAGCATGCCGTATGTCTTCTTGACCACTCTATCGACCTGCGTTGCCACCTTCAGGGTACAATGGACCTGAACACCCAGATCTCTCTGTATCAATTTTCCCCAGGGCTTTTCCATTTGCTGTATAGTTCGTTCTTGAATTGGATCTTCCAAAATGCATCACCTCACATTTGCCTGGATTGAACTCCATCTGCCATTTCTCCACCCAATTCTCCAATTTATCTATATTCTGCTGCATTCTCCGACAGTCCTCTTCACTATCTGCTACTCCACCAATCTTAGTGTAATCTGCAAATTTGCTAATCAGACCATCTATACCTTCCTCCAGATCATTTATGTATATCACAAACAACAGTGATCCCAACACGGATCCCTGTGGAACACCACTGGTCACAGTTCTCCATTTTGAGAAACTCCCTTCCACTACAACTCGCTGTCTCCTGTTGCCCAGCCAGTTCCCTATCCATCTAGCTAGTACACCCTGGACCCCATGCGACTTCACTTTCTCCATCAGCCTACCATGGGGAACCTTATCAAATGCCTTACTGAAGTCCATGTATATGACATCTACAGCCCTTCCCTCATCTATCAACTTTGTCACTTCTTCAAAGAATTCTATCAAGTTGGTAAGACATGACCTTCCCTGCACAAAACCATGCTGCCTATCACTAATAAGCCCATTTTCTTCCAAATGTAAATAGATCCTATCCCTCAGTATCTTCTCCAGCAGCTTCCCCACCACTGACGTCAGGCTCACCGGTCTATAATTACCTGGATTATCCTTGCTACCCTTCTTAAACAAGGGGACAACATTAACAATTCTCCAGTCTTCCGGGACCTCACCCGTGCTCAAGGATGCTGCAAAGATATCGGTTAAGGCCCCAGCTATTTCCTCTCTCACTTCCCTCAGTAACCTGGGATAGATCCCATCCGGACTCGAGGACTTGTCCACCCTAATGCCTTTTAGAATACTCAACACTTCCTCCCTCCTAATGCCGACTTGACCTAGAGTAATCAAACATCTATCCCTAACCTCAACATCCGTCACGTCCCTCTAACAAGTTTCTCTCTTTGACTCACTAAGCTGAAACTCAATGATATTGTGATTGCTATTAGATATTTGTTAGTATCCTGTTACGCTGTTACCTAAATCCAGCTCACTGATCATGACTAACTTCTAAATGACATGTCACTGAGCTCTGTTTTTTAATTACGTGGGAGCCAGTAGTTAACTGTTGCTTTCTCCACAGCATTGCCTCGGCCAATCAATGTCAACTTGTCAGCCAATCAGCACCCTTTTCTCCCATGGTAAAAATTGTTGTGATAGTTTGAGATTTGGCATTCTTGAACTTGTCCTGACTAACATGAGACAGAAACCTTCAGCAACAAGTCTCTCTTTTCAGAAATGTACACCCACTTCCATCACACGAGCAATAACCCACTCTGTAAATATCCGTGACAGTTATGGGATGTTATTTAATAGCATTTTCTATGCGATGCCGTAACACCACCTCTCACTTCACCATTTATCTGTAGGTCAACACAAGACGTTTGCAAATGTATAAGGCATAACCTTTATGACACTTGCTCACACTTTACCAAAATTAACATCCTTTTAGTTTTTATATGCTTTATTACATTGTTACAACATTCAGCTGAATGTGTTATCAACGTCAACAGAGCGAGGATGGTCAAATGGCACCAGTGTCGGTAGAATGGCAACAATTGTATTTAAACACTGCAATTAATTTTCATGTTCTAAAGCATTTTTCTATGAGCGATTATGAGGAAAAAAATTGGCACTGAGCCACAGAGCAGGTATTAGGACCAATATCTAAAAAGACTAGTCACAGATTAAAACTTAGAAACATTGAAAATAGGAGCTGGAGCAGGCCATTCGGTCCATCAATTCCATTCTGCTAGTCAATATGATTGTGGCTGATCATCTAACTCAGTACCTTGTTCTCACTTCCTCCCTATGCCCCTTGGTCTCTTTAGCCCTAAGAACTATTCCCGATTCCTTCTTGAAAACATTCAATGTTTTGGCCTCAACCACTTTCTATGACAGAGGATTCGACAGGCTCACCAATCTCTGTGTGAAGAAATTGTTCCTCATCTCAGTCCTAAATGGCCGATTGCATGTCCTTAGACTCTGCTATATGTTTGGAGGTAAGAAATGCTTAGTTTTATATGGTGCTTTCTCGTGGCCAACTCAAGTTGTTTATAGGCAATAAAGTATTTTTCTCATGTTGTCACTGTTATAATGTAGCAATCACTCTCCCACACACACTGAGGTGATAAATAATACTGTGGGAACCTCACTTCCACCCAAATAAACAGATGGGGCTTTGGTGTTTTGGATCGGTTGAAAGGCAGCAGGTCTAACCATGCAGCATTCCCTTACTGCTGCATGCGGCAATTTTTAACTCACATGTGGGACATGGACATTGTTAGCTGGGTCCAAATTTATTACCGGTTCCCAGCTACCCTTGAGAAGGTGGTGATGATCTGCCTTCTTGAACTGCTGCAGTCTGTTTGGTGTAAGTAGGCCCAGAATGTCCGTAGAGAGGGAATTCCAGGATTTTCCTGGTGACACTGAAGGAACACTAATACATTTCCAAGTCAGGATGGTGAGTGGCTTGGAGGGGAACTTGCAGGGGGCGGTGCTTCCATGTATCTGCTGCCCTGGTCCTCCTGGATGGAAGTGGTTGTGGGTTGGCTAAGGAGCTTTGATGACAGTTGGGATTTTTGCGCTGAAGTCCTGAAGTAGAACTTGAACCGAGAACCTTGTGGGTTAGAGGCAACAACTGAACCAGTACTGAGAGAGGGGTTGAGGGTTAGATTAGAGGGGTGAAGCTTATAGATAGCTGGGGAGCTTTAGGAAAGAAATTTCAGAGCTTATGGTCTTGGCAGTTAAAAGGAATCATGCAGTGATTAAAATCAGGGAATGGTGAAAGAGGCAGAGGGTACAGGGACTTGGAGGATTATTAAGCTGCAGGAGGCTGCAGAGTGGATGGGGCAAGGACACAGAAACACTGAAACCAAGTTGAAGTAGCTGTACTCCTTGGTGTAGTCTCATTTAGAGGCATGTCTTGTGAATACTAAAAGAAATCACTTCACAGAAGGTGAGATGATGTTTGACAGTTCATTTCCTCATTGGTATCTAATAACAGTGCAGTGGCTAATAGATGAGAACATGACCCCACTTAGAGCAGAGCCAAGACACACATGGTAGGAAGCAGCTGGCATGAGGATCCCTCAGTGCATCCAACCATCTGGAAAGGGCATCTCACTCAACTCCTTCAGTCACTTCCAGCCCGAGATGGTTCGAGCCAAATCCCTGCTGACCTATGGTTCTTCCTGGACTGTCAATCATCCTGCTCTCTGCAAACAACTGGCATTACAGACAGTCCAAAGAAGGTTCACCAGGCTGATTATGCATATGGAGGGACTGCCTTATGATGAGAGATTAGGTTGGGTCTGTACTCATTGGAATTTAGAAGAATGGGAAGTGATCTTATTGAAACAATCAATTAGATCATTTCTCATTCTTCTAAATTCCAATGGGTACAGGCCCAGCTTAATCTCTCCTACCAAGAATCAGCCTGGTGAGCCTTCTCTGAACTGCCTGTAATGCCAGTATATCTTTCCCTAGATAAGGAGCCCAAAATTGCTCACAATATTCTGGCTGTAGTTTGACTAGTGTGTTGTATGGTTTTAACAGAACTTTCCTACTTTTATCTCCATTGTCTTTAAACTGAAGGCTAACAGTCCATTTTTATTTCCAAATACCTATTGAACTTATGCTAATTTTTTTGTGATTTATGGACAAAAATTCCGCAAATCCCTCTGTATTGCATCTTTCTGCAGTTTTTCTTCATTTAAATAATATTCATGTCCGCTATCTTTCTGACAAAGTACATGATCTCACATTTTCCTACCTTATATTCCAACTGCCAAGTTTTTGCCCATTTACTTAACCTATTTCTCTCCCTCCGCAGACTCTTTATGTCATCATAGCCAATTGCCTTCCCACCTACTTTTGTGTCATCTGTAAACTTGGCTATAGTACATTCACTTCCTTCATGCAAATCATTAATATATATTGTAAATATGTGCGGCCTCACCACTGATTCGTGCAGTACTCCTCTAGTTATGGGTTGCTATTCTGAAAAAGCTCCCCATATCCCAACTCACTGTCTTGTATTAGTTAGCCGATCCTCTCTCCTTGACAATATATTTTGTCAACATAATGGGTTTTATCTTATTTCATAGCCTCCTGTGTGGTACCATACTGAATGCCTTTTAAAAACCCAAATATATTACAATCGACTGGTTCTCCTTTATTTACCCTGTTTGTTACCTTCTCAAAGAAGTCTAGTAAATTTATCAGGGATTATTTCCTCTTCATAAAACCACACTGATTCTGCTTGATTATATTATTATTTCCAAATCCTCTGCAATTACATACTTTATTACAAGGTCAGAAGTCACATGACACCAGGCTATAGACTGGCAGGTTTATTTGAAATCATAAGCTTTTGGAGTGACGTTCCTTTGTCAGGTAACGAAGGAGCAGCACACCAAAAGCATTTTCCTAATGACAGATGCTAAAGTAACTGGCCTTTCTCATGTCTCCCAGCCTTTCTGAAGTTGCCAGTTTTCCAAACATCCGGGATTTTCCCAGAATCTAAAGATTCTGATGAGATTACTACATTCTCACCATAATCTCAGTACAGGTGTTTAATCCACTCAGTTTACATTGATTGACAACCCTGCTATTATCCAAGAATGTTAACTACATGCTCACTTGTAGAACCAACAGTCATGTCGAAGCACAGATCTGCTATGTTACTTTCATAAAGAAGCAGCTGAAGTGTTTTATTAGCCTGTTAATTGAGGCACATGGGTTGGAAAGAAGTGTCAAATATTGAAGATTATACAAAGGTCTCCTATGTCTGACTATACTCAATGCAGCCAAAATAATTCAAGTTGAAAGTGCTTAGTAAAAGGATAGTGCTAATTGTCAAGGGCCTCAGATCAAAAAAGCCATTCAGCCCATTTGTTCTTGTTGTCCTAGAATACAAACTAACCCTGCAATAACAACAACAAATATGGTGCTTTTGTCTTAGTAAAGCATCCTGAGGACCTTCACAGAAGTGTTATCAAATAAAATTTGATATCAAGCTACATAAAGAGATATTAGAACAGTTAAACAAATGCTTGGTTAAAGAAATAAAGGATTTTATGAAAAAATCTTTGTTCATGGGATCACTGCCTGGGGCAGCATTTATTGCCAATCTCTAACTACTTCAAAGAAGGTGGGAGGGAGCTGCCTTCTTGAATCGCTGCAATCCATGTGCTGTAGGTAGACACACAATGTTGTTAGGGAGGGAATTCCAGGATTTTGACCCAGTGACACTGAAGGAGCAGTCATACATTTCCAAGTCAGGATGGTGAGTGGCTTAGAGGAGAATTTGGAGGTGATGGTGTTCCCATGTATCTGCTGCCCTGATCTTCTTAGATGGTAGATGTAGCAGGTTTGGAAGATGCTGTTGGAGGTGTCTTTTTTGTTATGTTGCTGCAGATGCATCTTGAAAAAAAAGGAGAGAGTTAGAGAAACTTCAAGAGATAATTTCCAGCTCTAGACAGCTGAAGGCAATTGCAGAGTGTTTGAAAACTGGGTTGCCCAAGTGGTCAGAGTTGAAACAGCACAGAGTTCACTTACAGTTATAGGGCTGGAGGAGGTTACAGCAAGAGGGAGGGGGTGAAATCATGTAGAGATCTGAAAACAATGATGATGATATTGAAATATAGAAGTTTACAAAACCAGGAAGTTTGGGAGGTCTTAGAGAATATAAAAGTGGATAAATCTCCAGGACATCATTTAATGTATCCCAGAATGTTGTGGAAAGTAAGGGAGGAAGTTACGAGACCCCTTGCGGAAATATTTGCATCATCTATAACTATGGGTGAGGTGCCTGATGACTGGAGGGTGGCTAATGTTGTACCTTTGTTCAAGAAAGTTTGTAAGGAGAAACTGGGGAACTATAGATTTGTGAGTCTGACTTCGGTTGTGGGTAAATTGCTGGAGGTAATTATGAAAGATAGGATTTATAGACATATAAAGAGGGAAAAATTGATTAGGGATGGTCAGCATGGTTTTGTATGAGGAAAACTGTGTCTCACAAACTTGATTGAGTTTTTTGAGGAAGTTACCAAAAAGGTTGATGATGGCAGAGCAGTAGACGTTGTTTATTTGGATTTCAGTAAAGCCTTTGACAAGATTTCGCATGGTAGACTAATTAGTAAAGTTAGGTCACATGGGATTCAGGGTGAGCTTGCCAACTGGATACATAATTGGCTTAATGGTAGGCGACAGAGAGTGGTGGTGGAGGGTTGCTTTTCAGACTGGAGGCCTGTGACCCGCGGTGTTCTGGGTCCTCTTTTGTTTGTCATTTATATAAATGATTTGGATGAGAATACAGAAGGCATGGTTAGCAAGTTTGCGGGTGACACCAAAATTGGTGGCATAGCAGATAGTGAAGAAGGTTTTCTAAGATTATAAGGGGATCTTGATCACAGGGGCTGAAAAATGGCAGATGGAGTTCAACCTGGATAAATGTGAGGTATTGCAAACAAACAAGGATAGGGCTTATACAATTAATGATAGGGCCTTGGGTAGTGTTGTAGAACAGAGGGACCTAGGGATGCAGGTATATCATTTTTAAAGTTTGCGTCACATATAGACAGGATGGTTCAAAAGGCATTTGGCACGCTTGCCTTCATTACTCAGTCCTTTGAGTATAGGAATTAGAATGTTATGTGGGGGCTGTATAGGACATTGGTGAGGCCTCTCCTGGAATACTGTATCTAGTTCTGGTTGCCCAGTTATAGGAAGAATATTATCAAGCTGGAGAAGATTCAGAAGAGATTTACCAGGATGTTACTGGTAATGGAAGGTTTGAGTTATAAGGAAAGGCTGGATAGGCTGGGACTTTTTTTTTAGTAGAGCATAGGAGGTTGAGAGATGACCTGATAGAAGTTTATAAAATAATGAAGGGTAGAGATAGAGTTGATGGTAGTTGACTTTTCCCTAAGGTGGGGAATTTCAAGACTAGGGGGCACATTTTAAAGGTGAGAGGAGAGAGATGTAAAAAAGACAAGAGGGACAAATTTTTTACACAGACGGCGGTTTGTGTGTGGAATGAACTTCCTGAGGAAGTGGTGGATGGGGGTACAATTACAACGTTTAAAAGACATTTGAATGGATATGTAAATAAGAAAGGTTTGGAGGGACATGAACCAGGTTTAGGTTAATTTGGGATTATGTTCAGCATGGACTGGTTGGACCGAAGGTTCTGTTTCTGTGCTGTATGACTCTATAGCTCTATGACTCTGTGTGGGGCACAGATATGGTGAATAGCAAAGGTCTTTTCCCTAAGGTGGGGAAGTTCAAAACCTGGGGCATATTTTAAGGTGTGAGGAGAAAGATTTAAAAAGGACATGAGGTGGAGAAGTGCAGGGAAACTTTTTCACACAGAGGGTGGGAGGTGCCTGCAACACACTGCTGATGGAGGTGGTAGAAACAGGCATATTAAGGCGTATCTTGATAAACACATGAACGGGAGGTGGATAGAAGGATAGATACCGTGTATGGGCAATAAGTAGCAGGTCTAAATAAGGACTAGGAATCAGTGCAGGTTTGGTGGACCAAAGGGCCTGTTTCAGTGCTGTATTGTAGTGTATAATTGCCCATCCCAGATGTGCAGTTAAGAGTCAACCATATTGCTGTAGATCTGGAGTCACATATAGTCCAGACCAGATAAGGATGGCAGTTTCCCTCAGTAAAGGACATACTGAACCAGGTGGGTTTTGCTAACAATCAACAATAGACTCTTGGTCATCAAGTTCCAACCTCTGCTGTGGCAGGATTTGAACCCAGGTCTCCAGACATTAGCTGGTTCTCTGGATTAACAGTCCAGCAATAATACCACTAGGCCATTGTCTCCCCATAAATGTTAAATTCAGCTTCTGGAATATCCATATCCACTTTAGAGTAAGTGCTGATATGAAGCTACTCAGTTACAAACAGTAGCACACTTCTTCAGTGTGTCATGCTTCAAGTTGCCCCAGTTAAGATAGAGTTAGAGACCTTTATACCCTCAGGTTGTGTGCTGTGATATCATGATGAAATTACGAGTATGTGTCTTAAAAGTATTTTATGTTTATGGGGAGGAGATGACCTTGTGTTATTATCGCTGGACTGTTAAACCAGACAGCCAGCTCATGTCTGGAGACCTGGGTTCAAATTATAACATAAGATCAACCTTCCTGCTGTGGACCAATAAGTTAAGTCAACCCCAACTTGGATACACACATTTTGTTGCAAAAGCTCCATTAATTCTGTTCTCACATGAGCTGGTGTAAAGCAGCAAGCAAGATCACCAGGATTGGATTTTGGGTAATGTTTCTTTCCTGTAAATATGAGGAATGTGGTGATAGTTCCAATTACGAGCCTCAGAAAAGAGAGGGAAGAGAGGCAGAGAGAAGAAAGAATAGGAGGGGTGCTGGGGTTTGAAAGAAAAAGTGACAAACAAAGAGAGGAGAGAGACAGGAAGGGAAAGAGACGCACAGATGAAGAGGAAGATGGACAAAGATAGATACAGGCAGTCAGGGAGAGAAAGAGAAGAGATAGAGGAGAAAGACGAAAAGTAATACTGTGGAATTTCTGTAATAATCACATATTTGGTATTCTACAGCCAGGATCAGTAGATACACTGATGGCAATTTGCACTGAATAACAATCCACATATTTCATAATTCCATAGAATTACAACGTATTAATAGCATAGCGATAGGCTATGTCCAACATGTTGATACTTATGCTCCAGATGACTTCTTCTTGTCTCATGCTGTTGCTTGTGCATTTAGCATTTCACCTCAGCTACTACCTGTGTCAGTGTATTCCATGCTCTCATCATTCCCTGGGTAACAAAGAACTTCAATTAACTTAAGCACAGCTTTCTCTTAAGGACCTGGCTGTATAATTTGCATGTTCAGATCTGGACTGTGTTCTTTTCTCTTTGTAGAAATGATTCATGGAAATTAATTTATTGCACTCAGATTTAGGATAAGATTCATTACTCTCACAGCCAGTAATTTATAATAAGTACCAATATTCACACAGTGAGTAATCTATCTTAAGGACCAGCACTGTTGGAGAACCCATACTCCCACTGAGCTTAATTTTTCTAATGACTTGTGTTTACATTCTCTGTTATATACAGTAACGACCAATACTTTCACTGTCAGTAATTCACAATAAAAACCCATGTTCACACTGATTGCAATCTACAATGAGGACTGATACACCCGCTATTAATAACCCAAAATAAGTAACAAATGCTAGTAATGTATGTCAACACAGGTTCCCACGCTGTCAGAAATTAGTTTTAGTTATCAGGAATGAGCCAGATTTAGCTAACAGTCTAATGTTGCGTGAGCCCAGGTTGAATCACAACCATCATTTGATTAAATTTAAACTTAGATTTTGAAAGAGAGAAACACGAAAGAGCTACAAAAATTCTAAGTCTGATTTCAATAGAGTGAGAAGTCACATAACACAAGGTTATAGTCCAACAAGTTTATTTAAAACCACAAGCTTTTGGTGTGCTGTTCCTTTGTCAGGTGGTGAGCAGTCAGTTATACAAATCTATTAATGGGTAAAATGACAGAAGGTCGGTGGGAGGAGTTGAAAACAGAACTTAACCTGAAACAGAGCCAATTTAAACTCCTAAGAGGCAACAGCTTTATTTGCTTAGAATGATAGCTTGCACAATTAAAGTAGCAAGAGACAGGTTACACTAAAAGGAAAAGAACGCGCAAAAATGCAACAAAACAAAAAGCAGATCTGGCAAACGAGAAAGACAC
>NC_063350.1:7212776-7252628 GCF_021869965.1 Rhincodon typus
CTTAGTCTATGTTTGGAAAGTTAAAATCCCCTAATATTACAGCCCTATTATCTTTATTGCTATCTGCAATTTCCTGCCACTGCTCGGAGGTGGGGGTGGGGGGTGCTGGAGCTATAGGACAATCCAATCAAAGTGATCACCCCCTTATTTCTCGGTTCTATCCATATAGCCTCACTGGACGATCCATCAGAAACGTCCTCTCTCAGTACTGCCGTGATATTTTGTTTAATTAAAAATGCCACTCCCCCTCCTCTTTTGCCTCCCCTTCTATCCTTCCTTTAGTGTCTGTACCCCAGAACATTGAGCTGCCAGTCCTGTTCCTCCTTCAGTTCTGTTTCTATGATAGCTATGATATCCCAGTCCCATATACTCATCCATGTCCAGAGTTCATCTGCTTTGCCTTTTGGGCCTCTTGCATCGAAATAAATGCAGATTAATTCATCAGTATTCCCTAGTTCTCTGCTGTACTCTTACCTACCATGTCTTTTAACTTGTTCTCTTTAACGTCTGTATTAGCCTCAATCTTCTCTTTTGTCTCACTGCTGTTCAGGATCCCACACCCCTGCCAGACATGGAATTCTCTTTCCAGAAAGCAGTGGAGGGTTGGTTATTTATTTATTCCAGGCAGTTAGTTAGATTCTTGATAGACAAGGGAGTCAAAGGTTCTGCAAAGCAGGTAGAAAAGTGTAGTTAAACACAATCAGTTCAGTCAGGCACAAAGAACTGAACGGCTCATTCCTGCTTTGGGTTTCTATGTTGCTAAATGCCAGGAAACTACGAAGAACCTTTATAAATGTCTGGTTTGACCTTAACTGGACTATCATGTCCAATTCTGGTCACTGTCTTTAGGGAGGATTTGAGGACCTTAGGGAGTGGCAAAATAAAATTGAGAATGGTTCAAGAGATGAAAAGCATCAGTTATGTGACTAGTCTAGACTGTAGAAGCTGAAACTTGTAAGCTTTTTAATCCTAGACAACAAGGTGCAGGGCTGGATGAACACAGCAGGCCAAGCAGCATCATAGGAGCTGACAGATTTTAGAGTTCTGAATCACAAAAATAATCAGATAAAAGCATTAAGGTCCGGGCAGAGGAAACTAAGGAAGACGGTTTAAGTATAATGAGTCTTCCATTCAAGATGGAATTTTGGGGGAACAAAAATTCTGAATCCAATATGCCACTGACAACAATAAACCGCATGCAGGCACACAAGATGATTATTGAACATTTAATGCACCTTCGATTATTGCTAACAATACTATGCCAATTTTTGAAATTTAAGCTGTAAAACAAAATATAACTTTTATTTCTGTGACCTGATAGAGTTTCATTGAAATAGTATAATTAATTGTTGTTTGTAACTTTATTTATATAGGATACCACTTATTGTTAGCAAGCGCAGCCTTTTTTCCCCTCAGAGGATCTCGAGTCTTTAGAATTCTCTCCTCCGGAGAGTCATGGATGCAGGGTCATTGAATATATTTAGAGCAGAGGTAGATATGTGATTCATTAAATTGAGAGTCAAATGATATTGGTGAAATTTGGGAACGTGGAGTTGAGACCACAATCAAGTTAGCCATAATCTTGTGTTATGAAGTTGTGTGGAGTAATCGTGAATTGGAAGGCAGGAAGCTAGAATTTGTTTGTAAGAAAATGATGAGGGAGAACAGTGCATAGTCTCTTTAAGAGATTAAAGTGCTTTTCTAAGCTTAGAGATTTAAACAGTAAAGAAAATGTGTGTATGTAGCTGAAGATGCATAGCCAGTTCTAAAATGGAAACCTGTATCAATTGGCTATGTGATTGGAAACCTTAGGCTGTTTTGATGTTTTGCTGGAGTCAGTCAATTAATTTAAATCAAGCACTTAGTGATTGAAAGCCAATTGAATTTAAATCTGTTACAGAGATAGTAGGAACTGCCGATGCTGGAGAATCTGAGATAACAAGGTGTAGAGCTGGATGAACACAGCAGGCCAAGCAGCATCAGAGGAGCAGGAAAGCTGACGTTTCGGGTCAAGACCCTTCTTCAGAAATGAGGGAGCGGAAGGGGACCCTGAAATAAATAGGGAGAGAGGGGGAGGCAGATAGAAGATGGATAAAGGAGAAGACAGGTCAGAGGCGGGGTTGGAGCCTGTAAAGGTGAATGTAGGTGGGGAGTTAGGGAGGGGATAGGTCGGTCCAGGGAGGACGGATAGGTCAAGGAGGCGGGATGAGGTTAGTGGGGAGGAGATGGGGGTGGGGCTTGAGGTGGGAGGAATGGTTAGGGAGACGGGGACGAGCTGGGCTGGTTTTGGGATGCGGTCATGGGAGGGGAGATTTTGAAGCTTGTGAAGTGCACATTGATACCCTTGGGCTGCAGGGTTCCCAAGCGAAATATGAGATGCTGTTCCTGCAGCCTTCGGGGTGGCATCATTGTGGCAATACAGGAGGCCCAGGATGGACATGTCATCCAAAGAGTGGGTGGTGTGAGTTGAAATGGTTCGCGACTGGGAGGTGTAGTTGTTTGTTGGGAACCGAGCGCAGGTGTTCCACAAAGCGGTCCCCAAGCCTCTGCTTGGTTTCCCCGATGTACAGGAGGCCACAACGGGAACAGCGGATACAGTATACCACATTAGCAGATGTGCAGGTGAACATCTGTTTGATGTGGAGGGTCTTCTTAGGGCCTGGGATGGGGGTGAGGGGAGAGGTGTAGGGCCAGGTGTAGCACTTGCTGCGGTTGCAGGGAAAGGTGCCGGGGGTGGTGGGGCTGGTGGGGAATATGGAGAGGACAAGGGAGTCACGGAGAGAGCGATCCCTCCGGAAAGCAGATAAGGGTGGGGAGGGAAAAATGTCTTTGGTAGTGGAGTCAGATTGCAGATGGCGGAAGTGTCGGATGATGATGCGTTGGATGCGGAGGTTGGTGGGGTGGTACGTGAGGACGAGGGGGATTCTGTTTTGGTTGTTATTGCGGGTAGGGGGTGTGAGGGATGAGTTGGGGGAAATGCGAGAGACACAGTTGAGGGCGTTTTTGACCACTGTGGAGGGGAAGTTGCGGTCCTTGAAAAACGAGGACATCTGGGATGTCCGGGAGTGGAATGCCTCATCTCGGGAGCAGATGCGGCAGAGGCAAAGGAATTGGGAATAGGGGATAGACTTTTTGCAGGAAGGTGGGTGAGAGGAGGTGTATTCTAGGTAGCTGTGGGAGTCGGTAGGCTTGAAGTGGATGTCGGTTTCCAGGTGGATGCCAGAGATGGAGACAGAGAGGTCCAGGAAGGAGAGAGAGGTATCAGAGATGGTCCAGGTGAACTTAAGGTTGGGGTGGAAGGTGTTAGTGAAGTGGATGAACTGTTCGAGCTCCTTGTGGGAGCACGAGGCAGCGCCGATACAATCATCGATGTAACGGAGGAAGAGCTGGGGGATAGGGCCAGTGTAGCTTTGGAAGAGGGATTGTTCCACGTATCCTGCAAAGAGGCAGGCATAGCTTGGGCCCATGCAGGTACCCATGGCCACTCCCTTTGTCTGTAGGAAGTGGGAGGAATTGAAGAAGTTGTTAAGGGTGAGGACGAGGGCTCACCTTTGTACCCCTCCACCCAAACATCGACGAATACAGCTCACGTTTGGACGTTGAACAGTTTTTCCGCCGCCTCCGCCTCTGCGCTTGCTTCTTTAATCATGAGCCTAACCCTCCCTCTACTGACCCCTTCTCCCGCCTCCAACACACCCCTCCTCCTGGACACCACCCCAAGGCCTCCTACCCTCCCTCAACCTCTTCATCTCTAACTGCCGTCGAGACATCAATCGCCTCAACCTCTCCACCCCTCTCACCCATTCCAACCTCTCCCCCACAGAACGTACAGCCCTCCGTTCCAATCCCAACCTCACCACAAAACCCGCGGACAAGGGAGGCGCAGTTGTAGTATGGCACACTGACCTGTACATCGCCGAGGCCAGACACCAACTCTCTGACACCTCCTCCTACTGCCCCCTTGATCATGATCCCACCCCCGACCACCAAACCATCATCTCCCAGACCATCCACAACCTCATCACTTCAGGTGACCTCCCACCCACAGCCTCTAACCTCATCATTCCCCAACCTCGCACCGCCCATTTCTATCTCCTTCCCAAAATCCACAAACCTGACTGCCCTGGTCGACCCATTATCTCCGCCTGCTCCTGCCCCACCGAACTTATCTCCACTTACCTCAACTCCATTTTCTCCTCCTTGGTCCAGGAACTCCCCACCTACGTCCGTGACACCACCCACACCCTCCACCTCCTCCAAAACTTCCGATTCCCTGGTCCCCAACACCTCATCTTTACCATGGATGTCCAGTCCCTGTACACTTGCATTCCCCATGCAGATGGCCTAAAGGCCCTCCGCTTCTTCCTGTCTTGCAGGCCCGACCAGTCCTCATCCGCTTAGCTGAACTCGTCCTCACCCTCAACAACTTCTCCTTCAATTCCTCCCACTTCCTGCAGACAAAGGGGGTGGCCATGGGTACCCGCATGGGCCCAAGCTATGACTGTCTCTTTGTAGGATACATGGAACAATCCCTCTTCCAAAGCTACACTGGCCCTAGCCCCCACGTCTTCCTCCGTTACATCGATGATTGTATCGGCGCTGCCTCGTGCTCCCACGAGGAGCTCGAACAGTTCATCCACTTCACTAACACCTTCCACCTTTGGGTGAGCTCACCCGAACTAAAGACCCACTCCCCGCCATGGACAGGACCAATGTCATCTACAAGATCCCCTGCAGAGACTGCGAGAAACACTACATCGGACAAACAGGAAGGAAACTAACAACAAGAGTACATGAACACCAACTGGCTACAAAAAGACACGACCAATACTCACTCATCTCAATCCACATGGACAAGGAGAACCACTACTTCGACTGGGACAACACCAAGATCCTGGGACAGGCTAGGCAGAGACAAACACGAGAATTCCTGGAAGCGTGGCACTCCACGAAGCAGGCTATTAACAAACACATTGAACTCGACCCCATATACGTTCCACTACGGACGAAACCCGGAAGTGAGGCAATCCATCGCAACGGACCCCAGAGTTTAAAAGCCAGACGGGAAAACACACCGACGCTTCATCAGAGGCTGCACTGAGGATGTTACCAAGCACGGAAACGAAACGTCTGCGGAACAACAAACCAGCTCGGCGAGCCAACCAACCTCAACACCCACAACCCGAGCTACAAATCTATTCCAAAACCTTCGAAAATTGATGTTATCCAATGTATACAAGGAGATCTTAGCCATCTGAGAACTAAGCACCTAGGTCTCTCTCAAAATCGCTAAGCTGTCTAAGAAAGCACCATCTCATCCATAAAAGGTACCGTGGCACTTCTCGCTAAGACTCTTTGCAGAGAAAACATCTCTGACAGCAGGATCATCGAAGAAAGGTGTTTATGACATGATAAGAGCAGAAGAAAGGTGTTTATGATTGGAAAGACAGTGGAGAAGGCAGAGCATTCTGGAAGACAAATTCCATGTGGACTTTGAGAGACTAAGTTTTAATTTACTTTTTTCTTATTGCTTGGGTTATATAAGTGGGACTTGTGTTTATTGGAATAGCATACCAGTAGAATTTTGTTCAGTTAGGGAATAGTTAGGAGTTGGGGGCAGTTGTTCAGTTTGTTAGTAGCTGTGTTAATTTGTTTACTATTAGGGTTAAATAAATTGTTATTTGTTACTTATAAAGTGAATCAGAGATGTTCTTTCACTTAACCTCCCCTTCTCCATACGACTTATTGTATGGTCATATAGGCTGAAGGAACTGAATGACCTGCTCCTGCTAAGATCAGTAGAGAGAAAGCATTGGCAGAAGGGTCAAAGTCTTGAGGACACTGATTTAGAGTTCTTGACAAAAGAGCAGGAAGCAACCTGCATCTTAAATTTCTACACAGCAAACAGTCAGGATTGTGAATGTAGGATTTTCAACAAAAATTAGATAGCACCTAAAGAGAAGGACATGTACAGAGCTATGGAAGAGGGAAAGAGTGGAATTATAGGAGGAACCACTGGATTTGTGAAGCCAAATGGTATCTTTTTGTTCTGTAACCTTTTTATCATTCTAGGATAAGCACTTGGTCTTGTTTAATTCTTCTGCATTTAACAGGACTGACTTGCGCTCATTTTGTGCAGGTGTGTAAGTTGCTACATGACTGTGCAGGTTAGAGGGAACATTGCTTTCTCCCTGGCTTTCCTCCTTTTAAGATACTCTTTAAAAATTAATTTGTTAAACAAGGTTTTGGTTACCTGTCCTGATATCTCCTTATGTGGTTTAGTATCACAAAGTTCCTGGAAGCAGTGGAAGCTTTTTATGTTAAAAGTACCATATAAATACAAGTTTATTTCGGCTGGTTTCAGTCATCATGGTGATCTCCAAAATAAGGGAGATATTGCATTCAACCAGGAGAGGGTGCTCCAGTATCACAGGGTCTGTTAGAATCTTTGACATGATAAATTTATGCCCATTGCAAAGCACGTCACTTCCTGTCATCACCAAAGTTAGCATGGATGGAGCATGCCATTCAGCTCAACTAACTTTTTGTTCTGTGGAAACCTATGGTTTGCATCAAATTGTAGAATCAAACTCTGAAATAAATTTAAAGTTTTAACTCTGCTAAAGACTCTTCTTAACGTTAATCATTTTGTCTAAATTGTTACCAATCATTACTTATTGCAGTGTGCCCTGTATCTGGCAAGCATGCTTTGAGGGGTACAGTAACTATTGGAATGGCATTAAAAATGTGGTTCACTAAAGGTTCCTTTAGGAAAGAAAATCCCATCCATCTCCATTTAGGCCTAAATGTGACTTCAAACCTCCACCAACATGTTTGACCCTTCACCACTCTTTGAAGTGTCTGAATAAGCCATTCAGTTGTAGTAAAATTATTACTGATAGATCAAGAAGAATGCTCACCTCCATCTTTTCAAGGAAAGTATTAGTGAGTAATTATAATAATGTGAATGAGAGACACTTACTGAAAATAAATTGGAAACTAAACTGTTGTTTAGGATTTACTTGTTCTGTGGTGCTTAGAATCACTGTAATTCATTTTCTCGATCACCTGCTTTCAAGACTTTCTTTAGTGCTGTGGTCAACATCTATCCCTCAGCCAACATCACAAAAATAGATTATCTGATCATTATCACATTGCTGTTTGTGCGTTCTTGCTCTGTGCAAATTGCCTGCAGCACTTCCTACGATACAGTGGTGATTACACTTCAAAAGTGTATTGTTGATTATAAAGCCCTTTGGGACATGTAGAGGTTATGAAAATGGCTGTACTGACAGGAAGGTGATGACCTAGTGGTACTATTGCTAGATTATTAATCCAGAAACTCAGCTAATGCTCTGGGGACCTGGGTTCAAATCCCACCATGCTAAAAAAATCTTGAATTAAGAATTTGCCGATGACCCTGAAACTATTGCTGATTGTCAGAAAAATCCATCTAGTTCACTAATGTCCTTCAAGGAAGGAAATCTGCCATCCTCACCTAGTCTGCCCTATATGTGACTCTAGACCCACAGCAATGTGCTTGACTCTCAACTGCCCTCTGAAATGGCCTAGCAAGCCATTCACTTGTAACAATTGCTACAAAGCCTCAAAGAATTGAAATCAGACATATCACCTGGTATTGACCTAGACAGGAGAAAGACAACAGCAGAAACAGCCCTGTCGACCCTGCAAAATACTCCTTACTAACATCTGGGGACCAATGCCAAAACTGGGAGAGCTGTCTCTCGGACTAGTCAAGCAACAGCCTCACGTAGTTATATGGAATCATACTTTACAGACAATACCCCTAGACACCACAATGTGTCTGTCCCACCGGCAGGACAGATCTGGCAGAGATAGTAGCACAGTGGTATACATTTGGGAGGGTGTTGTCTTGGGAGTCCTCCACATTGATGCCAGACCCCATGAAGTGTCATGTCTTCAGGTTAAACATAGGCAAGGAAACCTCCTGCTGATTACCACGTACCGTCCTCCCTCAGCTGATAAATTAGTACTCCTCCATGTTGAACAAAACCTAGAGGAAGCACTTAGCATAGCAAGGGCACAAAATGTATTCTGGGTGGTAGCTTTCAACATCCACCACCAAGAGTGGCTGAGCAGCAATGCTACTGATCAAGCTGGTCAGGTCTTAAAGGACATAGCTGCTAGACTGGGTTGGTGGCAAGTGATGAGAGAACCAACAAGCGGCAAAAACATGCTTGACCTAATCCTTACCAATCTGCCAGCTGCAGATACATCTGTCCATGATAGTATCTGTAAGAGCCACCACCGTACAGTCCTTGTGGAGTCGAAGTCCTGCCTTCACATTGAGAATAACCTCCATCTTGTTGTGTGGCACTATCACCATGCTAAATGGGACAGACCTCAAACAGATCTAGCAACTCAAGGTTGTGTATTCATGAGGCACTGTGGACCGTCAACAGCGGCAGAATTGTACTCCAGCACAATTCGTAACCTGATGGTCTGGCATATCCCCCACTCAAACATTACCATCAACCCTGGTTAATGGAGAGTACCCTAACACATGCCAGGAGCAGCACCAGGTATACTTGAAGATGAGATGTCAAACTGGTGAAGCCAGCAAACAGGACTACTTGCATGCCAAACAGCATACACATTAAGTGATAGACAGAGCTAAGCAATCCTACAACCAATGGATTAGATCTAATCTCTGCAGTTCTGCCACATCCAATTCTGAATGGTGGTGGATAATTAAACAACTCACTGGAGGAGGAGGAGGAGGCTACATAAATATTGCCCTCCTCAATGATGGAAGAGCTCAGCACATCAGTGCAAAAGATAAGACTGAAGCAATCTTCAATCAGAAGTGCTGAGTGGATAATCCATCTCAACTTCTTCCAGTGGTCCCCAGCATTACAGATACCTGTCTTCAGCCAATTCGATTCACTCCACATGATATCAAGAAATGGTTGGAGACACTAGATACTGCAAAGGCTACAAGCCCTGACAACATTCCGGCAATAATCCTGAAGACTTGTGCTCAAGAACTTGCTGCACCCTCAGCCAAACTCTTCCAGTACAGTTACAACATTGGCATCTACCCTACAATGTGGACAATTAACCAGATATGTCCTGAATATAAAAAGCAGGACAAATCCAACCCAGCCAATTGCTGCCCCATCAGTCTATTCTCAATCATCAGTAAAATGATGGAAGGTGTCATCTTCAGTGCTATCAAGCAGCAGCTGCTCAACAATAACACACTCAGTGATGCACAGTTTGGGTTTTGCCACAGCCACTCAGTTCCTGTCCTCATTACCGCCTTGGTTCAAACATGAATAAAAGAGCTGAATTCGAGAGGTGAGGTGAGAGTGACAGCCCTTGACATCAACGCTGCATTTGACCGAGTATGGCATCAAGGAGCCCTAGCAAAACTGGAATCAATAGGTATTGGAGGCAAACTCTCCGGTGGTTGGAGTCATACCTGATAGATAGGAAGATGGTCATGGTTATTGGAAGTCAGCCATCTCAACTTCAGAACATCTCTGCAGGAGTTCCTCAGGGTGGTGTCCTAGGCCCAACCATCTTCAGTTGCTTCATCACTGACCTTCCCTCTATCATAAGGTCAGAAGTGGGGATGCTCACAGATGATTTCACAATGTTTAGCACCATCTGTGACTGCTCAGATACTGAAGCAGTCCATGTGTGTGGGCTGACAAGTGGCAAGTAACATTCGTGCCACACAAATGCCAGGCTATGAGTATCACCAATAAGAGGCAATCTAACCACTGCCTCTTGACATTCAATGGTGTTACCATCACTGAATCCCCCACTATCAACATTCTGGGGTTATCATTGACCAGAATCTCAACTGGATGCACCACATAAACACAGCAGTACAGAGGCTAGGAATACTGCAGCGAGTAACTCAACTCTTGACTCCCAAAACCTCTCCACAATCTACAAAGCACAAGTCAGGAGTGTGCTGGAATATTCCCCACTTGTCTGGATGAATGTAGTGCCAGCAACACTCAAGATGCATGACACCATCCAGGACAAAGCAGCCCACTTGATTGACACTACATCCACTAGCATTCACCTCCTCCACCATTGTTGCAAAGTTGGATAGAGTATTTGTGGATTGGGAGGTAAGATGTTAGAATTTGGTGTTTGTAAAATATTGGTGTTTGTAAAATGCTAGGGGGAAAGCATTGTGTGGTTCCTTTAAAAGATTGTTCTTCTTCTATGCTTGGAGATGACTGTGAGAAGCTTGGAAGTTTGCAAATACAGAGAGCACCTGAAGTGAAACATCTGTATGGAAAGGCCATACTGATATCAGGCCAAACAGCATTTTTACCAAGACAACATGTTTTTGAATTCAGCCAATCAATTTGAACCAGGCATTTAGATACCAAAAACCTATCAAATTTAAATCAGCTAGCTTTGACAACCTAAGACCAATCTAATTGTAAGAAATTGATATGTTGTCAAGGGTGTAAAAGAAGGGGGCAGTTGGAAAATCAGCAGAGCTAATTGCTGTCTGTCAGAGATAACAGGTCTCAGCTCTTAGAGAAAACTATCTATTCACGATGGTACTACAGCACTCCTAGCTAAGATTCCTGACAGAAGAGTCGACAGAGACAGCATTCCTGACAGAAGAATCGACGGAGAAGACGCAGAACATTCATAAGATGTAATTTGGCTGTAATTTCAAGGCTAAATTCCATTGTTTTGTTGTACAAGTAGGACTTGTATTTATTGGAACGGCATACCACTAGAATCTTGCGTTATTTGGGAATAGTTATTAGTTAGAAGGGATTTGTTCTGTTTGTTAATAGTTTAGTTAATTTGTTCACTGTCAGAGCTAGATAAATAGATAGTTACTTGTTGATTGTAAAGTGAATGTCAGGGATTTATTTGATTTAACCACTAGAAGTTGCTGAAAGACAGGTTACACCCCTCTTCACACTCCTTTTAACAGATTATAGGGCGAGGTGCTCCTGTTCTCTGGATGTTTTGGTTTTAGTCCTTGGTGGTTTGGTGGGGGTGGAGGGTCAACCTCTGCTTTGTAACACCATTGACACTCAGTAGCAGCAGTGTGCACTATCTACAAGATGCACTGCAGAAATTCACCAAAGATCCTCAGACAGCATCTTCCAAACCCCTGACCACTTCCATCTGGAAGGACAAGGTCAACAGACATATGGGAACACCACCAGCTTCAAGTTCCCCTCCAAGCCACTCACCATCCTGCCTTGGAAATATATTGCCATTCCTTCACTGTTGCTGGGTCAAAATCCTGGAATTGCTTCCTTAATGGCATTGTGGGCCACAGCAGGTAGACTGCAGCGGTTCAAGAAGGCAGCTCACCAGCACCTTCACAAGGGCAACTAGGGATAGGCAATAAATGCTGACCAGCCAGACACGCTGGCATCCCACAAATGAATACATTTTAAAAAAAGCACTTTTCCCTCCCCCCTCAACTTGTACTCTTGTACTGAAGTAGACAGTGCAGATGTTGAAAATCTGCAATTTAAAAAAAATGTCACATATCAGTGGAGGGAAACACAGCACTGCAGAGGCTAGGAATACTGCGACGAGTAACTCAACTCTTGACTCCCCAGAACCTCTCCACCATCCACAAGGACCTAAGGTTTCTCACTAAAACTGGGAAATGTTACAGATGTAATAGGATTTAAGAAAAATAAAACTTCTTTAAGGCATGCATCCCTGCAGGAGAAATGGCACTTCTCTCTCTGCAGATGCTGCAGTGTTTTCTGTTTGTATTTTGTTGTTACAATTTCCTGAAACCTACATTTCCAGTCATCTATTTCTTTCTTTTGCTAAATGAACGAAGGAACAGGTTGATTCTGCGGTGGCATTCTGCCAGAGGAGCACGAGCTCATGTTTTGCTCAATTTTAATTTCAACTGGAGATAGCAAGAACTGCCAATGGTGGAGTCAGAGATACCACAATGTGGAGCTGGATGAGCACAGCAGGCCAGGCAGCATCAGAGGAGCAGGAAAGCTGACGTTTTTTTGACGAAGGGTCCCGACCCAAAACATCAACTTTCATGCTCCTCTTCTGCTGCCTGGCCTGCTGCATTTATCCAGCTCCAAACTGTGTTATCTAAAATTTCAACCGAGTCTCTTAGCGAGGGACTGCTGCACTGTTGGATTAGCCATCTTCAGATAAGGCTCTCTCTGCGGGTTCAGGTATTGTGAAGGATTTCCTGCTTGAAAAAGAGCATCAGAAGACCAAAAACTGTTTCCTTTGTGTTTGCAGATCCTTGTTGTGAGTGACTTAGGTGCTTTGTATGGCTACATAACAAATGACCGAACTCCAATAGCAACGCATTAACTGTAAAGCACTATGGGATGCTCTGAGAAGGCAAAAGGCATGGTATGAATGCAACTCCACTTAATTTAAACTGTGAGTATCAGATGACTGGCGCAGAAATTCCTACTCAGGGAAGTAGGAATCATTAGTTATTCAAAGAGCACCCTCCAGCAGTTCTTTTACAAACATCCTGGTCAATAGTAGATTTCAAACTCAAAATATCAGGGTTGAAAGGTTAGCATGCCACTCTACACCATTACCCAGTGTTTGTGAATGTTAGCATATTACTTATATTTCTAGACCTGTAATCCAGAGCTTTGAACTATGATCCTGAAATGTTGATTCAAAACTCATCACAGCACCTGGGGAGTTTAAATGCATTTAAGTACGTATATATGGAAGTTTAAAAGCTATCACCAGTAATTGAGAACATGGCCTGTACGGTTTTTCCTCCCAACTAAGCAGATCAGAGTCAAGAAAGTACCCAACTCTGCAAAACTGACTCAGGCAAAAGTGCCCCAGTCATTCTAATTTTGGTTCTTGGGGGTGTGTGTTAACAGCACACAATCCTACTGTTCCAGAAACAGTGAGGAGGCACTCTTAGTAGCTGCCAGGTGCAGAAGCAGGTGTGAAAGACCCACCTTTACGATAGGGGACTTTCAACTCAGCTGTTAACAAAATATCACTCTGCAATCGCCACCCTTCAGACTCGCTCCCAATGCCTCATGGGATAGTACGTGACTTGGAGAAGAGGAGACTTTGGAGATGATGGTGTGCCCTTGATGAAACAACAAATCAATAATTACAACAGAGATAGAGTGCTGTTATATTGGACTGAGACATGGTACAGTTATATAATATGTTTTGGATCCAGTTTGATCTGAGTACGTGCACAGGATAGATTGTTCACTGTCAGATTCCAGCATGGATTTTTCTACTTAAACTTCTGTACGTTTACATGTGTACCACAAATGTTCCTCCATTCAACAGTTAAAACTCTTGTGGGTCTGGTGGTTGAGGATATAATGGTCATATCCACCTAACATTTAAACAAATTGGATTTTAAAAAATATTTAGAAGGTCTCACAATCTCTCCATTGTTAAAGATATACTGGCTGTAATCAGAGAGTTACAAGTGGAACCAGGGGAGGGCAGTATTACACAATATTTTATAAAGGAAAATAAAACTTCTGTTTCTTACATGGGAAATGCAACACGAATGATTTCCACATTGATTCATTTATGTAAATAATTTAATAATGTATGACAACCAGGTAAAGAAGCTCCTGAAATAACTTCACAGTGGCCAGTATCTCATCACCAAGTAACCCTTTATTTACACGTGGAGAGCCAGCTCTCAGATCAAAATGTCTGACATTCCTGTTTATATCTGTCAGACAGAGCTCCCTCATTGGACCATATTGACAGCCCTAATCAGGGAACTCCTATGAAGTCCATCTGGTTGACCTTGTTACAATCACTGCAGCTCCCTTCTATTTCAGGAGCAAAATCAGAAGTTGCTGGAAGCTCAGCAGGTCTGGCAGCATCTGTGGGAAAAAAAAAATCAAAGTTAATATTTCAGGTCCGGTGACCCTTCCTCAGAACTGGGGAAGTCACTGGCTCCAAAATGTTAACTCTGATTTTTTTCTTCACGGATGCTGCCAGATCTGCTGCACTTCCAGCAATTTCAGTTTTTGTTTCTGATTTACAGCAACTGCAGTTCTTTCAGTTTCTGTTCCCTTCTATTTCACCCCATCTTAGTCAGTCACAACAAGTTTTGCACCTATGTTTTTTCTTAAGCATGTGGCTATCACATCTTAATTAAACCTGGTTAACTAGATTGAGTTTGAAGGACAGCCTTAATTGTGGAGCAGACTTAATTGTCCAAATGACATACCTCTGTTCCTGTCTTTAGAGCCGATTTCAAGGTTTTCTTGAGTGAAAAGCAATGGTGTTATATTACCTGAGAAATAATACTACATATCAACAAACAGAAAACACAAGTAATGATGTTACAAGAAATGGAAGTGGGGGTGCGGTGGGTGGTGCGTGTAGTTCCAACAGGAGAGTAAGGGCAGTTGCAGTTCAGTCTTTTAGAGTTTTTGAGTTGCAAGAGTGAAAGCTGAGTCCCGACAGCTTAGCTGACTGCTCTGGTCAAGCCATTGTCTCCGCCTGCTCCTGCCCCACCGAACTTATCTCCACCTATCTGGACTCCATTTTCTCCCCCTTGGTCCAGGAACTCCCTACGTACGTCCGTGACACCACCCACGCCCTTCACCTCCTCCAGAACTTCCAATTCCCTGGTCCCCAACACCTCATCTTTACCATGGATGTCCAGTCCCTGTACACTTGCATTCCCCATGCAGATGGCCTAAAGGCCCTCCGCTTCTTCCTGTCCCGCAGGCCCGACCGGTCCCCCTCCACTGACACCCTCATCTGCTTAGCTGAACTCATCCTCCCCCTCAACAACTTCTCTTTCAATTCCTCCCACTTCCTACAGACAAGGGGGATGGCCATGGGTACCCGCATGGGCCCAAGCTATGCCTGTCTCTTTGTAGGTTACGTGGAACAATCCCTCTTCCGTACCTACACTGGCCCTAAACCCCACCTCTTCCTCCGTTACATTGATGACTGTATCGGCGCCGCCTCGTGCACCCACGAGGAGCTTGAACAGTTCATCCACTTCACCAACACCTTCCACCCCAACCTTAAGTTCACCTGGACCATCTCTAATACCTCTGTCTCCTTCCTGGACCTCTCTGTCTCCATCTCCGGCAACCACCTAGAAACCGATATCCATTTCAAGCCCACCGACTCCCACAGCTACCTAGAATACACCTCCTCCCACCCACCTTCCTGCAAAAATGTCATCCCCTATTCCCATTCCTTCGCCTCCGCCACATTTGCTCCCAGGATGAGGCATTTCACTCCCGTACATTTCAGATGTCCTCGTTTTTCAAGGACCGCAACTTCCCCCCCTCAGTGGTCGAGAACGCCCTCGACCGTGTCTCCCGCATTTCCCGCAACTCATCCCTCACACCCCGTCCACGCAATAACAACCAAAACAGAATCCCCCTCGTCCTCACGTACCACCCCACCAACCTCCGGATCCAACGCGTCATCCTCCGACACTTCCGCCATCTGCATTTTTCCCTTCCCACCCTTACCTGCTTTCCGGAGGGACCACTCTCTCCGTGACTCCCTTGTCTGCTCCACACTCCCCTCCAGCCCCACCACACCTGGCACTTTTCCCTGCAATCGCAGGAAGTGCTACACCTGCCCCTACACCTCCCCCCCCACCCCCTCCCAAGACCCAAGAAGACTTTCCACATCAAGCAGATGTTCACCTGCACATCTGCTAATGTGGTATACTGCATCCGCTGTTCCCGTTGTGGCCTCCTCTACATCGGGGAAACTAAGCGGAGGCTTGGGGACCGCTTTGCAGAACACCTATGCTCGGTTCGCACTAAACAACTGCACCTCCCAGTCGCGAACCATTTCAACTCCCCCTCCCATTCCACAGACGACATGTCCATCCTGGGCCTCCGGCAGTGCCACAACGATGCTACCGAAGGTTGCAGGAACAGCAACCACTCCCCTCCCCCGACCGCATCCCAAAACCAGCCCATCTCGTCCCCGCCTCCCTGTCCTGTCCTTCCTCCCACCTATCCCCTCCTCCCACCTCAAGCCCCACCCCCATCTCCTACCTACTAACCTCATCCCACCCCCTTGACCTGTCCGTCCTCCCTGGACTGACCCATCTCCTCTCTACCTCCCCACCTACACTCACCTTTACTGGCTCTATCCCCGCCTCTTTGACCAGTCCGTCTCCTCTCCACCTATCTTCTCCTCTATCCATCTTCCATCCGCCTCCCTCTCTCTCCCTATTTATTTCAGACCCCCCTTCCCCTCCCCCATTTCTGAAGAAGGGTCTAGGCCCGAAACGTCAGCCTTCCTGCACCTCTGATGCTGCTTGGCCTGTTGTGTTCATCCAGCTCTACACCTTGTTATCTTAGCTTAGCTGTTGCCTTGTTTCCTCAGGAGTTGTGAAACTTGCATTACTCTTGATTTCTCAGTTAATGAAGGCTTCAATTTTTTTTTCACTGGCATGGTTTGTTAAGATAGGGAAGAAGAGAGAGAATCTTTCTGAATTCTCATATGATCCATGTTGCTTTGTCCCCTTTGTTGCTTAAAGCAAAGTATTGACATATGGTTTGTTTATGTATGTCAAGTCTGATTGCATTGTCTTTTCCATACTGAACTCTCTGCAGGTAACTTTCATCTTGAATATGTGAAGTTATCATGCACGTGTAAGTAAAAGAGGTGTGAATTTCTTACTGAGTTTTAGTTTGATTAAAATGGTAATTCCAAGGTATCTAGTTTTCTATATTCCATGTGGGTTTCCTGGCTTGTCAGGGTGATCACAACAGCCATTTAAGTCAGCAATGCCTGTTCTTTAAAATCATTTTTAGGCCATGAAAATCTCAGACATTAAAATAAAATGATAACAGTTGTATATTGATTTCCTTTTAATTACAATAGTAACAATGTGCAATGAAAACAGCCTTTAAGACAATTGTTCACCTCCAATATCGGTCATCAACTGTTGTGCTGCAGCAATTCAAAACCCTAGTTAGACCTCACTTGAAGTACTGTGAGCAGATCTGGGCATCCCACCTGAGGAAGGATTTATTGGCCTTGGAGGGAGTAGGTTTGCAAGAATGACACAGGACTTAGAAGGTTAGATTATGAGGAGAGATGATACAAATTAGGCCTGTTTTCACTAGAATTTAGAAGGTTAAGGGTGATCCGATCACAGTCTTGCAGACATTAAGAGGAAAAGACAGGATAAATAAAATAATCTAGTTCCACTGGTTGGGGATTCTAGAACTAAAGCAGAGTTTAAAAATTAGGGCCAGACCTTTCAGGAGAGATGTTAGGAAGCACTCATGTACTCAAGGGGTGGTGGAGGTTTTGAACTCCCTTCCATAACAGCAGTTAATGCTAGATGGGTTGTTAATTATAAATCTGAAAAGGATAAAATTTTGCTAAGCAAAGGCATTAAGGGATATGGACCAAAGATACGTATATGAAATTAGGCTACAGATCTCATTGAATGGGAGAACAGGGTCAAGGGACTGGATGGCCTACTCCTGTTCCCACGTTCCTATGAAAAATTTTAGTCTCTGTGTAATAATTTCTTATTAGGGCATAGCATAAACACCTTCACTTATTTATGGTTCACTGCTTGTTTTACCTTCTAAAGCATTCCTTTGACATCAAGACAGCATTTGACTAACCAATTCTGAGTGAAGTTGTAGCTAATGTCAGTCAACAGATAAGTTCTTCTTTGGCTAGATTCATACCAAATGGTTGTGGTGATTGGATGGCAATCATCTTAGCCCCAGAACATTGCTATAGAAGTTCCTCATGGTTCTAGGTTCTAGGTTCACATATCTTCAGCAGCTTCATCAATGATTTGCCTACTATCATAAGATCAAAAGTAAGGATATTTGCTGTTGATTACACGTTATTATGTTTCATTCACAATTCCTTGGATAATGATTTACATGCAACAGGATCTGCACAACATTCGGGTTTGGCTGATAAGTGGCAAGTAATAGTCACACCACAGACCATCAGGCAAGTTCCACTTTACACAAGAAAATATCTAACTAGTTCTCCATGATGTTCATTACAATCATCAGACCCCCACTATATACAGTCTGAAGCTCACCATTGGCTAGAAAATTAACCAGATTAATCATAGATTGGATCCTCTTGGAATGAGCGATCACAGTATGGTTGAATTTAGAATACAGATGGAAAGTGAGAAGATAAAATCCAATACCAGGTTCCTGTGCTTAAATAAAGGAGACTACAATAGGTTGAGGGAGGAGCTGGTTAAAGTAGACTGGAAGCAAAGACTGTATGGTGGGACAGTTGAGGAACAGTGGAGGACTTTGAAAGCAATTTTTCAAAGTGCTCAGCAAAAATATATACCAGTGAAAAGGAAGGACTGTTGGAAAAGGGGAATCAGCCAACTATGTCTAAGGAAATAAGGGAGGCTATCAAATTGAAAGATAAGGCATGCAAAGTGGCAAAGACTATTGGGAAACTAGAAGACTGGGAAAACTTTAAAGGTCAACAGAAAGTCACAAAAAGGCTACAAGGAAAAGTAAGATAGATTATGAGACTGAACTAGCTCAGAATATAAAGACGGATAGCAAAAGTTTCTATAAATGTATAAGTCAGAAAAGAGTGGCTGAGGTAAACATTGGTCCTTTAGAGGATGAGAAGAGGGATTTAATAATGGGAAATGAGGAAACAGCAGAGGCATTGAACTGGTATTTTGCATCAGTCTTAACAGTGGAGGACATGAATAACTTGCTAGTAATTGATGACAAAGAGTCTAAGGTGGCTGAGGACCTAGACACAATCATTATCACGAAAGAGGTAGTGTTGGGCAAGCTAATGGTGCTAAAGGTAGACAAGTCTCCTGGCCCCGATGGAATGCATCCCAGGGTACTGAGAGAGATGGTGGGAGTAATAGCAAATGCACTTGTGATAATTTTCCAAAATTTGCTAGACTCTGGGGCAGTACTAGCAGATTGTAAAATAGTCAATGTGACACCACTGTACAAAAAAGGAGATAGACAAAAGATGGGGAATTATAGGCCGGCTGGCTTAAGTTCTATAGTGGGGAAAATGCTTGACTATATCATCAAGGAAGAAATAGCAAGACATCTAGATAGAAATTGTCCCATTGGGTGGACCAGCATAGGTTCCTGAAAGGCAGTCATGCTTGACTAATTTGCTGGAATTCTATAAAGACATTATGAGCACGGTGCACAATGGGGACCCAGAAGATGTGTATCTGGTTTTCTAAAAGGCATTTGACAAGGTGCCACACAAAAGGCTGCTACATAAAATAAAAGTGCATAGCATTACAGGCAATGTATTAGCATGGATCGAGGGTTGATTAACTAGCAGCAAGCAAAGAGTGGAGATAAATGAATGCTTTTCTGGTTGGCAAACAGTGACTAGTGGTGTGCCTCAGGGATCAGTGTTGGGACCACAATTGTTTACGATTTACATAGATGATTTGGAGTTAGGGACCACGTGTAGTGTGTCAAAGTTTACGGATGACACTAAGATGAGTGGTAGAGCAAAGTGTGCAGAGGATTCTGAAGGTTTGCAGAGGGATACGAGTAGTTTCAGTGAGTGGGCGAAGGTCTGGCAGATGGAATTCAATGTTGGTATGTGTGAAGTCATCCATTTTGGTTGGAATAACAGTGAAAGGGACTATGACTTGAACAGTAAAAAATTGCAGAATGCTGCTGTACAGAGGGACCTGGGTGTCCTTGTGCATGAATCGCAAAGGTTGGTTTGCAGGTTCAACAGGTAATTAAGAAGGCAAATGGAATTTTGTCCTTCATTGCTAGAAGGATTGAGTTTAAAAGCGGGAGGTTATGTTGCAGCTGTATAGGGTGCTGGTGAGGCCACACTTGGAGTACTGTGTAGGTGAGGGGAGGCGATGGCCTAGTGGTATTATTGCTGAACTGTTAATCCAGAGACCCAGATAATGTTCCGGGGGCCTGGGTTTGAATCCCGCCATGGTAGATAGTGGAATTTAAATTCAATAAAATATCAGGAATTAACAATCTAATGATGACCATGAATCCATTGTCGATTGTCAGAAAAACCCATCTAGTTCACTAATGTCCTTCAGGGAAGGAAACTGCCATCTTTACCTGGTCTGGCCTACATGTGACTCCAGACCCACAGCAATGTGGTTGACTCTTAACTGCCCTCTGGGCAATTAGGGATGGGCAATAAATGCCACCTAGCCAGCAATGCTCTTGTCCTAAGAATGAATAAAGAAAAAAAAAGTTTTGGTCTCCTCATTTGAGAAAGGATGTACTGGCACTGGAGTGGGTGTAGAGGAGATTCACCAGGTTGATTGCAGTGATGAGAGGATGAATAGACAGGGATGATATTCATTGGAATTTAGAAGAATGAGGGGGTATCTTATAGAAACATATAAAATTATGAAGGGAATCGATAAGATAGAAGCAGGGAGGTTATTTCACTGGTGAGTGAAACTAGAACAAGAGGGCATAGCCTCAAATTTAGGAGTGAATTGAGAAGGAACTTCTTCACCCAAAGGGTTGAAATCCGTGGAATTCCCTGCCCAGTGAAGTAGTTGAGGCTCCCTCATTGAATGTTTTTAAAGCTAAGATAGATAAATTTTTGAATAGTAAAGGAATTAAGGGTTATGGTGAAAGGTTGGTAAGTGGAACTAAGGCCATGAAAAGATCAGGTATGGTCTTATTGAATGGTGGACCAGGCTTGAAGGGCCAGATGGCCTACTCCTGCTCCTGGTTGTTATGTAGATACAGTGCTGAAAGAGCGCTTTCCTTCTGACTCCCCAAAGTCTTTGCACCATATACTAGTCAGTTGTCTGATGAAATCCTATTTGCTTGCTTGGATGAGTGCAGCTCCAACAAATTGAAGAAGCCAGACACCATCCAAGACAAGGCAAGCAGCTTGTATGTCACTCATCCACCACCTTAAATGTTCACTCCACCACCGATTAATCAATTGGACTACAGTGTGTACCATCAACAAGGTGCACTGCAGAAATCCACCAAGTCTCCTCCTTTAGGATCTCCACAAAAAGTGTAGAGAATGGCAGGTGCATGAAAACATATCTCCAATTTATCCACGAAGTTCCTGTCATTGATATTGGGTCAAAATCTTGAACTCCCCAACAACCAGCACGTAGAAGCACCTTTGCCACATGGAACTACAGCAATTCAAGAGAAAAGGCTCCCCACCATCTTAAAAGCTATTGTGTGGCCCATATGTCACTCCAGTCACATGCAAGAATGTTTGACTCTCAACCAAAGTCTGTCAACCAAGCCACTTGGTTGTGCCAGACAGCATTCATTTCCAAGGAAAGAGGCTCACAACCTTCACTTTCTCAAGGCAACTATGGATGGGCAATAAATGCTGATCTTGTCCACAACTGCCATATCTTCAGCTTTTATTAAACAAAGGGATAAGTTGCCACTGGATAGTAATCAGGAAACCTGCAACTCTGATTACCCTCCCATCCACTACCATACCCCTACTATGCATACCCTACAGATGCTGAAGATCTGTTGTTTTCAATTAATAATAATAGAATAGTCTTATGGGATATCCAATTTTGATATTTCTGAGTTCCGTCAAATTCATGTAACATAGATATCCGTTCAGCTTGGTCTGTACAATAATGTACATTCTAAATAAAGAAGGTAAATTTAGAAGAATTATTTATTCATCCACTGCAAGGATGGATTAGATGCCCCAATAGTATCACTGAATTATGTGGTGCAACAGGTCTAGATTTATAAGTTCCACAATGATATCAGCTATGGATTCCACAAGCTTTATGAGATACTGTTAGGGCACGAGGCAAAATATATCATTTACTACCTATGCACGATGTCTTGTAATATCTCAGAGACATCCATTGCATTTCCCAAGTAGGTAAATTCAGCAGTGACATTACAAAGAGAAATAAAATGGATTTTGGATGAATGAGTAGTTCACATTTTTTTTTGCATAAATGCTAATTGAAGGAACGATGGTCAGTAAACTCCATGCTCTCTTTTAAAATGTACTACATAATTTAACATATGGCTAAACTTACTAGAAGCCTTAGAAAACAAGGCTTCAGTTTCATGATTCATTATACGTATATAAGAGCTGCATTCACCTGGTATTGCACTGGAGATTCAACTCAAATGTGTTCTTAAGTTTTAAACTTGGATGAACTAACAGTTTCTGAGTTAGAGGTGCCAGAAACCAAACAAAACTTTAGGGAGCTTTTATAAACATACAATGTTAATATTTAACCACAGATAGAGAATTGTATACTGTTCCATTTCCTATAATGTTAAAAGCTTTATAAAGGCATCGGAGAAGATACAAAAGAAGTTCACAAGAATGCTATCAGAACTGAGACAATATACTTAACAAGAGAAGCTGCCTGGGGCTGTTTCTTCCAGAAAAAAGGAAAACTGGTGATGGCCTGAGTAAAGAATTTTAAATGATGAAGCAATTAGATAGGGCTCAAGTAAAGCAGGTGTTGTCACTTGTGATAGACACCAAAGTTAGGGGGCCATGTATATTAAATACCCTACAACTCAATAAGAAACTCAGAAGAAACTTCTTTATGCAGAGAATGTTAAGAATGTGGAACTCACACCAACAAGGGATAGTTGAGTTTGCATTAAAGGGAAAGCTATAACTAAACACTTACAGTAGAAAGGAATAGAAGATTATGCAGGTAGATTTATAGGAGGAAGTTCACATGTAACATACATGCCAGCACCATCCAGTTATCTGAATGGTGTATTGTACTGTAGAATCTATGAAACACAAATGCATCATCTGCACCGTGAAATTCAAATGCCACCTTTGTCTTTTTATCACCTACAATTTTAGTGCTCTGAAATATGGATAATCTCCCCTAAGAGTTCAGAGTAAGTTTACATTATTTAGAAACATAGAAAATAAGAGCAGAAATAGGCCATTTGGTCCTTGAGCCAGCTCGGCCATTTATTGTGATCATCGCTGATCATCCACCTCAACAGATTTATCCTGTTTACTCCAATACCCTTAGATCCCTTTCGTCCCAAGTGCTATATCCAACTCTTTCTTGAAACTAGTCAATGTTTTGGCCTTGACAGGTTCACCACTCTTTCGGTGAAAATATTTCTGCTCATCTCAGTCCTAAATGTTTTATCCTGTATCCTTAGACTTTGACCCACTGCCTCACCTCTCCCCCATGCAACCCTCCCTCCACCTTACCACTACCAATCAGAACATCCAGGTCCTGCATCTGCCCTGTCAAGTTCTGTTAAAATTTTATTATTTTAAACTAGTAAAGAAGTGTGACCAATTGTGGATGGAATTGTATTCATTTCAATTCCCTGGTAGTATGTAAAAATCAAAAGAACTGCAGATGCTGGAAATCAGAAATAAAAACAGAAATTGCTGGAAGAGCTTAACAGGTCTGGCAGCTTCTGTGGAGAGAAATCAGAATTAACGTTTTGGGTCCAATGATCCTTCCTCAGACTGATGGTAGCCAGGAAAATGTTTTTTAGTGCAGAAGATAGGGAAGGGGGAGGGTTTAAGGACTAAATGACAGGTGGAGATAGAGCCCAAAGAGAGAGAGGGACAGTTGGATTGACAAAGGAATGGATAACATTCGGCCTGAGAAAATGAATAGCAACTACTGGGGACAATTAGTGGCTAACAGTGGGTAGTGTGTAATAGCAGATCATTCGATAACAAGGCCTGATATGTGGAGTTGGGGTAAGGACATGGTAGAAGGTGCCTCAAGCTCTAAAATTGTTGAACTCAATATTGAGCCCAGAAGGCTTTTGAGTTCTCAAGTGGAAAATGGCAGTATATATCTAAGTATCTTCTGATTCTAAAGTACAAGAGAAAGAACAGTACTCCCAACTCACAAATCAAACATTCGCTGCTCTGAACAAGCTCTAAAATTAACCAATTTTCATGAGTCAGATAACTTAATCCTGATTCCAAAAACAAGGCACAAGTTGGAGCATGAGGGAATACTTTCCATTTGTGAAGTGAGTGCAGTTCCAAAAACATTTAAGAAACAGTTGTGGTTTCCCTGCTATAGGAAGGAAATTATTAAATTGGAGAAGGTTCAGAAAAGATTTACCAGGATGTTACTGGGACTGGAGGGTTTGAGGTATAAAGAGAAGCTAGATATGCTGGTACATTTCTCACTGGAGTATAAGAATTTGAGGGGTGACCTTATAGAGGTTTATATTGATTGACTTATTGTCACATGTACAAAGTATGATTAAACGATTTGTTTATGAGTGGTACAGGCAGATCATAGTAAGCAAAGATGTACTGATCAAAAAGACTTCGAGGCATATAGGTTACATTGTTTAGGGCGTGCACTAGCAAGATCAGCATTATTTGAGGCTAGACAGTCCATTCATCAATCTAATAATGGCTGAGAAGAAGCTGTTCCTGGACCTGCTGGTGCGTGTGTTCAGGCTTCTGAATCTTCTGCCTCATGGAAGAGGTTGCAGGAGATCGTTACCGGTGTGTGATGGGTTTTTGATGTTGGCAGCCTTCCTGCGGCAGCGAGCCATGTAAGTGGAGTCCATGGATGGGAGGTTGGCTTCAGTGATGGTCTGGGCTGTGCACACTATCTTCTGTATGGTCCTGGGCAGAGCAATTGCCATACCAGGCCGTTATGCACCTCGACAGTATGCTTTCAATTGTGTATCTGTAGAAGTTGGTGAGGGTCCTTATGAACATGCCAAATTTCCTGACCTGCCTGAGGAAGAAGAGGCATTGTTGTGACTTCTTGACTGTCTCATCTATGTGGGAAATCCAGGACAGGTTGTTGGTTATCATCACTCCGAGGAACTTGACACTGTCTACCCTCTCAACCTGAATTCCGTTGATGGGGACGTGTTCTCCTCCTTTCCTTCTGAAGTCAATGATCAGTTCTTTAATTTTGCTGACATTGAGAGAGAGGTTGTTTTCATTTTACCATGTCACCAAGCCCTCTATCTCCCTTCCGTGTTTTGATTCGTCATTGCTAGATATCCGTCCCACTACGGTGGTGTCATCAACGAACTTGTAGATGGTTTTCATTTGGATTTTGGCAACATAATCATGGGTGTATTGGGAGTGCAGTAGGGGGCTGAGGACGTGTCCTTGGGGGTCTCCAGTGTTGAGTGTTATTGTGGAGAAGATGCAGTTACCTATCTTCACTGATTGCGGTCCGTGGATCAGAAAGCTGAGGATCCACTTGCAGAGGGCGGAGCCGAGACCAAGGTCACAGAGTTTTGAGTTCAGTCTGGAGGGGATAATGGTAAAATCATGAGGGGCATAAGTAAGGTGAATACCAAAGGTCTTTTCACTAAGATGGGGGAGTTCAAAACTAGGCATATTTTTAAGGTGACAGGAGAAAGATTTAAAAGGGACCCTAGGAGCAACTCTTTCAAATAGATGAGAGACAACAAGGTGCAGAGCTGGATGAACACAGCAGGCCAAGCAGCATCATAGGAGCAGAAAGGCTGACGTTCCGGGCCTAGACCCTTCATCAGAAATGGGGGAGGGGAAGGGGGTTCTGAAATAAATAGGGAGTGAGTGGGAGGCGGATAGAAGATGGATAGAGGAGAGGATAGATGGAGAGGAAACAAACAGGTCGAAGAGGCGGGGATGGAGCCAGTAAAGGTGAGTGTAGGTGGGGAGTTAGGGAGGGGATAGGTCAGTCCAGGGAGGACGGACAGGTCAAGGGGGCGGAATGATGTTAGTAGGTAGGAGATGGGGGTGCGGCTTGAGGTAAGAGGAGGGGATAGGTGGGAGGAAGAACAGGTTAGGGAGGCGGGACGAGCTGGACTGGTAGGGAGAGGGGAGATTTTGAAGCTTGTGAAATCCACATTGATACCATTGGGCTGCAGGGTTCCCAAGCGGAATATGAGTTGCTGTTCCTGCAACCTTCGGGTGGCATCATTGTGGCACTGCAGGAGGCCCAGGATGGACATGTCATCTGAGGAATGGGAGGGGGAGTTGAAATGGTTCGCGACTGGAAGGTGCAGTTGTTTATTGCGAACCGAGCGTAGGTGTTCTGCAAAGCGGTCTCCAAGCCTCCGCTTGGTTTCCCCGATGTAGAGGAGGCCACAACGGGTACAGTGGATGCAGTATACCACATTGGCAGATGTGCAGGTGAACATCTGCTTGATGTGGAAAGTCTTCTTGGGGCCTGGGATGGGGGTGAGGGAGGAGGTATGGGGGCAGGTGTAGAACTTCCTGCGGTTGCAGGGAAAAGTGCCGGGTGTGGTGGGGCTGGAGGGGAGTGTGGAGCGGACAAGGGAGTCACGGAGAGAGTGGTCCCTCCGGAAAGCAGATAAGGGTGGGGAGGGAAAGATGTCTTTGGTGGTGGTGTCGGATTGCAGATGGCGGAAGTGTCGGAGGATGATGTGTTGGATCCGGAGGTTGGTGGGGTGGTACGTGAGGACGAGGGGGATTCTTTTTTGGTTCTTATTGCGTGGACGGGGTGTGAGGGATGAGTTGCGGGAAATGTGGGAGACACGGTCGAGGGCATTCTCGACCACTGAGGGGGGGAAGTTACGGTCCTTGAAAAACGAGGACAACTGAGATGTACGGGAGTGGAATGCCTCATCCTGGGAGCAGATGCGGCGGAGGCGAAGGAATTGGGAATAGGGGATGGCATTTTTGCAGGAAGGTGGGTGGGAGGAGGAGTATTCTAGGTAGCTGTGGGAGTCGATGGGCTTGAAATGAATATCAGTTTCTAGGTGGTTGCCCGAGATGGAGACAGAGAGGTCCAGGAAGGCGACAGAGGTATTAGAGATGGTCCAGGTAAACTTAAGGTTGGGGTGGAAGGTGTTGGTGAAGTGGATGAACTGTTTGAGCTCCTCGTGGGAGCACAAGGCGGCGCCGATACAGTCATCAATGTAACGGAGGAAGAGGTGGGGTTTAGGGCCAGTGTAGGTACGGATGGTGGTTCGTATGTAGAATAAACTTCCAGAGGAAGTGGTAGATGCAGGTACAGTTAAAACATTTAAAAGACATTTGAACAGGAGAGGAAAGGTTTAGAGGGATATGGGCCAAATGCAAGCAAGAGGGACTGATTTAGTTTGGGAAACTTGGTCAACATGGATGAGTTGGACTGAAGGATCTGTTTTCGTGCTCTATGATTCTAAACTCGATACCATCCAGAACAAAAGAGCCTGTTTGATTGACACTCCATCCACCAATTAAAACGTTCACTCTAACCCCACCAGTGCACAGAGACAGCATCGTGTGCCACATATAAGATGAATAATAACACCTCACCAAGACTCCTTCAATAGCAACTTCCAAGCTCACGATCTCTACCATCTAGAAAGGCAAGGGCAGCAAATGCTTGGACCATCACTGCCAGCAAGTTTCCAACCAAGCCACTCATCCTGCAATTTTGTCACTGCTTCAAACAAAGAATAAACCCGCTGGAATTTTTGTTTTCCCTTAAGCTATGAGATGAGTAATTTATGTTTGGACCAAAAAGTTGCTTTCAAAATTTGGAATATTTTATCTAGGAAAATATAATTTGAACTGTAAGATTCATTTTTAATGATTCTCAAGAGTATTAACTAGCTGGTAAACGTCATTACTTTCATAAATGCTGCACAAGTAAATGAAGTTAGTGTTTGACACCTAAATATAGATTTATGCAGCCCTGGGAGAATTCCAGTAAAACCTCCACACAGACCAACCTTGTTACTGCATTATGAATGGGAAGCTAACAAAGTAGTTGTTTCATTGCACCATTCCAATTGTTGTATTCATTCGTAGAATGAGGGCGTCGTTGACTAAACCGACACTTAATGCATGTTCTTAATTGCTCCTGAGAAGGTGGTGATGGGTTGCCTTTTTGAACCACTGCAGTTTTTGGGTGTAGGTCACCCACCCTAACAGTTAGGAAGGGAGTTCAGGGATTTTGACCCAGTGACAGTGAAGGAATGGCAATATTGTTTCCAGTTAGGATGGTATATGGCTTAGAGGAAAAGTTGCAGCTTGAATATGCCTTAATTGTACATTATAGATGGTGGACAGGTATCAAGAAGACAGGAGGTGAGTTATTCTCACCACAGAATTCCTAGTCACTGACTTGTTTTTGTAGACTCAGAATTTATAGGGCTGGTCCAGGTAAGTTTCTGATCAATGGCAGCCACCATATTAATAGTGGTTGATTCAGCGATGTTAATGCCAGTGAACATCAAGGACAAATGGTTAGGTTCCCTCTTGTCGGACATGGTGATTGCCTGAAACTTACGTGGTTATTTGGCACTTATCAGCCAAAGCCTGTATGATTGCCCAGGTCTTGCTGCAAATGGACACGGGCTACTTCAATATCTGAAGATTAGTGAATGATGTTGAACATTGTGCACTTGTCAATGAATACCCTTACTTTATCATAGAGGGAAGATTATTCATGACGCAGCTGAAAATCTTTGGGGATGGGACATTACATTGAGAAACTCCTGCAGCGATGTCCTGGAACTGAGATGACTGTCCTCCAAAAACCACAGCCATCTTCTTTTAAGTTAGGTATGCAAGTGTTGCATCTGTATTGTGTTACGATATAGTGGCCCCAATTACTATGGGGTAACACCCAGTTCATGTTAGTAAAGGAAAAGTCAGAGTTCCAACTTGAACCTGGCTGGATATATAAGAAAACAAGTTGTAGAGCTGGATGAACGCAGCAGGCCAAGCAGCATCAGAGGAGCAGGAAAGCTGACGTTTCGGGTCTGGATTCTAAGAATACCTAGTGTTAAACTTCAGCATGACCTAGTCCAGCTCATTTCTAAGGGAGAGAGAGAAAGACTTTTCTTTTTTAATAGTTTGATAAATTTGAAGTCATTAACATTTCAATTGCTGAAATTTGTGGATGACTATTTCTTAATTACTATTATTGGGCTCTTGACTTAACATCCTTCCAGTGCTATACTATTCCTCATGTAGCTTCAGAGATAGTAGGAACTGCAGATGCTGGAGAATCCGAGACAACAAGGTGCAGGGCTGGATGAACACAACAGGCCAAGCAGTGCCACAACGATGCCACCCGAAGGTTGCAGGAACAGCAACTCATATTCCGCTTGGGAACCCTGCAGCCTAATGGTATCAATGTGGATTTCACAAGCTTCAAAATCTCCCCTCCCCCTACTGCATCCCAAAACCAGTCCAGCTCATCCCCACCTCCCTAACCTGTTCTCCCTCCCACCTATCCCCTCCTCCCACCTCAAGCCCCACCCCCATCTCCTACCTACTAACCTCATCCCACCCCCTTGACCTGTCCGTCCTCCGTGGACTGACCTATCCCCTCCCTAACTCCCCACCTACACTCACCTTTACTGGCTCCATCCCCGCCTCTTCGACCTGTTTGTTTCCTCTCCACCTATCCTCTCCTCTATCTATCTTCTATCCGCCTCCCACTCGCTCCCTATTTATTTCAGAACCCCCTTCCCCTCCCCCATTTCTGATGAAGGGTCTAGGCCCGAAACATCAGCCTTTCTGCTCCTATGATGCTGCTTGGCCTGCTGTGTTCATCCAGCCCTGCACCTTGTTGCCTCATGTAGCTTCGATTCCTTTTCTTGTTTATTTTTAATACTTAAAAAATTAACTCCACTTCACTTCCAAAAACTGCATCCCAAAACTTCAGTTTGTGATTAATAATAACTTCTTAATATATGCTAACTTTATTACTTTAAACCTCTTTTCTTAAGAACGTTGCTTATCACGTTACTGCATCAAAAGACTTCACACTTCAAAGCTTAGTTCATGCTTCTCTCTCGAACCTCTTCCCAGCACAGAATGATAAATGAAAGCCAGAGTCTAAAAATTTCTCCCCCTAAGCCCTTTGTGTAATTCCCCAGGAACTCATTTAGAATATAGGAACCCCGCCTCCATCTCTCCTCTTGGGATAATTCTACCATCCCTGAATCTGTCTGATGAACCTTTGCACCACCAACTCCCCCATACCTATTCCCCCACACCACTACCAGTACCACCATCACCCAGTGACAGTCATATCCTTCCTCCTCATATCAGGATTTAAAGTACAATCTAGACAAGGCTCTATCTAATTGCAGTAAGATTGTTTCAGTCCTGTTCCCAAATCATCTTACAATAAAGGCTAATATACCATTTGCTTTCCTAATTGCTTGCTACACTTGCATCTTACTCCCAGGGTCTTTTGGAAACCACTACTTCAATATCTCTCATTTTTTTAAAAATCGCACTGTATTTTAATTTTTCCCATCAAAGTGGGTAACTTCACATTTTTCCACATTGTATTCTATCTGCCATGTTCTTGCCCACTCACTTAGCTTGTCTAAATCCCCTTAAATCCTTTTTTGTATCTTTCTCACAACTCACATTTTCAACTAATTTTGTGTCACTTTCAAACTTGGAAATATTAAATTTTATCCTCACATCCAAGTCTCCTCTATAATCCAGCAAAATTGCCTTATTTTTTGCACTCCACCCATTTGCAATCAAGACCATTTGCCTACCTAATTATTTGTTGTACTTGCATGTTTTTCTTTCTGGTTCATTACAAGGGAAGCCATATCCCTCTTTACTGCAGCATTCTGCAGGTTCTGTCCAATTAAATAATGTTCTGTTTTCTGTTCCTCCTGCAAAGTGGACAACCTCACATTTTCCCACATTGTGCTCCATCTACCAAAACCTGTCCAGATCTGCTATCTTATTTATCTTTGTGTAATCTGCAAATTTGGCACAATATGGTCAGTTCCTTTGTCCAAGTCATTAACATAGCTTGTAAATTGTTGAGGTCCTAATATTGATCTCTGCAGCATTCCCCAATTACATTTTGCCACAATGCATTAGGCAGAGGGTGCCAGGATTTTGGCCAAGTGATGCTAAAGGAATGGTGATCTATTTGAATTGAATTGAATTAGCCTTTATTGTCGTGTGCATTCGAATAAGTATAGTGAAAAGTTTGTAATGTTGCCATTTTGGTGCTAGATAGTATAGGGTACCTAGGTACAGAATACTTAAGTGTTTATTACAGACTTGAGAGAAAAATAAATAAATGCTCAGCCTAAGAACAAAGAATAGAGAAGTTTTCTTTTTAAAAAGCACTCGATTTATAGTCTAAACACCAAGTCCTTCAAACCTCGAGGCCTCACCTCCAGGACTTGCAGCCCCCCAATGCAGACCTGACCGGAGACTTGCCCCTGGGACTTGCCTGGACTCACCACACCTAGGACTTCCCTTTGAGACTTGCCTGGAATTGCTGCCCCTACACCGACCTGGGACTCAACTCTGGGACTTGACTGGACTTGCCGCCCTCAGGGACTTGCCTCTGAGACTGGCATGGACTTGTCGTCCCCACAGACTCGCCTCTGAGACTTGCTGCTGCCATGGACTCGCCTCTGAGACTCCCTTGGACGAACCGTCCCCATGGACTCGTTTCCAAGTCAGGATGGTAAGTGACTTGGAGAGGGACTTGCGGATGAGTGATGTTGCTACATATCTGCTGCTCTTGTCCTTCTAGGTGGTAGAGGTTTTGGGTTTGGAAGGTGCTGTAAAGGAATCTTGCTGAATTTCAGCAGTACATCTTGGAGATAGTACACATTACTGCAATTGAGCATTAGTGGTGGAGGGGATGAATGTTTATGGATCTGATTCCGGTGCTTCTAGGAGATGTGATGGCCTTCTGGCATTGTTGCTTGACCTAGTAATTCAGAGACTCAAGTAAATTTCTGGGGATCTGGGTTTGAATCCAACCATAGCAAATGATGGAATTTAAAATCAATTGTAAAAGAATGTCTAATGTCGACCTTGAAACCATTTTCATTTAAAAAAAGTCTGGTTCACTCATGTCCTTAAGGGAGGGAAAATGTTGTCCTTACCTGGTCTGGCCTACATGTGATTCCAGGTCCACAGCAATGTGGTTGATGCTTAACTGCCCTCTGAAATGGCCTAGCAAGCCATTTGTATCAACTGCTAGAAGGGAATGATTCTTACAATCCTTATTGTTATATTCTATACCTCAACTATAAAGAAAAGGATTCCATTTGCCTTCTTAGCCACGTTGTCAACTTGCCATTTTAGGGTTTTGTGGACATTTATTACAAGAACACTTATCTCTCTGTGTTTAAAGTTTTTGAGAAGATTTGTAGCTCAGGTTGTGGATGAGGTTGTAGACATATGCGCTGAGCCGGTATGTTTAGTTGCAAACGTTTTGTCACCCTGCTAGGTTAAATCGTCAGTGAGCCTCTAGTGAAGCGTTGTTGTTCTGTCCTGCTTATTATTCATATGCCTCAGTTTGTTGGGGTGTTTGGTACCACTTCCGGTTCTGTTTCAGTGGTTTGTACATAGGGTCTAATTTAATGTCTTTGTTGATGGAGTTCCGGTTAGAATACCAGGCCTCCGGGAATTCCCTGGCTTGTCTTTGTTTGGCTCGTGTAACTGTGGCTGTATTGTCCCGGGTGAATTCATGCCCCTCGTTGTCCATGTGATGTGAGACAAGTGAGAATTGGTCATGTCTCTTGGTAGCCATTTGGTGTTAGTGTATCCGTATTGTCAATTTTCTTCCGTTTGGCCTATATGAGAAAACAGTGAGAAACACAGCCATAATTGCACAAGCCAAACAGAGACAAATACAAGTGGGAAATTACGCGCCAAAAACTCTGTTCTCCAATGTAACCAAGTAGGAATGGACATCTACACTGGAACAAGCCGTCAGCGTACAACAAGAAAGGACAGAACAAAGAAAAGATTAGCCCTACAAGAAAAATTGTCCAAAATCACCGACATCAACAGACACGGACAACACAGATTCATGGATTAAAAACATCTTGGACAGACCACTTACAGACACTGAGAAGACTGTCCTAGTATGTGGGCTGAATTACAGCTACAGAGATGCCAAAAAGGCTGACTTCCTGGATGCACTGGAATCAACACTAAAGTACACTAAAGAAGTACTTCAGACCATCAGACAGATGATAGTCCCAACACTGAGCCAGAAAGGTAAATGGAACACATTCAACACAGAAGAGAGGAAAGCCCTGGAGAGACTCAAGAAAGACGGGAACATTGTAATCTTATCAGCGGACAAAGGACACATGACCGTGATCCTCAATACATAGAAAAAGATTACGCACTACTAGCAAATACCGACACCTACCAACAAATGGCAATAGACCCAACACCACAGTTAGGGAACCAGATTATAATGACCCTGAAGAAATTACACAACTCAGGAGACATCAGGAAGACAGACTACCAAAAACATGAAGCCAGAGGGATCCAACATACCCCGCTTCTACGGACTCTCCAAGGTACACAAACCGGAAGTACCCCTCAGACCCATCATCTCACTACCAGGCACACCACCATATAGACTTGCCAAAGAACTACAACAGAAATTGAAATACTTAGTTGTCACTACCCACTCCATCCACTCATTCCCAGAATTCCTCAAACATCATCAAGGACACCAGGATAGAAGAAAACGAGATGATGATATCCTTTGATGTAACGGCACTATTTACATCCATAAATGTCCACCTCGCCAAAGAAACAATTGCCACACTACTGGACGAATCAAGTAGGCAGGCACCCCAGGACACCAACAACATCAATAACGACACCACCATGAAACTACTAGATCTGTGCCTCACAACCCACTTCACCTTCAACGATGGCATATGCAGACAAATCAATGGAACACCAATGGGATCCCCAATATCAGGACTGATGGCAGGAGCAGTAATGCAAAGGTTAAAATGGACAGCGCTCCCCACTATACAACCCAAACTTTGGGTCTGATGTGTAGATGACACCTTCATGATTATCAAACACGCAACACTAGAAGAAATCCACCAACACATAAACAACATCCTCACTGGGATAAAATTCACAAAAGAAGAAGAGAACAACAACCGACTACCCTTCCTGGACATAATGGTAGAACGCAGAATCAACGGGGAACTAGCGTATATAGAAAGACCACACATACGGACTAGATACTCAATTACACTAGCAACCACCCAACACCCACAAATGGAGCTGCATCAGGACACTATTTAAATGAGCCACAACACATTGCAGCAACCCGAAACTACGCAAAGCAGGACAGAAGCACCTATACGGAGTCTTCAAAAGGAGTGGATACCTGAAAAGTACAATTTGCTGTTACCTCCGAGACAGACCACAACAGGAAGAAATAACATGACCAGACTCTCAAATCACCCTATCGTACATCAAGGACATTTCAGAGATGACCACAAGACTACTCAGACCCCTAGGTATCAGGGTGGCCCACAAACCAACAACCATCCCACGACAGCTACTGACAAACGTAAAGGATCTCATACCAAAACCAGCAAAACTTGCATAATATACAAAATACCATGCAAGGACTGAGAGAAACATTACATAGGGCAAACTGGAAGAAAATTGACAATAAGGATACACGAACACCAATTGGCCACCAAGAGACACGACCAGTTCTCACTTGTCTCACTATTCACAGACAACAAGGGACACAAATTCAACTGGGACAACACAACCGTAATTGCACAAGCCAAACAGAGAGTTGCCAGGGAATTCCTGGAGGCCTGGTATTCTAACCAGTACTCTATCAACAAACACATTGAATTAGACCCTATGTACAAACCACTGAGAAACAGAACCGGAAGTGGTACCAAACACACAAACTGAGACATATAAATAACAAGCAGGACAGAACACCAACACTTCACCGGAGGTGCACTGACGATGTTACCTAGCAGGGTGACGAAACATTTGCAACCAAACCCACCAGTTCAGCGAGCATGCCTACAACCTGATTTCCCAGAGTTCTCCCATGAATTGTGCATTCCTTTACCTTGTTTTACCTTCCTTAATGCACCATCTCATACTTCTTCAATCCATTCATATATTCCTGCAGTCTAAAGCTATCCTCCTGTCTATCATCTACAATCTCTTGATCAAGCCACCTCCTTTGGGAGTATTGTGTGTAGTTTTGATCTCTTTATTTGAAAGAAATATATAATTGTGTCAGAAACAGATCCAAGAAGCTACACCTGATTCAATCCTAAGATGAATGACATAAAAAGTATGGTTGAATTGGCCTTTACTCATTGAAGTTTGAAAGAATTAGAGGTAATCTTATCGAGACATATAAGATACTGAGAGATAGTAAGAACTGCCGATGCTGAAGTCTGAGATAACAAGGTGTAGAGCTGGATGAACACAGCAGGTCAGGCAGCATCAGAGGAGCAGGAAAGTTGAACGTTTCGGGTCTGGACCATTCTTCAGAAATGGGGGAGGGGAAGGGGGCTCTGAGATAAATAGAGAGAGGAGGAGACGATAATAGAAGATGGATAGAGGAGCAGATAGGCGGAGAGAAGGCGGACAGGTCAAAGAGGTGGGGATGAAGCTAGTAAAGGTGATTGCAGGTAGGGAGTTGGGATGGGGGTTGGTCAGTGAGGAGGGAGGGGTGGGTAGGTGGGAGGGAAGACGGACAGGTCAAGGAGGCGGGGATGAGGCTAGTAGGTAGGAAGTGGGGTGGGGGTTGGTCAGTGAGGTGGGAGGAGCGGATAGGTGGGAGAAAAGACGGACAGGTCAGGGAGGCGGGAACGAGATGGGCTGGTCTTGGGATGAGGTCGGGATGGGGAGATTTTGAAGCTTGTGAAGTCCACATTGAGACCATTGGGCTGCAGGGTTCCCAGGCAGAATTTGAGGTGCTGTTCCTCCAGCCTTCGGGAGGCACCGTTGTGGCACTGGAGGAGGCCCAGGATGGACATGCCATCCAAGGAGTGGGAGGGGGAGTTGAAGTGGTTCGCGACTGGGAGGTGTTGTTGTTTGTCGCGAACCGAGCGTAGGTGTTCCACAAAGCGGTCTCCAATCCTCCGCTTGGTTTCCCCAATGTAGAGGAGGCCACGTCGGGAACAAAGGATACAATATACCACATTACCCACAGGAAGTGCTACACCTGCCCCTACACCTCCCCCCTCACCTTGATCCCAGGCCCCAAGAAAACCTTCCCCATCGGGGAAACAAAGCTTTCCTGCTCCTCTGATGCTGCCTGGCCTGCAGTGTTCATCTAGCTCTACTCCTTATATAAGATACTGAGATGGAATTGATAGGATAAATACTGAATTTACTGTGTGGGAGAGTAGAACAGCAGGTACAGTTTAAAAATAAGATACTGTTCTTTTAAGACAAACATGATGAAAGTTTTCTCTCAGCAGGTCCTTGGACTAGCCATGATTTTAACGAATGACAGATCAGGCTCAAAGGGCTGAATGGCCTAGTTCTGTTTCTGATCTGTATGACTTATGTTCCTGTTATTAATTCACAAGATGCATTGGAGGAGTTGGAGGATGGCAGGGACTTTATAAGGTTATGGTTAGGCCACAGAGGAAATTGTAAACCCCTATTTCCTTCTTTCTTCAGCAACACAACTTGAAGTGCAATCTCACTGCACAGGTTTACAGGACCTACTTGAAGGAAGCACTAAAGGCAACAAGACAGAATGCTTTAGGAAGAGGGTGCCAAAGAGCTGTAATGTTTGAAACATTGATGGAGCAGAGCTAGCGAGAATGCAAAGTTATTCACAGAAATGGTGAGTAATATTATATGAGTATTAATACATCTTCATCAACCCACCTCTGTTGATTCTTCTGACACAGCTTTATATCCCTTGTGAAACCGCAGCAACACTTTCAGCATTTATGGTGAAATTTTAGCCTATTCATCAAACCCTTACGGGACAACCTTTATAGTATCTCAAGCTAGAATGGAAACAGAGACAGAACCCTAAATGCATTTTATTTAAATGTTAAATAAAGTCTTTGTGTAAGCCAGCCTTGATTTGAACTTCCCAAATTGAAAACTGCCTTTCAAAGAAATCCAGACCATCCAGACCAATTCTCAAGTTTATTTTTACAGCTGTATTAAATAGATGACAGAAGGATGTTGTATATTTGCACCTGCAGTATATCAGAGGTATTCATGAATCTAATGCCAAAGATCCTGTTTCTCCTGTCAGTTTTGTGTAAGTTTACTTCTTTTTGTTCATGAGTTGTGAGCGTTACTAGCAAAGCCAATATTTGTTACTTGTTTTTAATTGCACTTAAGGATATGGTGGTGAGCAAACATCTTGAACTGCTGCAGTTCCTGTGGTGTGAGTGGACCACAGGACTGATAGGGAGGGAGTTCCAGGATTTTGTTCCAAATACTACAGAGAAGGAACAACGATATATTCCAAGTCAGGATGGTGTGTGCCTTAGAGGGGAATCACAGATGATGGTGTTCCCATAGCTCACCTGCTCTTTTTCTTCCAGTGGTAGTAGCTTTAGCATTGCAAAATGCAGTCAAAAGGTTGGCAAGTAGACATCGTTGTCACTGTGTACTGTTGCTAGCAAGAGTTAAAGTGTAAGGTAATGAATAGGATGCCAAACAAGTGGGCTAGGATGGTGTCAAGGTTCTTGAGTGTTTTTGGAGCTGCAGTCATCCAGGCAGGTGTAGAAGATTCCATCACACTCTTGACTTGTGTCATGTAAAAGGTGGTCAGGTTTTCAGGGGTTGGGAGGGCGTGGTCAGGAGCTGAGTTACTTTGCATTGAATTCCCAGCTTCTGACATGCTCTTGTAGCCAATGACTGATCCTTTTTCCAGTCAATGATAACCCCAGGATTTCAATTGTGTGAGATTCAGTGATGGTCAGATAATTGAACCTTTGGGGAAGACTGTTAGATTCTGTCTTGTTGAGATAGTCATTGTCTGGAACCTGAATTTTGTCCAGGTCTTGCTACAAGTGACCACAAATTTTTCAGTATATAAGGAGTCAGTATATAAGGTTCTGAATATTATGTAATAATCTGTGAACATCCCCAGTTCTGACTTATGATGAGGCAAAATCTTGGTGAAGCAGTTGAAGATGGTAGCGTTTTGGACACAGTCCTAAGGAACTCCAAAAGTGATGTCTTGGGGCTGAGATGATTGACCTCCAACAACCACAGTGTTGTCGGTAAAATATTACCAAGTACGATTCTACAGTGAGTCAGACACAGTTTATTAACAAAAGCTTTTGGGAGAAGCAGGGACCTCAAAGGGGCCTTACCAAACTTCTCAGCTATTACAGACGATTTCAATCGTTATATACATTTGTTGTCACGCCCCAACCCCCCCCCCCCCCACCCGCCTTCAAGTCATGTACACAGTTCTTTAATCTGTTCCCGGCGTCTAGCAAAGTGGATGATGGTTAGCGCTTCTATTGTTGTTGGGACAGGATTTGTTGTTTCAGCGGATCTTTCATCGTGATTGTGTAAAGTTCGATCTAAAGGTCCTTTGTGTTGTTGATCTCTTTACTTCCTCCTTCAGTAAGTTAATGTCTTTAAAAGTTAATGTCTTTACTTCTTCCTTCGGTAAATCACTTTACTTATTCCTTCAGTAAGTTAATCACTTTACTTACTCCTTCACACAGCAATCTTCTTCTGTATTGGTATGATTCCAGCCAGCAGAGCTTTCCTCCAGATTCTCTATGACCTCAATTTTGTTAGGCACCTGATGTGTTAATGTCAGATGCTGAAGATAGTCACTCCCATCTCACCTCTTTTGTCTGTATTTGGAACAATAATGAGCTCTGTTGCTGAGTTGACTCAATAAAGCCTAAACTGTTTATTAATGACCAAGCTATTGGACCACGCTGTGTAAGTGCCACTTGATAGTGCTGTAAATGCCATCTAATGTTACCTGCTGATGATTGACAGTGGACGAATGAATAGTTTGTGAGATAGTAGGAACTGCAGATGCTGGAGAATCTGAGATAACAAGGTGTAGAGATAGTAGGAACTGCAGATGCTGGAGAATCTGAGATAACAAGGTGTAGAGCTGGATGAACACAGCAGACCAAGCAGCATCAGAGGAGCAGGAAAGCTGACATTTTGGATGAATGGTTTGCATTGGTTTGTCCTTTTTTTTGTGAACAGGAAATACCTGGCCAACTTTGTACCTTGTTGGATAGATGTTGCATCTGCAATTTTGCCTATTTTTGTGTGATAATTTGGTGGTGTAGATGAGTCAAAGTACAGTATGCCCAAACTGCTTTAATCCATCTATCCAATCATCACACTGGCCCTGACTGCAACTGAAAGAGCTTCATGACACTCAAGTGTCCTTCAGACGCCCTTTGCTTTGAGACTCTCCAAATTATCAAATTTTACTAGTCTTTCCTTCAGGCCAGCAGATTTTCAAGAGGACCTGTGGTAGGAAACAATTATTTTTTCAGTATTTTATTGAATTCGTTTAATATTTGCTTTTAGTTTACTCTTCGTAAAACTGGCTCTGTAGTATTCATTATTTTTAATGCATTTTTGGCAGCTGTTAAAAATTGATAAGATTTGCAATTGCAAATTCTTAAACATGCAACACCTGATGTACATGAGTAATGGTTGAACAAAATACATAAAATGGACTTTGTGGAATCAAGCCATTCACCCCAGCTGTTCCATGCTAGTGTTTATGTTCTGCATGGGCTCCTCCTAACAATGTCAATACCATTCTATTGGCATTTACTTATTCATTTCCCCCTCTTGCATATCTAGCTTTCATTTGAATGAATTATGCAGAACTTATAGTTTTAATGCCCAAAGAATAAATTATTGGCATGTGTTTGGTAATTTTCTCAGGCCTGGACTGATTCATTTCCCTGTTACATTTAGGTATTTTGTAATGAGATTGCAGGAAATTTGAGCATTGCTTGATATCAGAGGATATAAAGTTCTTATGTGGATTTAAGTAATGGAAATTCTATACCACCAATCCACTCATTCTGTCACAACAAAGTTGCTGGAAAAGCTCAGCAGGTCTGGCAGCATCTGTGGAGGAGAAAACAGAGTTAACGTTTCGGGTCCGGTGACCCTTCCTCAGAACTG